>NC_051186.1:68658508-68978609 GCF_013339695.2 Rhipicephalus sanguineus
CGACGAGCACGATAACAATCTCGCAGGGCCTTCACCCAGAATTTTTTAGAACTGTCATTCGTTGTTTCTTTTAACATTTCTCTCCTAACGACACTTATTTTGTTTTCCGTGATCTATTCACACACACGAAACAACAATAAATAAAGCAAGATACAGTTGAAATTCCACGAGCAAATGCAACGAGGATCCCTTCGGACTCTTCGCTATCAAACAGAATGAATGCACCATCCTATGTAGTTTATTTTTCAAGGCGCACGGAAGGAGTACGATTTGTAAATGTACAATAATTGGTCTAAATATTTTCTTTCATTCTTCATAACGCTCGTTTCGTTATTGTTCCGTTGAATTCCATGGCATGTACGGGGCGCTGCGGATATTGAAGTTAAGGCTTTGTTGTGCTTTCCCGAGCAATGCGACACGAGTATATAATTCTATCTATCTATCTATCTATCTATCTATCTATCTATCTATCTATCTATCTATCTATCTATCTATCTATCTATCTATCTATCTATCTATCTATCTATCTATCTATCTATCTATCTATCTATCTATCTATCTATCTATCTATCTATCTATCTATCTATCTATCTATCTATCTATCTATCTATCTATCTATCTATCTATCTATCTATCTATCTATCTATCTATCTATCTATCTATCTATCTATCTATCTATCTATTCGCCTACGTCTAGGTGCTCTCGTGATCGCCTCCTTAGCTTGGTGTAGACCGAAATTGGTATGAGAGGGTAGGAGTCTGACGAATGTGACTGTCTGGTCTTGACAAGAATAACGTGAAATCCTGTCGCGTAGGCCGTCAAACCCTTTTCTCCAGACACGTGTGGCCCATACCCGTATACTACGGGCCGCGGTAAGCAGGTATGCGCCACAGGTGACTGACAGGGTATGTCTTCCCAGGAACGTCGACAACAGATTTGGTGATTTAAACGCGAGAGCGTTCAGAAAAAACTTCATCGGCAGCGTTGACCCGATGAATACAAAGAATAAAAATCAGGACCCCAGAAGGAATCGAAGCCAAGCATTCTGTGTGGCAGTCAGGTATTATACAACAGAGCTACGCACGTCTTGAAACTGTTTTGGAAAAGGGCCCAAGCAGCGTAATGTTGGTGCAGCATTAACTGTGGTTGCAGTGCTGGCTATCTAATTTTATACCAAAGCAATAAACATTACATATGTACTCCTACGATACAGGCGTCATGCCGTTTAATGTCAATTGTGGTTCTGGTGTTGGCTCCGCTTTCATAAAAGCCTAATAAACATAGTAATTTGTATGATATTCCTTCATGATTCAGCGTAGCAGCGACGTACTACGAGGTCAAGCGTTTCGAAATACCACGGACTCCGGAGAAAGTTGTTAACGAAAGTTACGGGGGCGGATCCGATATTCAGGACATATAGGCACCGTACTTGTCAAGGTCAACTTCGTAGGTTCCATAATACGGTTGCACGTCTGTGCTCTAAAGTGAGTGCTGACGTTACGTCAAACCATAGATCACCCTTTAAACGCCAATGTAGACGACGTGCCTGGTCAGGTCCCGATGTGTACACAACTTCTACGTTACAAAAAACATGTCGATCCACCTCGCAACGCTTGGCTCAAAGCCGAAAAATGCGTATAGACAACTGCGAGATAATTGCTTTCGAAGAAACCGATTCCCACAATGCGTTCGGATCGGGCCGCTTTTTGTTTATACTGTCTTCCCTGGCCTCTTGTACCCAAATTCTGTAATGAGTATGGACTTTAATAATAATAATAATAATAATAATAATCATAATAATATAATAATAATAATATAATAAAATATAATAATAAAATAATAATAATAATATATAATAATAAATATCTGGGGTTTCACGTCCGAAACAAGATATGACTATGAGGCACGCCGTGGATGGTGGGTGGGGGAGCTGAAGATTAATTTCGACCTTTCGGGGTTTTAATAACGAACACCTAAATCTAAGTACACGAATGTCTTCACATTCCGCCCTCATCGAAATGCAGTTGAGTCAATCATTACAACGACTGAGAAGAAAAAGAAGATGGCTGTCGCCTTCGAGCCGTCTGACGCGAATGCATAAAGAACCCAGGAAGGTTTTTTCTTCTTTGTTTTTTTTTCAGTAAACACCAATCCGCGTAGTGCGATGTAAAAAGAAGAAATAAAAGCACTTAAAGTATTGAAGAAGCCAGTGAGATGACAGAAGGGCAGGTATACAACTATCGCCAAAGTGAGACTGATGGAAGCGTGGGCAAAACGCGGGCTATGTCGCCCAAGCATGCCGGACTGCCGCCTGGTTGGAACCAGCAGCAACCATTGAGACGGATGGCCGCTACTTCTTGTACTGCATTCTTAGATGGAAATATCACCCATAACATCGCTCTTCGCGCGCTCGGCTTGGCTGCTTGAGAAAATGCGGGCAAGTAGCTGCGTCAATGATTGGTAGAGACCTGATTTTAGACAAATGCCTAATTTGTTCCTTGCGCTCCTATATCGCCCCGCTTTGATACATGAGCATGAATCAGAGGTTCAGAAGGGCTTTATATAGTTTTTATAGGGCCTCTCAATGCCTATTTTGGCGGCTTGTGCCTAAATGTCTTCAGACGCCTCTAAATGTCTATTTTGAAAATCGGCGCCTATATGAGCACTATCTGGCCTCAAGTTTCGCTTTCGGGTGCAGTTTGAGACTGTTATTCATGTTACCGGGCAACATTGCCCGGAAATTCATGGGGTTGAGCCTATAATCTTGAAGTTCGACCAACTCCCGGAAAACAACCGCTAGCAGCAGTGAAGTGGGACGTGCCGGCCAGCATACGCCGCCACGTTTGACATGGCGCGAGCGGTTGGCGAATGCGAAACCGCGGAGAGCCGTCAGGGGAAAGGAGAGGGAAGAACAAAAGAAGAAAGAAAAATATTATGTGCGCGAGGCTTTTGTCTCGTTTGCTGTTTCCTTTATAAGATGCGCACCGCCAAGGGAGAAATTGACTCTACGCGATTCGATCCGGGCAATAGGAGGCATCCCTCCATTCTGGTCTTTCAGCGGTGTGGCTATGTGCTCCTGCTCTGCCCTTATCAGACAGGCAGAGAAGAAAGAGCCCCCCACCCCCCACCCCAGGAGTGTCTTTATTCGACTGTGAACACTTGACTCACCATGCTACAAAATTAACGGAAAGACCGTATTCTGCGAACCGCGCGGGAAAAAACGGCAATTGCACGGCTTTGTTCAAATGTTGGCGCCTTTGTGACATCATAAACAGCGTTTGTTTATTTCCTGTCGTAGATACAGGTCGCGCACCCTTTCGTTTGAAATTATTTGCATTTATATAAAAAATTTTATCATGCCTATATTTACGATGTTGGAAGCTTAGAACGTGATTTTGCTTGCCTACTTTTGGTGCCTAAAACACGCTTTTTGAATGGCTAAAAATCCGGCCTCTAGTCATTGGACACTCCAGATTCTAGGTCACGCAAAGCGACACTGCCGCCGAAAGTGATCGTTTTGCAAGTCGCGCCTTTCATTAAATATCAATATTCATCACTATCATCATCATCATCATCATTTATTGTTGCTTAAAGACCCATTTCAGGGCATTACATAAGGGGAGGGAGGGGGAAGAACATCGATAATAGTATGGTCATTATTATACAATGGTAAAGAAATGTTTAAAAAATATAGTATGTACCTTAAGAGAGCAAATCTTCGGGCAAGTTGGTGATCCATTATGTGACTAACAGCGCAAAAAAGGACAAGGGACCAAGGACAAGGGACAAGGGACCAAGGGACAAGGGACAAGGTTTCTTCCTGTTCCCTTGTCCTTTTTTCGCTGTTAGTCACATAATAGTATGTATGTCTGAATTCAAAATGTTTGAATTCAATTAAATGATTGCAGGACTCGGGGATAGCTTGTGTTCGGTCCGCGTGGCTTGCCTAAGACAGCAACAAATCAGAAAAGTGGCAGTGGCTGCGTTAGCCAACCGTCCGTTTGGTCTTTGAATGTGAAGTTGCTTTTTTAGAGAGAAGGTAAAAAGAAGTGTGCTTGTTTCCTTTGGTCGAGTGCAGGCGCGGTTTTTATCTCTTGTTTGTTTGTTTGTTTGCGTTTGTTTGTTTGTTTCTGATCACATGTTTAATTCCGGTTGTTAACGATGGCGTACATTTTATTTACGGGGGCCTTGTTGCGAAATAAAATTTTCAGTTAACAGTGTCGCCTCGTCCGGCGTTCTTCAAAAGTCTCCGTTCTTTTTAGCGCTTCACCATCGTGAACGATTTTACAACGACGCATATGTTCCAAGAAGACGTTGCGGAGTTCTAACTCGCCCAAATGGCCACTCCTATTAAAGGCTATTTGGGCACTGTGAAAGAATTTCGTCCTCTCTGCACATTTCTCCCAAACCGCTCATGTGACGCGATAGTGCGACGCTAGCAAGCGTGACGCGCCTGCGATTGTTAGGAAGCTCACGCCCGACCTACGTGGCACTGCCCGCGCTACAGCTCTCGAAGGAACTTGACTGTACCTCCATAGGAACGAAGCAGCTCCGTAATATGTCCACTTTAATCTCATCATGGTTGGGCTACCGAAGGAGCTGGACAAAATACCAGTAATAAATCATCAGTCTATATACACTGACGACATCACAATGTGGATCCGTGATGGCAGCGACGGCCACATTGAACAGAGACTCCAGGAGGCAATAAAACCAGTAGAGGGATACCTGGAAGGTACAGGACTCAAATGCTCACCGGAAGAATCTGAACATCTTAGGCCATCAATCAGAGGCAGCCCGCCCAAGTCACAGGAAAACGAGCGGCAATGCGAGGTACGTAGGTAATAAATTTTATTTAGAGTCCAGTGAGGAATCACTGGCCCGGGCTAGGCCTCCAGGAGCCGTCGTCCGGGGAACGTCGTACGATGTCCTCGGCGATAGCCCTGGCTCGCTGGGCAGCCCAGATTTGGACCACTAGATGTGGGCTGAGAAGGCAGTGCGAGGAAATTAGGATTTATACACAGGAAGGCACAGCCATACCGACAGTCCCAGAAATACGTGTTCTCGGATTAGTCATCGGGGCTAACGGTACCAACGGCGAGACCATACGCAGGCTAAATGCCAAAGGCACGAGCGTGATGAGACTCATACGCAGAGTCACAAATAAGCACCGAGGCATAGAAGAAGCCCACATCATCCGTCTAATACAGGCCTTCGCAATAAGTCGCGTAACGTATGTGGCAGCGTACCACTACTGGCAAAATGCAGAAACCAACAAAATAAATGCACTCTTCCGGAAGGCCTACATAGAAGCGATAGGAATACCGGAGTATGCGATTACAGACCTAATTCTCCAGCTAGGAGTACATGCTGCACTTGAACAGATAGCGGAAGCTCAGCGCATATCGCAGCTTGAACGGCTCACTACAACCTAAACGGGAAGAACAGAATGACCAAATATGGGATCATGTACCATGCACATCATGCGACCAGGCACGACATAGCCGATACAATCAGTACTTAAATAGTGGCCAACACGATACCGAAAAACATGACCCCCATCACCAACGCGGACCGCAGAAGACACAGAGCCAAAGCTCTGCTCAAAGCACACGGCACAAACAGTAATTCGCAGATGCTAGCCCGTACCCTGAACACAAGGCCCACATTTCGGTCGCGATTTTCCCGAATGGCAGTTAACACGTGCACATTCACAACCAAGGAGGTAGAGGAGGCTGATGAGGTAGCCATAACCATGGCTATCACCTCCAACAAACACAAATTCACGCTGAGTGACTCACAGATAGCCATCAGAAATATCACGCAAGGACATATTTCGCAACAAGCCCTCAGAATCATCGTGAATAGCCAAAAACTAACCAAAGTAGCTGAACCGAAATACCTAATATGGTTCCCGGTGCACCCACAGGCAGACATTTCCAACCCAAACGAGATGGCCCACGAGTTGTCGCGAGAATCGACCCGCCGCGCATCCTGAACGGACCTCTTGGTGATGGACGTCCAAGACGTCCCAACGCATTGGTGATAGATACGCTTACAAAGATACGCTTACATGCTACACAGAATACGCACAATACTGCAACGCAGCGAGGAGCTCGCTGCTTTGCGAGCTCCTCGCTGTCCCCGCCCCCCCTTCTCTCGCCTCGCGAGGCCGACGCAGGCAACGTCTGCTAGCGAGTTTCTTGATTGAAAAATTTGCAGTGGCTTAGCTCGGCTATGCCAGGATATACGTAGCGTTAGCGAAGGTTCAGCAGATTATTATTAGCCTTCCAGATTGTCTAGGATTATTAGCCTTCTTCTGTTCATTCTTCGTACGCTGAACCGCTAATTGCCAGGCAACTACTTCGGGATCCGATGAGGTAAGCTTCTCGGCTCTTCTGCGCCATCGAGCAGCATTTGCGCTCTGCTTCTCGATGTCGTTACCCACCTGCAAACGCCAGTCAGAGGCGCTATCAAGCGGCCGCAGCGCAATGTCAGACGGCGACTGCGCAGTGAAGGCAAATAGCTGCGCGCGCGCCGGCGCCACTTTGTCTACGACGTCACTCCTCTCGAATTCGGCGCAGACCAGCGGAGGTGGCGGAGTCCGCGCGCGCGCCGGCGCCAGCATGTCAACGCACAGACCAGCAGCGGCGAGCCGCGCGCGGCGGTGTCGGATAGCGAGTGAGATGCCAGCTCTGGTGACCCAGCTGTGTGACATTTTGCGTGGAGCGTTATGAGCCGTGCTGCATGCGCAGCACGGCTCATAACGCTCCACGCAAAATCGGCTGCGGCTAGGCAAGTGTAGCTAACTCTACAAAAACCGACTGTTCGCGCTGCAAAACCGTTCACTGACCACCCCCTATATATAGGCACTGGATTTTCACCTCCAAGGTAGTGCCTGTGTGAGATTTCTCCTGTGCGTCATTAAACAATAAAAATTCACAGCTTACATGTAAAATTAAAGTGAGCTGCAAGTCGCCATGACTCTCATCGACCCTTTAGTATAAACGCGCCCGATCTCACGTCGTTGATGATGTACTGGGCAGAATTCACGGGAAATTCACATATGGCGCGTGTCATTGGTGGAAGGCAATCGTTCTATTTAGTGCGGCAACATACGCTAGGGGGACCGTTGTAATAAAATCCGCTCGCTGTTGGCGCGCTTTCACTTTCGCTCGGAGTATTCACGGTTTACCGATGATCAGGGCTGGGCAAAGATACTTTGAAATTGTATCGCGATACGATACAAGATACTCAGGCAAGAAGTATTGGAAATACAGATACAAGATACTACCGGCATAATTGTATCCGATACGATACTTGCCAATTGTATCTTAAGATACTTCGATACATTCGCAAATTTGTTATTGTAGACCCCGTAATGTCGTAGCGAACGCCCATGCACGAAAAGGTTTGCTTGAAAATTTCTTTAATGTGACCAATTTTGTTTCATTTTAATGAAATGTCTGAGTATCTCAATAGTTTTGTCCTTCTTGCTCAAAAAGTGCATTAGTTTACTTGCGACAGAACTTATTGGGGTTTGTTTTGGCTGCTTAACGGACAGCTCTTCACTGACAGCTGCTTTGTTTGTCATTTTTTATTTGATGAGAGTCGCTGCTCAGCTTGCCGACCAGCTAGCGGGTCGCCATCTAATAACAAGAACTTCAATAAGAAGCCTTCGCACGATGGCGTAAATACCGATGTGGAGTTTTACCTTTTCCGTAAAGGACCGTTTACGCAATACCGAATCACCGGTGTACAGCAGCAACAACGTTGCTAGCGACATTTTTCGTGACGCATTGTGTATACGTATAGCTCATAAAACTACAGTGACTTTTCATGTTCTACTTATCTTCTGGCGTAAAGCGTTCGTTATCAATATACGCATTAACGTGCAATCTTTCAACAATTTTGCTTCAACGATAGAACAGGTGCGCCCCAGAAATGCCTACTACCTATTGTATTGTCACGTGGTGGTGACGATGAAGAAGGCGGCAGTCACTATGGTAGAGATGAAACTGCTCTTTGGGCAAACTTATACCCTGAAAACTAAGTAAGTCAAAGTACAAGCGAAGCACACTGCACGCTGATAGCGGCAATATATGTCGTTGGCTTTCGGTATTCTGATCATCGGCAGAACGCGTGGTCACATTAGCGATCGAACCTTCCAGCGTCACCGCTGGTGCTCGCGTAAGCTCCCGAATGAACTACAGTGCTCGCGTCCTGCGTATAATTTTATTATTAATTGTTGCGGTTTTACATCCCAAAACCACGATATGATTATGATGGACGCCTTAGTGGAGGGCTTCGTAAATTTCGATCAGCTGGGGTGCTTTAACGTGCACCTAAATCCAAGTACACAGGCCTCGAACATTTCGCCTCCATCGAAATGTGGCCGCCGCGGCTGGGATTCGCGCGTAATTCTAACAGAGCAATCTGAAACAATCGAAACATCGCGGAGCGGCTTCAGCCGAGCGCTGCTAATAATGTTTTTGCGGTTTAAACTAGATCACACCAAAATAAAGAAATAACAGCGCATGGCAGTATAGTCGCACAAATCGTCGCAGCACACCGCTGCTATTCACGCTATTGCCACCTGCAGCTACGATTACCTGGCGATTAGTAAAAAAATTAGGGAGGCCTAAAAAAGGAAAACAAATATATGTAAATAAAATAGAAAAGCCATTCTGCATCAAACATTAATCGTGGATAAGTATTGAAACACGACACAGGCGGCACCCTTAATAGCTATGACAATTAAGCATGAATTATCGTTAACTTACCTGTTAATGTAAGTCAATAAAAATATTTAGCGTCTATGAAGAATTGACTGAAACGGCTCGTTGGGACGCTCATGAGAAAAACGGATCATTTGGTATAGCAATGTTTCTCGAATCCGCTTCCTAACAACTTTAGGATTAAACTTTGCTAAAACGGCTGCTTGGGCGAGTTGGTTCATGATTAAGATAGATTTACCAGCGCAAAAAAGACAGGAGATTTAGGAAGGACACACACACATAGCGCTGCTATGTGTGTGTCCTTCCTAAATGTCCTGTCTTTTTTGCGCTGGTAAATCTATCTTAACTTTTAGGATGGCTCCTAATTGTTTCCTTAATTATAATGCATACTCCATTTCGCTGTTTTGCTAAGCAGTAAGCAGGATGTTTGGTACTGTATACTCAGTGCGCGCCCACATAATTACATATTTGTTTTGAAAATCGCCTTCGCAGAACAGTAAGCTAAAGTGAAATATAAATGTGTAAACAGCAGCAGAAATAAAGCAGACAGTTCAAAGTAAGAATAAAGCAGACAGCTTATTTTGGCAGGACATTACAAGAGATATTGTTGTGACCAGACCGAAAAAAAAAAAGTTTAGACCCTAGGCAATGTACGGAATGCAAGAGAAGGACAGCTAAGAAAGCAATTGTGCTAACAATCAAATTATGATGTCAAAAACTCTTTGAATAAAGATAGCAGGAAGAAAATAATAATAATAATAATAATTGTTAGGGTTTAACGTCCCAAAACCACGATACGATTATGAAGGACGCCACAGTGGAGGGCTCCGGAAATTTCTACCACCTGAAGTTCTTTAAAGGGACACTAAAGAGCAAAAAGATTTTTATCGCATTAGTAAAGTAGTCTTCCACGATACCCAAAACACCACGCTTGCTGCGAGAAGACGCCTAATAAGCGAGAAAACGTGCAAAAAGAAAATGCAGGTGGCGACGCCACCTTGGAGTTCCCGCACCATTTGCCGTGACGTCACATATTTTTGACGGCGCCTGCTTTGTCTTAAGTAGTTCCTAATCGGTTAAATCGAAGTACATTGTCCTCTGAGGGGGCCAGAGACTTGACATAACGAGTTTGTGGAAATTTCGTCGAGCCAGTGGCGCTAAAATGCGTTAAATGCTCTTTGAAATCTTTTACGTCATGAATTACAAAGTTCGGCACAAAATCTAAAAATGAAACTTTGAACTTGGTTTTCTCCTCTAATAATAAACCTATGGTGGTGAAATAAACTACACAAGAGTTCTCCGAGCACACTATCAATCTAAACCAATTCATTGTTTCTCTTTAGTGTCCCTTTAAAGGGGTCATGAACCACTTTTCCAAGTAATGATCTAATGGCCTCAGTATCGGAGTGTACTGCCTCCCGAATCGATTGCCGCAAAAATTTCTCGAATCCGTCAAGAATCAGCGGAGTTACGGGGTTTGGCGCACGCTCCCAGCGCTTTCTCTCTTTTCTCGTGCCGACGAGCGCACTGGAAGCTAGACAGGGAGGGATGGCATGGGGGAAAGAAGTTACGCCAGCGCGCGTCATGAAACGCGATCGCTCTCCCGCTGTGATTCGCTTGCGCGAGTGCGGCTACCGTGTACTGAGGAGTGCGGCGCCGGCAAGTGGCGGCACCCCGCGGCAAGAAGCGCATCTGATCCGAACGCCGCTCTCGATTTACGTCGGCTATCGGCCAATAAGCATGCTATGTCTCTTGCGACGTACAGCGGACAGACGCCCCGCCCACCGACGAGAGTGAGAACCGGCCTCTGTTTGAAAAGAGGGTGCCTGGGGAAACGGCAACTTCGCGCTCCGCTTGTGGCCATTACGCGGCGCGCACGACTGTAATATTTGGCAGAGCAGTTCATAGCCGTGTCAGCTTTCCGCAGGATGTGTTTTTTCAATCAGCCCAAGGGGTGCTTCATGACCCCTTTAACATGCACCTAAATCGAAGTACGTACATGGGCCTCAAGTATTTTCGCCTCCATCGAAAAAGTGACCGCCGCGGCCGTGATTCGATCGACAGCAGAAAAAAAAAAGATACGGTACACGAACATGTCTTCTGTTAGACAAGCGCTTCATCTATTAGATCTAGCATCGGTACTAGTGGTGCTTTAGTTAGGGCCTTATTTGCACATAAGTCAATCGCAGGCAAGTCGAACTTACATCTAGACCCTTCAAATCACTTACGTGTGAAAGCCACGAGACGCAAAGGAACCCTATGCCTCAGATTTCGTAACGCAGCACTACGCAGGGAGCGGCATCAGAATTTGCGCGATAATCGCCGCACGCATTGCGGTACGCGGCGCTGGACAGTGGATAAGGGTAAGTGTCATGGCACTGGCACAAGTAAAAAGAAAAAAAAATGAGAAAACGAACGGCGCGTGAGCTAAGCATAGACGTTCGCGCGCTTGTTCTGTCGAGACTACGCGAGCGCTGTAATGTTGCTCTGCCCCACCAAAACGGACGCGCACACCTCATCGCCTGCCCTCACTGGTGGACTCTGGCGGAAAAATAAAATTATATCACTGCGATTAGTTTTATTCAGGCGGTTAATAGCACCAGTACCAGCTTGAGAAGCGGAGTTGAGCCAGCGATTATTCTTTCGTACGGGGGTGTTCCTGCAGGAGTATCTTGTATCTTAAGATACACGATACATTATTGAATGTATCGGAAATACAGATACAGATACTCGTCTTGCGAGACGTATCGCGATACAGATACAAGATACCCAAACAGTATCTAAGATAGTATCTAAGATACATGTATCTTCGATACTGCCCAGCACTGCCGATGATTCCCTCCGGAGCTTCGGCCCACTCATGATCATTCACCCCCTGGATATGCTGTGGATTTTTTAAAAGATATTGCCTTGCCATGTTGACATCAGTGCGCTTATGCACTTGCTGATAGCGTAGGGTAACATGCTATCAGATTGTGCCTGTTCGAGGAGTTCATCATGTGCTCTTGGTCATTCATTTTCCCTCCTAGTTAGAAATAATCAACGTCAATTCATCGGTTCGTTTAGGCTTAGCTCAACTTACCTGATTGAAGGCTTCGGCTCAGTACCGACTCCGATACAAGCGCTTCTATAGATCTCATGCTAGCTATTGCACGAGCAAAACCAATATTCCAGCTTTCCAATCAATTCATTTCTTGATACTTGCTGCCTATAGACTATTTTACGGACGGGTTTTGGTGCCGCCATGCTGGGCTGTTAATCTTGCCGTGTTTTATCTTGAACAACTAAGCGAGCAGTGTTACGGTTTCATACACATGAAAACTGTTTGGTTGGTGCATTCGGCGTTTCCAGACTTTATCAGTTCGCGTCAGGGGATACAATAATAAGAAAACAGCCCATGATGGCGGCGCCCATATGCCTTGCGTAACATAGCCTATAGGTAACCTGGAATATGCGAAACGAAGTACGTATGGTCGTTACTTCTTCTACTATGGTCTGACATTAATAACTCGTCTGCTACGATTACGAAACCCAAAAAGGTAGACTTCATTAGGACACCAGTCTGCGACAGCTGAAGGTGACTGGTTATGCAACGGTGTCCATACAGTAGAATACAGTATGATATTTCGAATGCTGTATTCTAAGGTTGTGGATTCGGATCCCAGCGACAGAAAGGGAGTTTTTTCGTCCACTTTATTTAATTTCAATTTACGTTATAGTTACTACACTACAGTTAAAAAGACAGCATTTGCTGTCCCCCATGCTTTGATTGGCCTCAGTATTTCTTGTATTCATTTGGTTGTGCTGATTACTTAGGGTAACAAGTTATCTGATTGCGCTTGTATAAAATGCATCGATCGTATATTTTTCGTCGTTCACTTTTGTGGCTAGGCATGCGTATTCAACTTCGATTTACCGGTTCGTTTAGGCTTAGCTCAATTTGCCGGATTGGAAGCTCGAGCTAGGGACTGACTATGATGCAAGCGCCTCTAGTGACACGCACGAGCAAAACCACTCCCAATTTCCCAATAAATTCATTTCTCGTGGCTCGTGGCCTACAGGTTACTTTGACTGCGCGAGACGAAGTACGTCTGTTTGTTACTTCTGCTACTGTACTCTGACATTAATAAGTCGTCTGCTACGATTACGAAACCAAAGAGGTAGGTTTCATCGGGACACCTGTCTGCGACTGCGGGAGGCCTCTAGTTTCGCAACGCTGCGCATCGAATGAGTGAATTAAAGGAGCGCAGAACACGCGTGCAGCTTTTGGGTAGTACGAGCTACTCTTTCGCGCACTAGTCAAGCCGCCTTAATTACCGCACAGGCCGTCTACGTCACAAACAAATAAAAAGAGATATGGGCGAGACATAAACAAAGGGACAAGGAAAACAAACAAAAAACGTCCATCCTCCTTCGTCTTCTGCTTAGTTGCATCACCAACCGGGCGAACTCATCAGAGCGGGATTAAGGTTTCCCCAACATGTCCCATGCATGCGAGTGATCTATGCGCATCGTTGCACCGAATGCTTCACGGGTTCTGTCGGTGCAGGGAGGTCTGTCAGGTAAGCAACGTCATTTCTACCAGCGCATATCCCTAGTTTTATTATTTCTTTTCGGTCTGAGACTCTCTCGGGCGTAATGAACGGGAGCGTTCAATTAGTTTTCCTGCTTGCCGGGCGCGGTACCGAAGAAACGTGATCTAGCATGAAGCCTTTAGCGTCCAGGGCGAGGTGGAAAAAGAGACATAAGACACGCAACACTCGAGTGTCTCATGGCTCTTCGTTGTCTTCATCTTGCGCGCTAAAAGCTTCATTAACCGTCTACCAACATGCCCGACAGTAACCGTAAGCTACGCTCTGCTTTATACGTCTGGCGCATCACTGTACAGGCTTGCTGAACTCGTTGCAGTAAATCTGTTCGCAACAACAAATAGTTCAGTGTTTCCACCAGGATGTCATTTCTCTTTCCTTTTTTAGGCTGAGTAATACAAGAATACGTTTTGCGCCTTAGAGACAAACTCCGGTTTACAGCTATCAAATGTTGTTCTACATCACTTAGCGATTCCTTGCGTTTCGTTTCCAGCCCGTCGCGACGCCTGACGCGCAGGGTCGTGCTTTACTCGCAAGAGCATTTACAGCTACAAAAGCCGACCACGAGACGCGCAGAGTTATACATTTTGCAGACCGAACTTCTTGCATAGCTTCAACAGCGCTGCACTCAATGTGTGAAAATGAGTTTAGCGATAAAGTTCAAGACATTCTTCTCTTCATGACCCCTTAAATATTAGTTTTTACCGCGGCGTTGCGAAAAAGGTGTCCATTTGTTCGGCGTTAATCGCTGCATTCGTTAAGCTGATATGTAACTGCACGCAAAAACAATTGTGGAAATTTCGTACCGCTTCAGTTGAGTTATAGTGTAACATATAGTATACGTTGTAAGTTCTATTGAGGTCCACGGGAACAACGTTGACATCGCATTGCGCCGCTTTAGTATGTGTGCTTTCGTCTTTGTTTCTTTACACCTTCTCTCCCTCTCGTCATCATTATCATCATCATCAGCCTATTCCATGTCCAGCGCAAGACAAGAGCCTATCTCTAAGATCTCCAATTTACCCTGCCTTGTGCTAGCTGGCGTCAGTTAGCACAAGCGCTACAACATAGCGCTACAACACAGGTGCCACAACATAGCGCGCCTGTGTTGTGTCTCCTCTTCTTCTGTCCCCGTTCATTCAGCGCTATTTTTCGTCGGCAGTATGTACCAACAAGCCGAGATTTCAACAGTGCAGAACTTTTATAAATCGCACATTTCGGTGCGTCGTACGAAAAAAAAAAGGTGGCGCCCGCGAGTGCCAAGAGCGCCGGTTACATGCAAGCTTGCATGCGCCGTTTCAGTGCGCAGCTCCGTCGGCATAACCGATAGGGTGAACAAGGACGAAAGAGAGCGAACGTGGAGCGACAGCGAGACGCTGTGTTATCGTCTGCAATGCCTCGTGCCTGCTCGCGCTTGTTGTGACAGCGCAACGCATGCCTCTCGCGCACGGGCACGAGAAAGTGGATTGACCTGCAAGGCTTGGGAGAAGAAGACATGCGTTGGTCGAAGGGACGCTTTGTGTGTGGAACGCTCTAGATGACTGGTATGGTACCTTTGGCTGAGCTGCACTGGCAACGTGGCGTTGGAAGAGAAGCTGCGTCAAACACCGCCCGAGTGTCAGGCCCCGTTGCACGGGCCAGACGAACGTGTGAACCAGCAAACCCGAATCTGCGACAGCAGCGCCGCCTAGGAGAGGCAGACAGCAGTTCAAATTCAGCAGACGACAATTTGCAACGGCCGATTTGTACCGGCAATAAGAGCTCAAACGACGGAAAACCAGACGATTAGAGACGCTTGCGAGATGCTGCGTGTCTAGCGTGTGCTCGTCTGTTCTCGACGCGCTTGTGCTGCACGGTTTTGCACAAACTCGACGAAGGTTACGGCGGTTTTGGCATCGTCTTCGCTGTCCGGTGAAGTCCCGACAGCAAAAGTAGCCTTATGCGAGCACGACTGGACGATGTACAGCGTACGCATGTTTTCCCTCCAGCCTAAACATAAATATACATAAAAAAGCGATAAAAGAAAGAAATGAAAGGAACAAATGAAAAAAACCATAAAAGTATTTAGATACAAGAAGAAAGAAGAATAAGAAAGAACGAAAGAGAAAGAAAGAAGAAAGAAAGAAAGAAAGAAAGAAAGAAAGAACGAAGAAAGAAAGAAGAAGAAGAAAGAGAAGAAAGAAAAAGAAAGAGAAAAAAAAATTCACAGCATATCCACGGGTGAATGATGAAGAGCTTGGGCGAAGCTCCCGAAGCAATCAATGTTACACCGTGAAATCTTCAGTGGTTTCGCCCAGCAGTAATCAAAGCGATAGCCCAGTACATCATCAAAGACGTGACAAACACTGTATATATTTATGCAAGAAATTTTATTAATCGTAAGTGGTAGCTAGACGTGGCTTCCGGTCCCCCTTCATTATAACGGCTTTATGGTCGGTGAAGTGGTGGATCGGTGATGGGTCGTAGTGGGATGTTTGCGAAAAGACGAAGTATGGGCAGTTTGCAAAGGATCGGTGATGGGTCGTAGTATACTGCCGGTTACGCCTGACGCAGACGCGTGACAAAGTTAGACTAAGAGTAGCTTCGCCCCTAAAACAAAGAAGGCCACCCAGCTGCGCTCTTCGTTCAGGCTTGACACGACTATTGCGAAGCAGCCATACTAGGGAACGGGAAAGGCAACGGCGGCTGCGAGAAGAGCCCGAAGCGATAAAAGCCGCCAACGACGACGTGCCAGTAGGTCTATGAGAAGTGCGAATGCTCGGTTCTGGTGTATGGACATCCGTGTCGTGACTAACCCAGCTAAACCTTATCGACAACCTAGAAGCAACCAAATTATAGTCTTCAGAATCGACCAGTTTCGCCGTTTCAAGCCTTGCGCGACTAAGTGCAAGCTTCGCCATCTTTTTTTTAATTTCATCACCCCATCTAACTCTCTGCGATCCGCCGTTGCGTTTTGCAACATTTGGTATCCATTCTGGCATTCTCACTGGTCATCGGTTATCTGTCATTGACATAACTAAAGCATAACTTAACCCTCGCATGTCCATTATTTTTTTTCTCCCAATGGAAACAAGGATGTGAGCTGATATCTCTTCCTCTGTTACCTTTTATTTCCTTTACCTCTTTCCCCAGCATAAGACACAGCCAGTCGGTACGTACATTGACTCATATCCCCGTCTTTCCCCCTTCGTTTCCTCCTCTCCTTCCCTTCCTCCTCCTCCTTTATCTGTCTGACACGCCGACCCTGCAAAAAGCGAGCGCTTCATCGCAGCGTTCGACAATGCTATAGTGCCGTACTGTAACCGCCCTAACTTCGATTCACCTACACTGCAGTACAGGGCCGGCGAAACAAGTCACGTCCCATAACAACACATTTGTTCTTTTACTGCGATTGTATTTTGTTTACCGCAGGAGGCGTTTGCTCATCTTCCGTTTCTATACGTTTATATACGATCCACAACACAATGTTTGAGGCAGACATGACATAAATTTAAGTCATCGTCTTTTTTCATGCCTTCTTTGTTATATTTCATCGTATACGCCATTACAGGATGGCACAGATTCCCTGTCACTTTTTCTTTCAGCCGGCTCTCTCTCTCTCTCTCTCTCTCTCTCACTCCTCCCTCTTTATTCAGAGACAAAAGGCTGACAGCCTGGTTGCAAGAGTTACCGTCCCACACGACAATAACTAATGCTGTCTCTCTTTTTTTCTTGTTTCTTCTTTTGTTATACGTAGTTGTTACAAATTGATTACGAATGAACGTGTCGTTCGGAAGCGCTCCCTTTATTACCGCAGCAAGGCATCGCGTCGCTTATCTCTTCCGACCGCTGATTTGTTAGCGTCAATCGACGGCCTTGTCTCGATCGTTGTGACAGGTGCTTTGTTCAGACCTGTCTGCAAGAAAGATTTGTCGGAAGCGTGGGCTCGACTAATCGTTGTTTTGTTATATGTTATGTTATTTTACGTGTCACGTAAAAATGAGGCTGCAATTACGAATGGGATAACCGGAAATTTGACGTTGTCGTATTTTCGTTTTATTTTTATCTAGCTGCAACGACCGCTGCAAACAAAAATTAAAATTCCAAGTAACTGCTTAAGGTATGAGCTAATGTAAATACCGGTGCGTCTGCTAATGCATTTAAAAAAGGAAATTCAACAATACCTGGTGGCTTCTAACATGTGGTTTGCGTAGTATCATGGTGTGTTTATCGCATTGTCATCTGTCTGTTTAATTACTCCTATGTGAAACATTGTGAGACCTTCTTTCTATGTTAACCCTTCCGTTATCTGTCATGTGATGTCATAACTGACGAAGGAACAGATGCCTTCGTCAAGCGTTTAAGATTTTAGCCCAGCCTCTACTTTTTGTAACAAAAGGAAATAAAACTTCAGTTCACATCACTTTTCCATTCACTTCATTCAGTCATTTTATTAATTTATTATGAGTGGCACCAACGGCGATGTCATAGATTTTGACAGGTCCCACCTAGTTCCTAATATGAAAAAATGAAGTACATTGTCCTCTGAGGAGGCCACTGACTTAACATACCAAGTTTCAGGAAATTTCGTTGAGCCAATGTGGCCGAAATACGAAACATATACTGTGAAATGCGTGGCGTCACGTGCGGGGATTTCGGCGCGATATTTAAAAATGAAACTTTGACCTTGATTTTCTCCGCTATTAATAAACCTATGATGGTGACGTCAACGACATGACAGTTCTCAGGGTGCAATTTATCAATCTTAACCGGTTTATTGTTTCACTGTAATGTCCCTTCAAGTGTGACGACTGTTCAAGCCGGCGTTGTAGGAATTGCCTGTTCATGAAGCGGCCTGTCGTGAACAGGGCTGCTAACTACAGCCTGTGTAGTATAGGGTAGCAAACAAGAAGTTTATTAAGGCGAAAGCCTTAAATGTCTCGTGCAAACATAACCTGGAACGAAGAGCCGGCGTGACCGAAATGAAGTAGGCGCTGCGCGTTCGATTCGTCTTTGCGCCGTCCTTGAGGCTCTGAGCTCATATAAGCGAGGACAGGATGCTTGGGCCATACAAGCGGTCGCTTTTATCCAAATAAAGTGTTATTGCATATCAGCGCTGCGTGTGTCTCAAGCCTCTTCTCAGTCCTCGTCTTGTGCGCTTTCAGTTTCTATTATCGCTTACTAACAGGCCCAAACAGTCACATTATTGGGCTGAAGAAAGATTCTTTATATGTCGTGCTGCCCGACAGAAAATTATCAGGTTGTACCACTCTCTAACGCAGCAATAACTAACTAACTAACTAACTAACTAACTAACTAACTAACTAACTAACTAACTAACTAACTAACTAACTAACTAACTAACTAACTAACTAACTAACTAACTAACTAACTAAATAAATAAATAAATAAAACGGATGCATCTACACTGCATGATAAATAACTTTAGTAAAAAGCACATAATTTTTTTGCGTGAAGCCTACCGTATCTACTAGCGTAAAACAGGCACTAGCTAATTTTCGCTAATAACACTGTCTAGTTTTGGCCACGTGTTGAATAATGGCTACCCACTTTTGCAACAATCTAATAGAACAGTACATATGTGTACTACTATGCCGCCGCTTGGCTCAATGCTTCGCGAACAACGACAGTTTTTCAGAAAAATTCTGCGCGAATGTTATTTATAGTCCTTGCCTCCATCTCTGTGGAATTCATAATTACGCCATAATTCACATTTCTTTTCCCGCATACGCAGACAGTTCTAGCAATAACGGCTGCGCTTTAGCTCGTGTTTATTGCTCTGCCGTTTTCTGTGCTTTTATGTTTTTTGTTTTTTTTTTCAGTGAACGGGGAGACAGCTAACGCGTAGCGTATGCGCTAGTTCTTATCTCACACCCACCGGGCTGCCGGCACCACGACGTAGGAGTAATGGCTCGTGCCCAGCAGCTTGAAGACCGAAAAGAAAGTGCTACTTCATGAGTCCGAGGCAACATTTAATTCATCACTGTCACGATGGATTCGCGCGCCTACCCGCGGCACCAATCATACGGAGCAATTATCCAACGGCCGACTGCAATTGCCACGTTGGTACATTATTGTCATTTTTCTTTTCAATATTTCCATTGGCTCTCTATGGGTATTGAACTTTCCGGACAGCTGCCAATCGCACTACTATTTTTTTTTTTTTGCTTTATCCCTTTGAGGCGCTGTGTACACAATTGTGCACACAAGTTGTTCAGTTGCGTCGACTAGGGGCTAAGAAAGGGCAAGGTACATTGTGCTTTGGATTAATTGAACCTCCTACGTAATAAATGTACCTTAATTTGACTTGGTTTTACGGTGCATTGATGCATACGATGACTTTGCTGGAGGCACTACAATGTTTGGAGAGTCCGTCGTCGTGCCGCTTTCCGCGAACCACGTCACAAGTACGATCTTTCTTAACTCGATATGAATATAGTCGCAAAACCAAATTTCACAATATTTCATGCCTGAGATTTCGTTCTATTTACACAAAAACAGAACATGAATGACTTCAGAATAATTGAATATTTAATTGCAATTTAATTAAGGTTAATTACTACAAAACACATCAACGTATTGTGAGATATTTTTTGCGACAATAGAATATTGAGTTCTTTGAAATAATATGTAAACTTGACGCGTAGTTAGGCACTTAATATTTGGTGCCTGAAAGAGTGGATTATAACCTCGAGTCGAGAATATTGTGCTGCATATTTCACATTTGCATTACCATCACCTCCGTCATAATCATCATCATTGAATTACTTTCAAAGGTCACTGATTGGGCATTACATAAGGCGGGAAAAATCATCAACAGTGAATAAAGATCACTATTACAAAGAAGCACATCGTCAGGGCAAAAACAAATAGCCTAACAATACGTAATATAAACCTCACAGTTACAGACACTATACAGCAGTATCACGTGAGAAAATTTGGTGAGCGATTGAACATCATATGGTAGTGTGTGCTTGGCGATATAGATGGTTAGACAATGCATCTCGAAAACCACGAGGGTCGCGTTAATCTACTCCTTAATTAAGCACTCCGTTGCACTCGGAGGTTGCAGTTTGAAGAGTGAAAAGGAGCATTCGCGTTAAATTATTGCACGGACACTCTTCCGTAGTGGCATATTCGGAAACAGAATAACGTGTACATTAAGCCTATGTTGCCACATGCGCTCCTTTCTTTCTATGCTTTATGTTAGCACCCCCTTAAACGTATTACTACTGCCTTGCGCAAACCGCGCCAAAATGTCTTGGAACGTTCCAGATTATTTTAGGATCATCTGTTAGGCTTGAGCGCGGAAACGCGAACAGCTGAGTCTATTCTGGAACTAACGCGGCCACCAGCGATAAGGCTGCAATGTTCGATGTCGCATGTAGAAATGCCGACGCGCCTTACCGCAGATTAGATTATCCACGGCCGACGCTCTGTTCGCCGCTATCAGTGTACAGCGTGCATCGCTTGCTGTGGTTTGAGTTTCCGGTTCCCGGCCACAAGTTCGGCCAAATAAAGAGTTCCATCTTGAACAAGCCGACTGCTGTCTTTGTCCACGTCACGACCCCGTGGTAATATATTCCTATTCAGCGACAGTGTGTGGAACTGTAGAGTTCCGTCGATCGTTGTCTTGCGCATATTAGACCTTCTTAAATTTTACAACGAGGCTGCATATGCCAAGGCGAAACATACGGCCGTACGCAGAAAACGCCTAGCACAGGTATGCGCTACAATAGTCGGACACGCCCCACTGCTGACCACGGGTCCTCTAAAAATGAAGTTGTTGTCCACGGGAAAATCGTACACGCCGCAGAAATTAGGCAAACTCCCTACTCACCACTGGTACACTAAAATGTTGCGAAGCAGAGACTGCGCCAATAAAAGCTCACGGGGTCCTTTATGCATTCAGCTAAGACGATTACAAGGCGAAAGACATTCTCTTTTTCTTCACAGTCGATGTATTGATCCTCCACCGCTCTCTTCCCAAAGCTTTCTGCACCTAACGTTGTTTTGCAGTGCCTCTAGGATCGGAGGCATCTCACTTGGTTTTTACACTGCCTCCGTGATCGGCCCACATTTGACCAAGGTACGATGTCAAGACGATGTGATGACGTCGGGTGACGTTACATCACGTGACGCCATGATGACATCATAAGGACGTCGCAAATTCTGGTGATCTGTGACATCATGATGACGTCATGTGGTAAGATCATCACGCGGTGATGATTTTTCGCATCACTCGTCCCCTACGCCGCTGGACACCGACGGCCACTTTTCGCGCATGATGAGGCATCTAAGGCTTTCGCCTTAATATAGGCGCTGCTCAAATGGCTCCTCAAGGTCGTCCACGAAACGCCAAGAGCTCGCGGCATGCCAGACAAGACGACGCATGTCGCGGCAAAAAGACGCATGCTGCTCAGACGGATCATTTTAAAAGACGCTAGATTCAAAAGAGACTTCCCGTACGTTTCACAAAAAATTCTGTGCTTTTCGGTACCTGTCATCCAAATTAAGGGTCTCCTCTGCGTGCCGTGTGCTAGGCAGCTTCGCTCGTCATCCAAGTTCACAGATTAGAATGACTCACGAATTTTTCGACTCGGCCGACACGTGGTAACCCTGCAGGTTTGTGCTTCGGGTCAACTTATACATTCCGGTTATGCAACGTTTTACAATTTTTTAGAAGGAAGAAACGCGTTCTTCTAAGAGCCTAAAACACCTTATATTGCGCTATTTGATACGATCGCAGGAATAATGCATGCGCATCAATCTTCACGCGAGGATAACTCACCTTGCATTGCGCACATTTGCTTAAGGCACAAGTGGCATTGACTAAGCCTATGCTATGCTTTCCCTCATCCTGTATACATGCGCTCTAAAAGTTTACTAGAAGACTGACAAATGCATGCAGTAAATTAACAGGTACGTAAAGAAATAAAATACCTACAGAAATAAATAACAGCAGCTTGGGCTTGTTGATATATAACGTAAGTGGAATAGCCTGTGTAACATACGCACTCACCCTGCCCATGCCCTGCGCATGTCTGTCTCTGCTGTTTCAAATAAACGTTTGTTAATAGCGCTCATGCCGTCTTGCTTACTCCGTTCCTGTTTAAGTGTGCGCTACTCCACCTACCTTTGCAGAAATCCTCGCATCCAGGCACAGAACATGGTTTCTTCGAGAACAGGCGAAAGTGTTAACTCACTCATTGCTCGTGACCGGACACATCGTCTCCGAGGTCACCACAGCCTCGCGATTACCGCCGAAGCCGATGCTTACATTGTGTATGAAAACTAACTCACTTCACTTTTCAAAGAACGCGTCCACTCACGATACAAAACACGTCGGAGACAGCGCGGACATCAAACGCAGTATTCAGGCCACTTGAATGCAGGTTACACGTGGACGAGCGAAACACGAGAACATTCGAACTGGCCGTATCATAGCAGACAAACTTTACGAGCGCGCTTTTCAGCAGCGGCGGGAGCGCCCTCTGCTTCTTTTTTCAGAGCACGGTGTAAGAATATACTCAGGTGATGACACTCTTCCCCCAACGCATGGGAAACCGCAATCCACGCGCGTCCAGATAATGTTCGGGTTCTTATCAGATGACTTGCAGTTTCATCGGCGCCGTCTTAGAGGGCGCTACGAAAAGCGGGGCACTCGTCTCCATAGCAACGCGCATGCTGCTGATAACGTGCATTTTTCTGTGCCATTTTGCTGGATAATGTGCATCCGCCAAGCGGCGTCGAGGGGAGAAATCGAGAGAGCAACAGGAGAGGGCACGGCGAGAGCGGCGGCGATGACGCAGCACCACCGTGATTCGGCTACTCGCTGGCGCTCTCCGCCTCAAGCCATTAGATGGCGCACCGCTCAACGGACCGACGACCGAACATTTTCTGGCCGCTTAGGCGCGCGCAGTGTCAGCACCTGAATATTCTTACACCGTGTTTCAGAGGCAGGCTAATAGAAAGGTATAATTTAATAGACAAAAATGAAAGGCGATCGTCTTTTTTTTTTTGGTGGGGGGGGGGGGGGGGCATTACATTTGTTTCAATACTAACTACGAGTGACGCCCTGTTTCAGTAATAGAAAGCTTGTCCCGTTTTTATTTCAAAGCTGATTTTATATTGATAGCGTTTGCCTCCTGCTCACCAAGTCGCGCTTCAGTCGCAACTCAGATACCCTCCTTGCACGCAGTTGCAAGGGTTGTAGTGCAGAGGAAAGGTTCTGCCCAAACGCCTTTCACGCATGAAAAACGATCACCGGGAGCATGTGCGACACAGAGAGGAAAGTTACGAGAAAAAGACAGCCAGGCGTACGACTTATGCGTGTGCAATTGAGAGTCATGCATATTTGACAGACGACTACGCCGCTTTGCGCCGATCCCGAAAATCCCCTTACGGTTCCTTTATCTTACCTTTCGCGACCTTTTGTTCTGTTGTTGTTTACTACACGGTGCCTTTTACTATATCTTTTTTATTTCAATCCTCGTGGCGTGACAGGAGCCCTGACGTCTTTCGACCTTTGCCGCGCTGTTTGCGTAAGGAGGTGATTTCGGCAACTGGCACGGCGTTGGAATCCTCGTAATCTCCTTCTTCTTCTTATACCTCTTCGATTTGATCATATTTCTGTTTTCTTCAGTTTCGGCTCCTGCGAAATCCTATCTCGAGGATCGGCTCGAAGAACTGTAGTACTTACACAAATGGAGTGGCTGTATAGCGTATCGAAATGCTGAACGTTGTCTTTCAGGTAGCGTCACTAGAGTTGTGCAGGGTGGCAAGGCAATGCTGGTAGCGTTATCATGCGACGCTTTGTTAAAGCACAATGCGATATATGCGCTAACTTCATTAAAGAGTATTACTCCGTTTGTAAACTTCTTAACGTTTGAGGAAACCGGGTTACCGGCGCCTTTGGCGGCACTGGCGGAGCTAGTAGTGACATCAGGGATGTTTCGCCCTACAAATTCCGCAAGTGTTCTCCCTACAAATTCCGCAATAAATGTTTTGTTCATTCATTCGTTCGTTCGTCAAAAGAAAGTCATAGGTGTAAGGTGTTAATGGTTATCTTACGGTGCCTTACTCCAACAGTTCAGTAAAGCGCTTAAATGAATGCATTAGCACATTTTTGTGGCTCTGGTTAGGCTATAACATCACTAGGTGTCGCTATAGCGTTGGCCTGCCCATCAGGTAACCTGTAATGCGCAGATGCAAGAAGCCCACGGACAAACTAAAATTCTTTATTTTTATCGTGGTTTTATTGAAGGATCCCTACTGAAACGCTGCGTATGTCATTCCAATATCTCCATATGCTTCCTTATGGAATCCACACTTTTCTATATCCTTCCGTAAGAATGTTACGTAAACATATGAAATTATTGGATTACATAAGAAATGTTCCGCATGCTACTCCGATAATCCCGTATGCTTCCTTATGGAATCCATATACGTTCCATAAGATTCCGTAAGAATATTACGTAAACATATGGAATTATCGGAATAACATATGTAACGTTTCAGTAGGAATGAAAAAAAAAGGAACTGAATATATAAAAAAATATTGTCAACCACTGCCTATTATATCTGTGTCCTCTACGGTTAACATCTGTGCCAAAAGATGGGGCAGTTTTGAAGGAACTTTTCGTTTGTCTGTGGACTCATTCTATCACCGTAGATTACAATGTAGCTAGAGAACTACACAGCAGTGACGACATTGCTAGTGACATCTGACGATGCAGAATCTAACCAGAAGCACGCAGCGTTAACACTGAAGTGGCTTGCGTGTTCTGCTTAACTGATTGGATAAAACATTGGCATTAAGATAACCGTTAACTTCAGGTACACTTTCATGGTTTCCCATCAGCAAGAGCACTGACAAGGCGCATTTTTAAACGGACAAAACGACGAGAGATGTCGCTACCGGCTTTGTTACTGCTGTTATTCGACTCCGGATAATCCGTAAACGGTAGGACGTTTACCGACAAGCTGAAACTTTCTAATCTTAGCAGTAATGAAATTGCAGTAATTAATTTACTTTTTGTTGAAATGTGCAATGTAATGAATTACTTTTGTTGGCTGGTAATTTATCAAAGTAATCAATTACTTCCAGCAAGTAGTTTCAAGAAAATCACTCTTTACTCCCCCAATAACCTATGAGAAAAATATGGTATAATTGCTCCCCTTATGGTATGAGAAATTCAGCACAAAAATAAAAGAAAAGTAATAGAGGCAAGTAATCTGAGTGCCAAAGCTCAAGCATATGAAGATGAAATGAGATGCTTGAGATTTCAATGTATATGTGCTGTAAATAAAGAGTACATGAGTTATGCATGAATGAGGGACTTTTGTTAAAGGAATTGCAACGTAATTTCATTACTTTTGAAATAGTCATGGAATGTTACAACTTTCGGCCAGCTGTATTTCCAATGTGATTACATTTTAGAGATTTCAGTAAAATAGCAATGTATCTTAATTCAATTGTCTTTTTTGGAGTAACTTTTCCGTCTGTCTCTAATGCTCCGTTTGATCTGGTGCGACGTACGTTAAAGATGAACACAAACTACACCGCGCCGTCCGCTCCGTGTGTCGAATCACCTCCTTGCGCACTTTCACTCATTCGTCCCTGGTTCCAGTGCTTTTTACCTTGTATCCCTCGGCGTCGGGCGGAAATCGCCTTTATTCATCATGCCTAACTGGGCCGTCTTGTTCTCGACGTCTGCATTTCGGTAGTTTCGTTTTACACTTTACACTCTTTTCGTTATCCTTTTCCCTTTTTTTCAAAACTCTGGAATTCATCCAACCGAAATCATTGTACGTGACAACACCGCGTGCAAACTCTAGAGAGGACCATAAATCGAGCTCACGACGTTTCACATTTGAATTGATGCCTTTTTGAGCTGCTTTCTTAAAATTTCCTGCATGTTCGTTTCTTTCTTCTTCTTTCATTTCTTTAGGATACGCGCCACGCCCAGTGCCGTTACCTTGAGCAGATTTGAGAGTCGTACTGCGCGCTTATGTTCGACGCCGTGCAGTTAAGCCAGAAAAAAAATGGATTTCGTTCGATGCCACTTCGGCTTGGAAAATAAAAACGGAACAGCGCTTCCTCCGGTTACATTGAATGAACGTACACTTGCAAAATGAGTACCATGCAGCATTCTATTCGTATATGCAAATTATGGCTGTTTTTATATTCAGCAATTTTTGTTGTCGCCGTCGGTGGCGCCATCGTCGGGATGTTCAGACAGACAGACAGACAGACAGACAGACAGACAGACAGATAGACAGATAGATAGATAGATAGATAGATAGATAGATAGATAGATAGATAGATAGATAGATAGATAGATAGATAGATAGATAGATAGACAGACAGACAGACAGACAGACAGACAGACAGACAGACAGACAGACAGACAGACAGACAGAGAGATAGACAGAGAGATAGATAGATAGATAGATAGATAGATAGACAGACAGACAAGACAGACAGACAGACAGACAGACAGACAGACAGACAGACAGACAGACAGACAGACAGACAGATAGATAGATAGATAGATAGATAGATAGATAGATAGATAGATAGATAGATAGATAGATAGATAGATAGATAGATAGATAGATAGATAGATAGATAGATAGATAGATAGATAGATAGATAGATAGATAGATAGATAGATAGATAGATAGATAGATAGATAGACAGACAGACAGACAGACAGACAGACAGACAGACAGACAGACAGACAGACAGACAGACAGACAGACAGACAGACAGACAGACAGACAGACAGACAGACAGATAGACAGATAGATAGATAGATAGATAGATAGATAGATAGATAGATAGATAGATAGATAGATAGATAGATAGATAGATAGATAGATAGATAGATAGATAGATAGATAGATAGATAGATAGATAGATAGATAGATAGATAGATAGATAGATAGATAGATAGATAGACAGATAGACAGACAGACAGACAGACAGACAGACAGACAGACAGACAGACAGACAGACAGACAGACAGACAGACAGACAGACAGACAGACAGACAGATAGATAGATAGATAGATAGATAGATAGATAGATAGATAGATAGATAGATAGATAGATAGATAGATAGATAGATAGATAGATAGATAGATAGATAGATAGATAGATAGATAGATAGATAGATAGACAGATAGATAGATAGATAGATAGATAGATAGATAGATAGATAGATAGATAGATAGATAGATAGATAGATAGCACGTAAGTCCATAAATAGCAAGGGTATATATCAAAAAGCCTAACGGCTAGAGTGGAATTCAGTACGTTGAAGATATAACAAAATTACGATCAAATAAACACAGCAGAGACAACTTCTTCACAGAATAGATTTATTGTACACATCCAGCACATGTACATTTCTCTCTCAAGAAAAAGACACGTGATGGCATGCACTCTTCTTTGCTCTCTGATAACTTTGATAACATTTTTCGTATGTACAGTCACAACTCACAGATACACGCACACTTCATTCGTCCTCAAGGCTGGAAAGAACAGATCTCCACGTATGCACAACGGGCTGAGTCAATATGGCTCGCCACTTAACAAAACTAAAACAAAAAATAGACTAATAAGGAAACATCCTCTGTTCGTAAGCGGAAGAAGAACAATGCAAAAAACTAAGTGAAAAGCAGACACACATTCAACACGCGGAATGTCAAACAGGTCACAGCACACGAACTCAACGTAGTCCTACACACATTCCGTATGGCATTACAACGAGAGCCCAAGCTTGGCTTGGCTTGGCTTGTTCGCAAAATAAAACTAAACTGGTAGTCACGAAGGAACAAGGGACACATCTTCGTATAATATTTTAACACTCGTTTCATTTAAGCAGTGTTAGAAGTACTCAAAAGATACGAAAAGTAAATGGCAGCCAAAAGGACGATAAATTCCTTTTCACATTTACATGAAACGTTAGGCGTCTGATAAGACAGACATGTCTTGTCGATGCGGTCGCAATGATGGATGGAAGAGTCACACACGCTTCTTGTGAAGTAGCTTGCAATTGGCAGTGTACAAAATTCACCGGTGTCTGATATGTAAGCCTCGGTAGGGCTTCATTCTGGATCTTAAAAACAGAACACACGAGTTGGGCAGGGCTTATTCTATTTGTCGATTAAGCTAAACTGTAGCGTGCAGTAAAATAAGAGGTGCCTATTCGTGAGCCTTTTCCGTAACGCTGAGGCCTGCAGAAACAAGGTACACTTAAGCAGATGCAAGAATGATCTTTCACTTGCTATTCATGGAAGAACACCGGCACTACATGCTAGTTCATAAAAAAAAAAAAAAGTTTAGGATGGGAGGTCTTTATGTACAAAAGTATTTTGAAAAGTTCTCAGATATCGCAGCTCTTACAAAATTGACATTTACTGCGTCAAAACCAAGACCATTGATTGGTCGTTGCCGCTTACAGAAGTGTATGAAAGCTGTAGTAAAGCATCACGTACAACATGCACGTGTTCACAATCGCCACACAGCAAAACTTGCTTCGTCGTGGCAAACTTCGTTTCGTCTGGAAGGCCGGCTTAAAGCAATCGGGTTAGTGCCTACAGCAAGCGCCTGCGAGCCACGTGGCAGTGACGTCACTGGTCACATTGCGCGGAACGCCGGCGTAAAAAAACGACTAAGAAAGACGTTGTGCGCTTACACAATTGCCGTCTAACAGTGTTCGTTGTCTTAAGCAGGCAACAGTCAGGTTTAACACTTCGGCATGCACATTTTGTACGCACTGGTTGAGAGAAAGTCACAGATATTTGTTGAAAGAAGGCAAACATTTGGAAATATTGTCTCAAAGGGGGAAAAAACATCCCTTAACACCTATGACTAAACAAAAAATCGTTCGATACACTCTTAAAAAACCTACAACACACCCTAAATGGGATTCTTAATGAATCTCGTAAAACAGGCACTCAGTTGGCGTGGTTTTACGGTGCAAATCTGTAACACAATTGTTGTCAAAAACTAGTCTGAATATATCTGGCGCCAGTTGACATCATATGTCACGTATCATGACACGTCATTTATTTATGACGCATATCGTGTCAGGTCGGTGCTACGTTTTCGACACATGAAACATGACACATTACGACACGTCACTTTCGTTCACAGATTGTGGCTTATGTGACTTGCACAACGCATATCAAGAAGCGTGTCACTTTCATGACGCATATCATGACCGATGTCACTTTCATGACACATATCAAGTTAGCTGGTTTCAGTTCACGCACACGGGCTTCGCGCAATGTTGTCCAAACAACTGCCAAGGACTACATCTCTTGTTGTCCTAACTACATAAAAAAAGAAAGACTCCAGCTGCAACATGGGTCAGCCCTTTTCGTTAGTTGTGTGCTTCATTTATGCGAAAAGGCGAGAATACTCGTGGCGTCATTCTCGCTGTCATCGTATGTACAATCATGTGTCAGGGGGGAGAGGGAAATTATGAACATTATAGTAAATATTTATATATGTACTAGTGCTATATTACAATAACGCTCAGCGTAAAAGACTATGTTTCTAGTTGCGCAATCATGCTTGCACGTTTCCGTTCTTCTCTTCGGGCTTTTCGCCGTCGTAAGTCTGCAAGAAAAGAACGAGATTCGAAACGTTCACTGCATTGTCTTCTTGTGTGTTCAGATTTGCACAATTTAATCATATACTGTTTAAAGCACTGTAGAGACATTACGTCAAACATGTTTTGGCCGCAAACAGCGCGTTTGCGGCCGCACACTGACCCACTACGTCATGGACGCAATGTTTACTTTGGAAAACGGGCGTGCTGAAAAGGTGGTGCTGTCTAAGAAACAGAAAGAAAAGGAAGGCATTCTTGCAAAGTGAACAGTAACTGCATTTTACCTACGACTTCCCGCAACTGTTTGAAGGAAAGAAGTGTTAATTTTAAGGGCTCGCTTTTCTTTGTTATACACAATATTAATGAGCCCTAATAGACATAATGTACATTTAAACGTGGGAGCATCAGTAAGCGCCGCCAGTACTGTCTACTGGCGGCGCTGACTGACGCTCCCACGTTTGAATGTACATATATACCCTATAAAGTGGACGGGGGAGTGGCCGTCGCGGTAGCTCAGTTGGTAGAGCATCGGACGCGTTATTCGAAGGTCGCAGGTTCGCTCCCTGCCCGCGGCAAGCTATCTTTTCGTCCACTCTTCTTTCTTCACATTTACCTTGCATTTACTACTAATAACATCCTCTATACTTTCCTTGGCATTATTGTCTGTTAGGGCTCACAACTGTTTGAGTCTCATGATAAATAAAGCAGCAATTATTTCAGAAAGGCAAATGAGAAAATTATGAGTAAGCTTAAGCAGTATTGTGTGGCGCGGTAGTAGGTATGCACTTCGGTTCTGTAGCTCCCACAGTGATGTCAAGAAAAGTTGTCACCGAGTATAGGACGACATTAGGTAAGATATCGAGCGTGTCACGCCTCCTGCTCACCTTGTAGGTCGGGTTGTCGTACGCAGACTCGGACGGGTTCCTGGTGATGGGCGCCTTGGCCGTCGACTGCCTCCGAAGGAGCAGCACGAGCACCACGGCGAAGGCGAGTCCGGCCACGGCGGCCACTATGGCGACCACGATGAGGGCAATGTAGTACGCCTCGGCCGTGCTGTTGTCCTGGCGCACGCTGTGCAGGGCCACGGCTTTGCTGTCTGTTGGCGTACAAAGAAAGCGAAGGTGTCATAATTCATTGCACAATATGACTCCAACGCGAGAACGATTGCCCGTGCGCAGTTTTGTCCACTGTTCTAGAGAACACCCTATCAATAGGTTAACGAAAGAAGGGGAGCTTTAAGGGCTCGTTTTTCTTTGTTAGACGCAACATTAATGAGAGCTAACAGGCAACTAAGCCCAAGAAAGTATAGGAGATGTTATTTGTAGTGATTGTGATATAAATGTGAAGAAATGCAGGTAGTATGTGAGGGATTATTTGTCAGCTGTCAGCTCGCAAAAAGGTCACGTGCTACGTGAAGCTAGCAGGCAGAAAAAGTGTTCCACACTCGCCGTCTAGTAGCGGCGTCTACTAGCGGCGCTTACTAACACTCCCAGGTTTAAACGCACAGATATATCCGATAAGGTGGAAGGAAAGACGGCCGCCGCCGTAGCTAATTGGTAGAGCATCGGACGCGTTAATCGAAGGTTGCAGGTTCGGTCCCTGCCAGCGGCAAGTTATCTTTCCATCCGCTTTAATTTCTTCACATTTATATCACAATTAACATCCCCTATACTTTCCTTGGCTTGATTTTCATTAATCAATAAGTTAGTATAATGAACATTTCTATGCTAGTCTTGAAAGAATGGCTCCATGCTGCTCTTCTAGCGCATTGTCATGCATAACCTAGCGCTCTTCTTTGCGGCTTGAAGTTGCTTGCGGCTTGAAGTTGCACCTTGCACATCACGCAGATTACATAATCACCAAAGTTTGACTCGCGTGTATGGAAGCACTAACGCGTTCAATTGGTCGGCGCTTCCTCGTGCCATTCGGTTGTGGGATTCCCTTCCTTATTTCATTCTCTCCGACCTCTCTGCCTTCAAATTAATTCTCTCTCTTTCTATGTCGCATTCTCTCTGAAAAAAATCCAGATACATTTCGCCAACCCATCATTTTGCATTCCACTGAGTAACCTCGATAAAAAGCATATCGCCTTTTTTCTTCTCAATATGCGTGTTTTCTTAGCTCTCTTGTTTATGAGTTCGTTATTTCTTTTTACTCATACTTGTATTCTTATGTGTTTGGCTTTGCACTACCTGCTCCAGTACGAAATATATCTTGATGTTTTGTCTAATTGGTACACCACCACTCCAATATATTTCAATGTAATATTCTCGTTTACGTGTTCATTGATATTTTTATTCTCGCATTTTTCTTGTATAGTACCTTGAACTACCTCTGTTGTTATTGCTGTAATAATTATGTTGTTTCTACAATTACTGTTATCTAATCTTCTAATATATTCGTGAAGTTATGTGCATTATATTACGTATACATTATGCGTAATAACTTCTCATCGTGATGCCCCCTTACCCCATGCCTGTTACAAGGCCTCTAAGGACTTTTCAATTAAATAAGTAAATTGTGCTAGCGTATGATTAAAATGTTTAGACAAGTGAAAATACTGCAGAAGAAACATTGTTGCATCTATGAAAACGCCGCAGTACATATACAGCATACGTGTGGTCACGTGGGACGAAGCCCAGCCTTCTGAACCACCAGCATATTCTATTCACTAGAACTTAAAAGCCTGTGAACACAAGCCTGTGCCTGTGAACACAAGTCTGTTCGTTCTATTGCAACATTATTGCGCCATAGGTCTGACCTTCGATCTCGTTCGACTCGGTCGTCGTGCTCGTAGTGGTCGTGGTGGTCGTCGTGGGCGGGGGACCCGGCTTGGTGTGGAAGTCGAGGATGTTGGACGTCGTAGTCTTGCCGTTGGTGAGGTACGCATCCACCCACACCTTGTACCTGGATGGATATATGGATGTTAGGAGCGTAGCCGTTGAATAGGGAGTACGGCTAGTGCCATCAGGTTATTTGTTAGCCCTTTCTATCCCCTGCAGTTTTGTACTAACAAGTTGTCAATTACGACCTTCCAGCTCCTTCGAATTCGCACTGTTACTGTAAAATTTGTCCCATTCCGAGCGTTTGAATCGCGTGACCGTGCCACCGTGTGAGCAGACTTTTACACCATGGAAGTCCTCCTTCCGCTGAGCAAGCAACCTTCGTCAATCCATCAGTCAATCAAGTTTATTTCCAACTTGAAAGCTGTGGGTCAGATAAACTTCACTGATGCCAATCAATACCTTACATCATTCTGGAGACAAATGTCGGAGTGCACTGGAAATCAGAAGGATCGCTTTAACCTCTTAATTAGCCGTTGTTCTCTGTCGAGAGTTTTGATAACACATGAGAGGAATCACTATTGTCATTGCCCCGCAGTTAAGGGCGAGACTGCGCACCTCCTGCAAAATCCTGACAAGTTCAGATTTTTTTAACCTACAATGACTTTGTCACGCTTTTCAGTTATAATTCTATATGCGATATCACAGAAAACCGCTTTTAAAACTCTTCTTGAAAACAATATCTCAGAATGATATCCTATCTAGTATTTCTTTGTCTGGAAATTACGAGGTAGTGCCAACTTCGTTGTGGCGAGTTAACTGGTCATAACCAGATAAGGCGTTATTGTGGGCAAGTTGGCTGGAAAATATACAAAATATTGAAGGAGAAAGGAGTCTTTGACAGATGTGATTGATTGATTGATTGATTGATTGATTGATTGATTGATTGATTGATTGATTGATTGATTGATTGATTGTTACACTGATTGATTGCTTTAGTGATTGATTCACTGATTGACTGGTTGGTTGATTGACTGGTTGTATTGATTGATTGATTGATTGATTGATTGATTGATTGATTGATTGATTGATTGATTGATTGATTGATTGATTGATTGATTGATTGACGTTGACGTGCAGCAGGCTCTCACCTCGTCCCGGGCTTGAGGTCTTCCAGCAAGATCTTGGGCTCCTTGAGGATCATGAATCGCTGCACGTGCTCGGCGGCCGCCTCGCTCTTGTACATGACGTTGAAGACGTGCACGTACTTGGTGATGGGATCCGGTATGCCGTCCAGCACGAGCGAGGCAGAGTACTGCTCCGTCCTCTTCACGTTCACGATCAGCTCGAACTGGTACTCGTCTGTGCCAAAGGAAGGAAGGTACAGTTCAGTTACAGTGCTCTAAAAAACATTGGCACCGATCTCGATGACGTACTGACCACAAAAAAAATGTTCAGCAGTACGTTATACTCAGTACATTAGTACGGCAGTGCGTTATACTCGGTACATTACTACGTAATATTCAGCTCGGCAGTACGTTAATGTGAAAACTTCTGAGGGGCGAGGGGTTGAACCTACTAAAACAACGCCCTGGCCACGAGAATGTGATCCGCATAACAGAGTATTTAAGCTCCGGCGTCGGAACGCCATGGTGCGTGACCTTTACAGCGAGAAGACCTGTACAACGAGGTATTTTTGTCATATTGACGTTCGACGTGCAGTTTTATGCGTTTATGCACATAGATTTGTGCAATTAGACGACGCAGATGAGTTTTAAGGCATAAAAAGAACAACTGCCAGTAGTTAACAATACTGGCTAGCATTTTTCTATCCCCTTTTCTTCTCATCCCAGAGAAATAATCCCGGAGGGGGGAGTATGGAAAAAATGTTAGCTAGTACGTTACGTTGCCATATGAAAAAAAGAAGGCCTTTCCTGTATCTAATATATGGTTGCTTCTGAAGGCGGTTTAACATTACGATGTGCGGTCCGGGCCGCTAGTGAAAGGACCATGGGCCACGTGTTTGAGACGCCTGACTTAAGGAGACAGAGGCAGCAAAGAGTGAACAAGTCCTCACCTTTCGGCATGGGGGCGGTCCTCATTTCGACGTGCTGCGCTGACTCGATGCGCGTCGGCAGGCCCTCAGGCACGGCAAACTGCATATCGATTAGGTACGATGCGCTGGGCTCCAAGTCTTGCAGAAGGTACGACGTCCGGTCCCTGCGAGGAGTGAGTATGTACCGCGTTTACTCGCGTACAGTTCTTTCATGAACAAACAATGGCCCCCGGTGCTTCAAGTACGGGAAAAGAAAGAAAAACTAAACTCCGCGGCCTAGAGACCCCTCCAAAGCCGCGTCTGACTCGAAGTAGACAGAACCCTATGAATATCGAGTTTCAGCGACCGATTTCAGGCCGCTTGTTTCCATTGTACGCGCAATATTCGACGCAGATAGGTTTTGATGAAAGTAGAAAACTTCATTGGTAGCGCAAACTACATATAACCTTAGTATTGAGAGAACTCGACGAAACTTCGAACGCGAACTGCAGTCATTACGCTAGTCACCCAGACCACACTTCTGACTTGATTGAAACACCGTAAGGTGACCGGTTCTTTCAGGTTTTCACGAACACAGGAAGGCGAGATCACATTATCATGAACCTGAATGAAAGGCGTCGGAACTGTGACAGCTTGAAATGACCTTGTCCTACGTTAGCTCCTCGAACAGACTGTATACATAAAAAGCAGCTGCAGACAGGAGTTGATTGGCCTGTTCTACGTTTGCATAGTTCTGCCTTTATGAAGGTTTACCCACTTCTGATTGATTGATTGATTGATTGATTGATTGATTGATTGATTGATTGATTGATTGATTGATTGATTGATTGATTGATTGATTGATTGATTGATTGATTGCCATCACACACGCCATAGTGGCAGACTCTAGAAAAAAAATCTGCCAGTTCCACACCATGAAAACCGTCGAAGAGCGAAGCTGTAAGCGAGCGAGTGTGTGATTGGCTAGCGAGATCACGTGGTGCCGTAAATACGCCGCCAGTTTCGAAATGCCAGCGCCTACACCTGATTGGTCAAAGCGAGATCACGTGACCTGCCGACTCCAGCAATGGCGTTAGGAAACTTATCAAGTGCAGCTCTCTAGCAACCAAGTGCTATTCCACTTTAGTTGATTGAATAATTGACTGAGTGGGACTAACAGGCTAAAGAAACACTACTGACTAAACACTACTGCCAAGACTTGAACCCCGACTCCGAAGGAGCAAGAGTACCGCGGCACGTGAACTAATCAAGGCCTATTTTATCAATGAGAAACGAGGTGTCTGTACCAGAGATACGTCTGTCACCCTGCGTAGAGCAGAAGCACAATATTTTGAGGGCATGATTTATTAAACATGCGGTTGTACCTGATCATTCTGCGCAAACGTAACTGCGTACCCGGCTGCACTGTATAAAAAGGAGCCTTTCTTCAAATAAACCCAGTTGCCAGTTGGCACGCTTTCCTGCAACATCTTGCCTTTTTTTCGCCTTGCGTTAGGTTATTACGTTTTGCACAGTATCAACCAACTAGCCGAACAACAAGTTTTATTAAGCCCCGACCAATGCAACTCCCAAAGTTTGCTCACTACCACAGGGCGGGAAATCTCTGAGGCTTACACACGCGTGCGTACGGTAGGCGTGCCGGCTGCTCTAGGTCACTGAATATGGAAGAGGAGCAGCCTGGGGGCAATCGGGCTGTAAATGAGATAGCCGGGGTCAATAGCTCATCGGCCGAGAAGCGATACCCCGGAGGTGTTTGTCGCTCGGCCAGCGGGACGCAATAAGCCCGATGAACATTTACTCTGTTAGCCGGACAGTTCGAGAGTACTGTATCGATTCCTGCGTCCTGTTGAGGTTTATTGGGAAGGACGCCGATGAAAACACGCGTCACTCAATACCGGCGGAAATGCCGTTCGGGACTCTCGCGTTCTTTTTTTTTACCCTAAGTTTAATTTTGCGAACGTGATAAATTAGATGCGTTCTCCAAAGATCTCGGTCACTGGGATAGTTTGCCGCAACGGGTTGGCACAAAATGTGAAACTCACTCAGACTCTCTCAAGAACTATATGTCTTGCTCTTAGGGTTCACTCGGACTCATACTCACCAAAATTTTCTTCAACCGGGTTCACTTCTCAAGCTCATCAAAATATTACCCACCCGGACTCACTCAGACTCACGGCTTGCTCCGAGTCTGAGTGAGTGGACTCATGACCGAGTTGGCCGACCTATGAATGTGGTACTGGTATTTCACGTTTCTGATGTCTTATGAGTACATTATGGAAGTCATAATGGCTTGAGCAGGGTGGTTTGCGGGACTGACAAACCAGTGCACTGACCGCACACCGCCTCAGTACGAGTGACTGCTACTTAAATGACTGGAAACCCCAAGACACCGTGAAAAATTTCGGTAGTCTGGCAACGTCCCGCCTATCTCCCCAGAGGACCTGGGCTTCCATATTTCACAATAAAGGACTGTCCATCCATCTTTCAGCCCAACATAGCCTATCAGTGGATACCGGGCCATTGCGGTATCTACGGTGATGACCGTGCAGATGAAACCGCCCGATATGCTCATGATGCTCTTCATTGTGCAGCTATACCGCTATGAAGAACGGACGACGCTACAAGGCTTCGTTCACTTGCACGTGAACTGACACTCACACAGTGGAAGTCGAGGGAATTTACCAACGCACGTCTTCACAACTTGGACCCGAATATGCAGCTCCGTCCTCCGTCGGGAATAACTTGAGCTGAGGAGACGCTCGTGTGTCACCTGTGGCTCGGGGTGGCCTTCACGAATGCTTACTCATTTCGAATCGGAATGGCTAGCAGCCAGACATGCGACAACTGTAGTTGCGAGGAGACAATCGCCCATTTTCTCCGCGAGTGTCCTCGCTTCAGTGCGCCTATAAAAGAACTTCGAAAGTGTTAGATAGACTTGAAAATCGCCCATTGTCGGAGGAAAAGGTCTTACGACATTAGCCGAAACTGTCCTTGATACGGAAAGCTTTGAGAGCATTGTTGCGCTTCTTGCGCAAACTAGTCTCAGAGACAGGCTTTAAGCAGTGTCGTTTATCGTATTATTGTTCCTTTTTTTCTCCTTTATTGGTGACATCTCTTTTCTATCATCTTTTATTCCCTTTACCCCTTTCCCCAGCACAGGGTACCCAGCCGGTCTGAGAATTGGCTAGGCTCCCTGTCCTTCCGTTTTTTTTTTCCTCCTGCTTTCCATCCATCCTTGAGGAAAGAAATAAACACGACTAGTTCGTCTTTGATTGAAGTTTTTTCTTTCTTCTTTTTTTCAGTGGCAACTCCACCGAGAGACACTCTTGTTTCTCTTCCAGGCACTTCCGGTTGAGCACTTACTTCCGTTTTTTTAAGAATGTTCATAATGAGTGAGTGAGTGAGTGAGTGAGTGAGTGAGTGAGTGAGTGAGTGAGTGAGTGAGTGAGTGAGTGAGTGAGTGAGTGAGTGAGTGAGTGAGTGAGTGAGTGAGTGAGTGAGTGAGTGAGTGAGTGAGTGAGTGAGTGAGTGAGTGAGTGAGTGAGTGAGTGAGTGAGTGGTGAGTGAAGTGAGTGAGTGAGTGAGTGAGTGAGTGAGTGAGTGAGTGAGTGAGTGAGTGAGCGAGTGTGCGTTGAAACAACTGGCCAATTCTTTTTGTATTTCGTTGTACCTGCGTCTTTGCATTTCTTTCATCGACGCGATGGAGCCTTAGAGCTGCAGGCTTTAACTTCAGGTTCAAGCCGGCAGCGTTTTATGTTAAAAGGCCTACGCTACTTATGAGTAGCGTTCCGATGCTGAACTAGAGCGGCCGCTGTAAGTGAAAACTTGAAGCCCGCTTCGATAACAACAGCAGATAATCAGAGAAACTATGGGGAATCCCGAGATTAACTTTAGCCTGATTACGGAGCATGTGATGGCTCCAATGACAGTTGAATGCGCTGGGCTATCCAGCTTATTCTTCTCCCATAGTAAACAATATCAGAGGGTCCCTTATTCCTTCGCCTAAGACGGCTGAAAGGTAAAAACCATCTTCGTTTTTAAATGCTAAGCATTTCTTAGCGAACCAGAGGCGCTTTGACCGTTTCTATCCATCTAGACGCTTTAGTCTGGGCGCTCTCGTGGTCGTCTCCTTAACTTGGTATATCCCAAAGTTGGCGCAGGTGGACAGGAGTTTATGACGAACACAGTACACAGGTAATGACATGAATAATGTGACTTGTCTGTTGCGTACTGCATGAAACCCTTTCCACCTGTCACGTGTAGCACATACCCGCTTTTGGTATGCCCATGGTATGCGGGTATGTGCCACAGGTGACTCACAGTCTAATCAAACTAGGCACAGCGACAATAGAAATCGTTAAGAAGCAAGAGTCTCAGAAAATCCGTTGACGGCGTCGAGGGCCCGTTGTCGGTGAGCGAAAAAGTCCTGACTTCAGCGAAAACATTAAAAACTTCACCGACGATTACGATGCTGCCTAATGCGAATTCTGACCGCAGCTGTTTAGGTGTTTTGATTTTGCAATAAGTTGAGGCGCGACTGCCTCGCTAACCAGGAGACCGCGGAAGGCAGAACGTGGGCGTGTACCACAACAGGCGCCGCAGACAGGCCTCCGTTCATGCAGCGCTTTATTTTCATATATGGTATCGGTGGGCGCCCTCGCCGCATACCTTAGTGATGACGTCATCGGCGACCACACGACGGCGCGCACTACTGTGACCGCCGTGGAACCTGTCGTCTCGCCACTGTCGTTCCCTCCTCCTCGCGCTCTCCTCGCTATCGCCGTCTTTCATCCCCCGCTGCGCGCTACACGTTCGCTCTCTTTCATCCTCGTTCGCTTTGCCGGTTACGACGACGCCGACGCCACTCAACGCAGGAACGGGAGCCTATGAGCTGCACTCTAAAGCTTGTTTTATTATGGGCGAACTTGCGCTTGGAAAACTAGACGCGAAATCTAAGAGTCCGCTAGAGCGTTCCACACAAAAAGCGTCCCTTCGACCAACGTACGTCGTCTTCTCCCAAGCCTTTCAGGTCAACCCACTTTCTTGTGCCCGTGCGCGAAAGGCATGCGTTGCACTGTTACAAGAAGCGCGAGCAGGCACCAGGCATTGCAGACGCTTACACAGCGGCTCGTTAGCTCACATGTTGGAAAACTCCTTGGGGCAGTCTCTCTTTCGCTCTCTTTCGTCCTCGTTCGCTCTATCGGTTACGCCGACGGCGGCGCCGCCTCAACGCAGGAACGGGCGCCTAAATGCTGCGCTCTAAAATTACAGTTCGAGCGAGATTGGAACCCAGGCATTCTGCATTGCAGTCAAGTATTCCACCACAGAGCCACGCCTGTGCGTCAAACTGCTCAGGAAAAAGACCCCATACAAGCGTCATATCGGAGCAGTGCCAATCGTGGTGGCAGTGTTGGCTATGCGCATTTAAAAAAAATGCAATAAATAATGACTGCGCAAGGTACACTCAAGCTTTGCTCGCATATACGCCGACAACCGCTACATGGGATATGCGCACCATCGCACCGTAGCGTGTACTTCATTGCGATAAAACTGGCATCTCTATTCTAACGCGAGTGGCGACGCGTTACGTAGGAGCTTGAGCTATCTTTTACACACCGATGCACTCTTCGTGTCTGACGAACCCACGATAAGCGCACAACTACTATATTGAGACAAAGGCGTCGATCCACTTCGTAGCGTTTGCCTACTAGCTACAAATCTGGTATAGGTTTGCTGGCTGCTTCGCATGAATCCGACTACCACAATGCATGAGATCCGGCGCAATTTCTTTGTCTATGTCAATGTACTGATTCCCCCCCCCCCCTCCCCCCCCCCCTCCCCCACTTTCACCCCGGCCAACCTCCGAAAGCTTTCTGCACCTAACATGTTTTTGCACTTCCTCCGGGATCGGAGGGATCGACGTTGTCGCGTGATCAAGATTTTTTGCATCGCTCGTGTTAACGCCGATGACGCAGACGGTCCATTTTCGCTTTTGATGAGGCGTCTGAGGCTTTCGCTTTAATATTATTGTAAATCACCTTTAATGCTTCTAAACAGGCCAGTCACATACACCCTTCCTTCATTTCGGAGACAGCTCGTTGCCCTACCATAGTAAAGCGTCTAGCGCTGCAAATCGTCGTCATTTGTGTATAAGCAGAAATTGACTCAAATTCTGTCGCATGTTTCGATATCTCATCCGGGACCTTTCTGGGACGAAAGATTCTGGGGCCGGTCTAGATTCGAGTAAATACGGTATGTACTCCTACTATACAGGCGTCATATCAGACTAACGTCTGTGGTTCCAGTGTTTGCTCCGCTTTATAGCAGTCTAATAAACATTACATTTCTATTCCTATGATTAGGCAAGCTATATTGAAGCATCGACCCCGGAGGAATGCATTAACGAAAGTTACGTATGATATTCACATGACTGCAAAATAAAGTGCACTTAGTTTCGATAATACTCACGTATGTATGTACTCTAACGTCAGGGCTGACGTTACGTCGCACCATAAGTTACCCTCTAAACGCCAGTGTTGTCGACGTGCCTGGTAAGCCCACGATGCGCACACAGTTACTGCAATTACAAAAACGCGTCCATCCACCTCATAATGCTTGGCTCAAAGCCATATAATACAGCATAGAAGTACTCGCTGACTGCTTCGCATGAAACCGATTCCCACAACGCGTGGGATCTGCCGACTTTTTTTTTCTCCGCGTCTTGTATCCTTTTTGCTCTCATGTTTTGTTAAATACTTCATCTGAAGCAACAACCCTTTCATTAGCTGTGCTGACGCCTTAAGCTCACAATAAAACTGTTTCTCCGCCTTTTCTACTAACTGTCTTACATTGCCTGAAGGCATTTAGAAAGAGGAAGGCCCAGTTTGCTTACCTGTGAATCATGGGCGTGGTCTTCCAGGGCGCGTGGTCCTGTCCGTTCATCTTGTATCGAATCTGCAGTCCGTCCACGTACTTCTTCTCGCGGCTGTCCAGCGGCCGCCATGACACCTTGGCCGTGTGTGGATCGATGCTATTGACGGCCATCATCATGTCCAGCAGCAGCAGCGGAGGCACCGTAGTTGTCGTCGTAGGCTCTGCGTTGCGTAGCAAAGAAGGATGGTTTTTTCTCCATCATGGATACGTTATTAATGGAAGGGTTGGCGCCTTTTTTGCGCCGCTGCAGCTAAACTAAGCGAGAACTAAACGTTCACCGTAGTTGTCGCTGTAGGCTCCGTATTGCATAGCAAATCATTTTTCGTCATGCTTAAGTCAATAAATGAAAGGTTGGCGCCTTTCATGGTGCCGCGGCAGCTCCTTTATGCAACGCGAGCAAATCTAAAGACTTACCATTGTGTGTTTGAGTGCTGTGAGCCCTAGGTGAACTTATAGCCTTAAAGGAAACCTAAATTATTTTGAGAATTCGGTAAAACTTCGTTGTTAACAAGGATGGACAGTATTGTCGACGACGTTGTAATATTTTTTTTTTCCGTGGCTGTTACATCAGGAGCTTTATAATACACGACAAAAAAGTTATGCTCCACTCATGCGAGCGCGCCGAAAGCACGTAGGCGTGGAAGAACCAACCGGAACTACGTCATCTTTGGTTCCGTGGACGGAGCCTCGCTGCACTCCGACCGAAGGTTCCCGCTACTCACTGATCCGAATTGACTGCGAGAGCGCTGCTTATATACCGGAAACTCAAGTATGGAGACGCTGAAAGTTCTGCAGCTGGATTACAATATCTGTCAAACGACAAACAGCCGAGCGCAATGTGAACAAGCGTGTCTGGTATCTTTAACCGCGGCCTCCGTGATTAGCTGCGGCTGCGCGCCGTTGCCAGGGCTAATCGCCGAGGTCATGTTTCAACAGTGCTGCTATTGTAGACCCTGCATACCGCAGATGGCGTCACCACGTTCGCTCAGAGTCTCAAGACGCCCGGCTGCTGCTGCCGCCATTTTTTGCCATAAAATGCTACTGCAGTTCACTTTTGAAAACTCTCACATCGATATTCGAATTCAGCAGTTAACAAACTGTGATTACACACTGCAATGTCATAGCGCTTCAGCTTACGTTTCAGTAGAACTGGGCATTGCCTCAAGTTTAAAGGGACACTTAAGTGAGACAATAAATTAATTTAGACTGATAAATTATTGTCTCAAAACTCTGGTGTCGGTAAATTTACCACCAAAGGTTTATTAATAGGTGAGAAAATGATTGTCAAAAGTTTAACGTTTAAATTTCCCGCAGAAATCTCCAATGGTGACCTCACAGATTTCAATGTGCTTTCTCGTATTGCGGGCACATTGGCTCAACGAGATTTGCTGAAATTTGGTACGTTAAGTATCTGGCTCCCTCAGAGGACAATGTACTTCATTTTTACCGATTAGGAACTTCGCAGGCCTTTGTCCACGCCTTCAAAATTTATGACGTCACGGCGACTGGTGCCTGAGCTTCAAGGTGGCGTCGCCACCCGCATAATCTTTTTGCGCGTTTTCTCGTCTGCCAAGTGTCTTTTCACGGCAAGCGTGGTGATCTTGGAATTGTGAATGAGCAATTTTCAAACGCGAGAAACCGTTTTTCTTTAAACCGTCCCTTTAAGAAACGGTGGGCACGATATGGAACTTTATTAGTTCGGTACTTTTGCTAGCTTTGATCACGAATATAGGTCGTTAGCTAATTACGTGCGACATTAAAAAATAGGTCGACCTATATTCGAAAAAATACGGCACCATGAAGTCCAGGCTATACAGCAGGTAGGCAAATGTAAGCTGGACTAACGTACCAGGTGGCATGGTGAGCTTGAAGACCTGGCTCTCCGGTCCGGACTGGAGGGAGTCGATGATGATCTGGATCTGGAAGAAGTACGTGGTATCCGGACGCAAGCTGGACAGGTAGTACTCGATGTTCGCCGTGTCGAACAGCCTCTTGGGTCTGGCGAACTTCTGCGTGCTCCAGGTCTCCCGCGGCGTCAGAGGATCCGTGGTGAAGTGCAGCTCGGCGTGTCCCACCAGGCCGATGAGGATGTTGGCCAGGGTGAAGCGGACCCGAATCGTGGTCGAGTTCACGGCTACCACGCTCACGTTCTGGAGTTCCTTGCCTGGTGTGGGCATCGACGAATAGAGTGGTAAACGATAAGTCCTGAACCATCGTCGTACAGACTAAATCATTCCGCTGTCTTTTCATCCTGCACCTCTTCCACCTCACAGAGTATCATCCCTCATACAGCCCCTACTGTGGAGCGAAGCCCACAGTGTGTCACTGCAAATGGGAATGTCTGCAACCACCGTGATACACCCCCCACACTATTCCTTCACCCTCACATTCCTTCTCGGAGGCTGCATTGACCAGCTCAGATCTGCAGGAGCAGCGTCGGCTGATCCAGTGGGTACGTGTTGTGGCGCCAGCCAATGGAGCCCTGAACTAAGGGCTCCACACTAGGAGGAAGATCTATTATCCCTCTAACAATAAATGTTTTTTTCTTTCTCTGTTGAATAAATAATTATTCTAATAACACAAGCCTAGCACAAATAATCAAAATAACACAAGCCTTGCACAAATAATCATAATAACACAAGGTTTGCAGCACAAGATAATTTCCTGTTACCTTTTTGTGATAATAGCTACGAAAAAATGGCTTCCTCCTTTTGCGCACTTAAAATTTGGAACAGTCTACCGTATGTTGCTAAACGGTCACCTACACTGTACTCATTGAAATACCATCTAAAAATTATTTGCAGTCTGATTAGCATTAGATATTGTGTCTTTGCTAGTTTTTAGTTGTGTAATTTAGTCATGAATGTGTGTTAACCTTGTTCATTTGCTTTTTATGCGTGTCTTCACTCAGTTTCTCAAATTTTCTTGCTTATGTAACCTTAATTCCTGCTATCCGTTCCACTTTTTTCTATAACAACTGATGAAGCGTCCCGGTGCAGTCCCTGACTTTGGGACCCTTGTCTATATTTTATCTATTGCAATAAACTGAAATTAAACTGAAACTGAAACTAAAACAAAACGAAACAGCACGTTTCGAGCTATCGTTAAGTTAACTTAAAGGAAATGCTTAAGAGAAATATCATGTGAAGTTTCGTATCCTATAAAAATATTAGGGAGGAAGCCTGAACAGTTGGGCTGAAATAAGCAAATTGATTGATTGATTGATTGATTGATTGATTGATTGATTGATTGATTGATTGATTGATTGATTGATTGATTGATTGATTGATTGATTGATTGATTGATTGATTGATTGATTATGTGGTGGCTCCGACAGCCGAGACCGGCAGCGTTGCCTTTAGCCGCGGATCTATATCGTGTAGTGTTCTATTTCTTTAATAAATTAATAGATAAATAAATAAATCTATAAATAAATACATACATGTAACGATAATCAAGAATGCTCGAGACGCATTCTATCACTAATTTCCATGCTCATTTCCACATCGAAGAAAATTAGAACAACTTGTTCTTATTTTTCCAGCAACGGAGAGTACATTCGTAAAAAAAAAGTTTGAAGCGGTAGTTAAGCTGAAGGTTCATTAGTACGTAGTAACCAGTCGTGGGTTTTTTTTAACTGTCCAGAGCTGAAACGACGTCGTTACAGTGCGTCAGAAACGCAATTAGAGACTTCGTTTACCATGCTTAAATCAGCAAACTGAGGCGTCGGACTCAGTGTAGCATATATCACCAATCGGGCATCACATGTGTAACCTTTTAGTATACAAAGAAACAGCAAGTGAAAAAACGCAAATATAGAGGACAAGCGGCAGGTCTCCTTGGAGCTGCCTTTGGCGTAACACATTTCGCAACATCTGGTGGGGACCAGTTAACTGTTAGGCAAGCGTAACACAGCATGTTACACAGCATTCTAAGATAAACAGCGATTCATTCAAGCTCATTTTCCTGCTCGTCTTTCGAACAGAAATTGAAGCGGCCCAAACATGTGGGAATATTTTCAAAGCTATGATGTCGTACAACCAGCCAAGCTGTAGTGCAAATTACCGACGGAAAAATTCGCCTTCCTATTCATTTCTAGAATTTTCCATCGTATAAATATAACTACGGCATTTACTCAGTGTTATGAAGACCTTTTAACTCGGCGTAACTACCTCGGAGAACGCGTTTCACAACTATTGCCTATTTTTCGATGTTACTTTAGTATAGAAGGCACATCGTCCCATATCTCGTGCGTTCAGTCACGTGGCATGTGCTAATAACTACATCTAACAAGGTTACAACGGATGGACGACATATTCCTACAGATTATTGCAGCGGCCACGAACAACCATCCCTCAGCCTTGTGGCCTCTTATCTATTTTCGTCGACTTGTACAGCTTTGTGTCATCGCCTTACGCTAGACACTTCGGTATAATGGTTTCGCCGTCATGTGGCAGTTTTCGCATAGTACTTCATTGTATCTGTATTATTCTGCATACGTTCCCATCGCAGGATTGTTTTATTCATTCATTCATTCATTCATTCATTCATTCATTCATTCATTCATTCATTCATTCATTCATTCATTCATTCATTCATTCATGCATGCATTTCAGGATGTGTTTGTTTCTTCATTACAGCTGTCACTGTGGCTTGCTCGGCCTACTTAAGTTTGGTGTTGCTGCTTTGCTGCTGTGGTTTTCTTTATGTTATTCGAACCTAAGGCCTCATTCATACAGCCACCGAACGTTTTGTGACCGTCACCATCACGTCATCAGTTTAGCCCTCGGCTTCTATAAGCACGACACCTTACATGCCAAGCTACCACGCCGGATAATCGGATTATTAATAGAGAGCCTTTGTAGAAACAGTCTCTCTAAGCTCTAAGGCTCTCTAATTAACAACGTAATACCACAAATACTGTAAATATCTTAATACTACCTAGCTACGTGGGACTAGATCTCAGCAGCTCAAAGTCACAGTCACGTCACTACTACGTGGCAACACCCCCTGCGGTGGGCATCCGTTAACGGTGTCAGACCATACATACTGTAACCATCGTATTACCTGGCTACCTGAGACCAGATCTTAGCAACTCAACGTCGTAGTCATGTTATTACCATGTAGTAATCAACTGCAAGGGTGCGCACCCGCTAACAACGTCAGACCACATTGCCATCCTCATCATTATTACCTGGCTTCGTAGGACTAGGCCTTAGAAGTTCAACGTCGTAGCCACATCATTACCATGGGGTAATCAAGCATTGTGGTGTGCATTCCGTTCATACTTTCAGCCCACATATACTGTGGTCCTGGCTACGGAGGACTAGATCTTAGCAGCTCAACGTCATAGTCACGTCCATACCAAGTGGTAATATACAACTCCGGCGCACATCCGTTAACGGTGTCAGACCACACACACTGTAACCATCGTATATTACCTGGCTGCGTAGGACTACAGACAATGTAGGGGCAGACTCCGGGGTCGTTGGGCGTGACGACCACGGGCCGCGGGCACTGCGGGTTCGGCTTTTGGAACCGCTCGGGGATGGGCGGACACGAAGACGTGCACTCGGCCTCGGCGGCGCCAGTGGCGCGCAGCTTGCACGTGCACTGGCGGCGCACGGAGCCCTTGACCACCTCCCACTCCTCGTGCAGCTTGTAGCGCTCGCCGTGGAACAGGCAGTGCACCGCTACGCACGAGCACGCGAGGAGGAGGGCGCCGCGAAGCGCCGCGAGAGGGCGCGGTTTAGAATACACACACCCGGGGTTTAGGCTGACACAAACAAGCTGGGGTTCGTTACAGGTGGTTGAATACGCGAGTTGGGTTTCGTTTTTCACGTCGATCGAATTGGTAGCAAGATTGACTTTTGAAGAAAAATATCTGTGATACGCTTTCTTACGGAGGAGGTGAATATCTTCACCCTCGTTGCGAACAATTAGTGAGGATCCACTGAATCGGTAAGTATTCACCGAATGTTTAGCAGGGCGACGACAGCCCTCCTGGAGTAGAAGCGGCTCTTTTCCTTGAGCCCTATGGCACCCCTGCAGCGATTGATTGTACGTCCTCCATTAATGTTGTAATGATATGATTGGCTGATTATATATTATTGACTAGAATAGGCAAATTTGATTGATTGATTGATTGATTGATTGATTGATTGATTGATTGATTGATTGATTGATTGATTGATTGATTGATTGATTCATTGATTGATTGATTGATTGATTCTGTGTATTTACTAGCCCATCACTCGGTTCATCGACCAACCATCATCCATCAACCGACAGATCAGGTAAGCTTGACTACGTGCCGATTTGACAATGTTCCGCAGCTTTACAAGGACATGGACTATTGTACATAGTTTGGACGTGCCAGACTGGTACAAGAGAGCACGGCTACGTCGCTTACATTTACCTCGCGCTTCAACCGCCTGCAACGAGTTTAGTGCACTATTTAGACTTTTCAAAGCTGCTTGCCGCTTAATTACTGTAACGAGTAGCTCATTTTTCCGCAACAGGTGAACTTTCGGCTACTTGTGTTAAATGCCCTTCTGTAGGAGCGACGAGGGTTCAGTTACAGAGCATACATTCCAGGCATTCACCATACTGCACATCTAGAATGCTCAGTTATATGAGAATGATAGCGTTTTCCGAGAAAGTTTTGGGAAGTTTGGCATCATGCCAGTTACACTAATTTTTCTTCTGATTTTGAAAGATTTTGTAAACGTTATGACGTGCCAATATTGCTTCATTCAGCTAGCCATTCATTCGTATTTTGAGGAATGCTTCACTCTCCAGTAAACGTTACTTCTAGCAGCATGCTGTACTGTAAAAGAACAAGCAGCTTTCAAAAGCAAGCTTACAACCTCGCTTAGTTGCTATAGAAGCCGCTTCGCGTATAGTTTAGGCATGCACATTCGCAAGACGTGTCGTATATTTAGGCGCAATATTTTCTATGTTTTCGCTTCATGCAGACATCCGGTTTAGCATGCACATTCAAAGTAAACAAGTCGTGTTATTTTCACACAGCGGTTTAGGCATACTACAGCGACGCGTAGCGTAATAAACGCTCAGCGCGTTTTGAACATGCATTATTTGTTCTTGCGTGTAGCGAATGAATCCATGATCATGCATAGTTCCATAATCGGCCGCTTGGGGGCTGTTCCCGTCACGCGTAGCTAGAGTTGCCGTACATGCTAGTTTTAGGTAGCAGAGTTGCTCTGTCTTTCAAACGCCGTTAGCAACCATGCGTTGCTCAGAAGCTGACGCTCAGGCCAATTTTTGTATTTCCCGACGCCTCCGCTGCAGCGAACTGGATTGACACTAGTCATCGACAGTTAAGTTAATCACCCGTCTTCGACACGCCAAATATGTCGATCGGCGAGACGGTAGGCATGTCGCCTGCAAAAACGGAGGGCGGCTTCGCCGCATAGTTGTGGCTGCTAGCCAGACCTACGCACAACTCTGCTACCTAAAGTTAGCATATACAGTAACTGTACGCGTAACTACGAAGTAGCCACGTTGGGGCTCGTTAAAATCGTTGAGACAACAGTACTCTAAATCAGTTCGGCGGAATGCCGCGGAAGGGGTAAGAAAGGGAAATCGACAGCCACCCGCTTGTAGCACGAAGCCACAATCCGTATGGATTTCCTTGTGGCTTCGTGCTACAAAAGGGTCGCTGTCAAATTTCCTTTTGAAGACCGGTGCCGTATTACGCTACACGTGACGAGGGACACTGCACGACTCACCGGGCTTCTCTGGTTCTCGGCACATCCAGTGGGTGCAGCACTCGTCCCCTGGAAGGTGACCACGGTACGCCTGAGCCGGGTGGCACGGCAGCGTCGGGGGCGGAGAGCTGTTCAGGGGCGGGCAGCGGTTCTCGCACGAAACGTTGCCGTTGACGCAGACGCAGCGCTTGCCGCAGTCGAGCATCTCCTGCGGAATCTGCTGGAAGTTGCGGAACTTGACGTCGTGGAACAGGCACGAGCCATCTGAAGATGTAAGGTGATAACGGCACAAAGAAGAAAGTCAGTGGCGAATTCAGAGGTTAATACTGGCTAAGTGGTTAGTTGCCTTTAATTACAGCTATACTCGGCTACAACTTAGGAATAAATGTAAAATCCGCCCACAGCTGTTGCTGCACCACGCAGGAAAAATTTGCATAGATACACCATCCAATTGCATTTGATCATTTCGATGACGTCAAGCGCCTTTCACGTAGTTCAGGTAGGGCACTTTTTCATGGACACACGTTCGTGTCACTGCTTTTCGCTGGTAAAGCTTGAACTGCCTGGCAAGATTGCCACAGATTTCGACATCACTGCTCCGGGAAACGTATTATTTTAAGCAGGGACGACAAACTTGTTATTAATATGCGTAGCATTTACATTAGCAGCGAGAAAGTACTTAAGTTGCTTAAAGAACGGAAACTACCTAGCACGACTCCCTCGCACAAATGAATGGCAGGCGCGCCGCAGTTCTGGGGGCCGAGCTATTATTAGTAGGTTGTAACCGACTATATGTACCTTCATTTGCCTTTAATAGCTAAGACCACTGAAGTCAACATATGCCAACAGCGTAAGATACGCCAACGAAATAAACTTGGCAGTGACGAGACTTGCAATGAGTTTACTTCAAAACAAGTTCATTCCAGCTCAGTAAGCTCAAAGGCCTGCGTCTCGTCGCGAGCGCATACGCTAGGCAAAGCGCAAGGTTCATCCCACAGAGTGACAGGCAATAATGGCATCCATACAGACCAGTGCACCAGTATGGTGCGGTGGGGCTGGGGTGTGCCCTTGCGGGCAAGCAGTGTATCCATTTGAGGTTGCGGCTAGTATCATCTCCAACGTATCTGCTTTGCCCGTAGCCATTTCAAGCTTACATCTCATCTCGATTACGGAAGAGCCAGTCAATTCTTATTCACGCGAGAGCCAAAAATACGAGGTGGACGCACAGCTCACGCTGTGCGCACACTTCGGGGGAAGGGGGGGGGTGGGGTGAGGGGGCGGGCTTTAAGATGCGTCTCTTTCTGCCGGCCACCCTTGCATCGTACATGGAATGTGCTTGGCACTCTGGCCAGCTCTGACCAGGCTCTGGCTCTGACCATCGGCGCGCTCGGGAGCAACACCGCCGCGCGTCGCGATTTTCCCGCTCCGGTCGCCAGTCACTCGCGCTTATCTTTTTCGCTGAAACTAACTCGAATGCTTAGCCCTAAATAGACGTGTTTCGTCATGTAAGTACGCGTATTCACCGATAGAGCAGTAATAAGCCGCACCTTTTTTGCACTTAGACGGCGGGCAGCAATTTGGTGGGGATGGCTGGAACGTCGGGTCGATGTCCCACTCGAGGCACTCGCTGAAATGCTGGTTGAAGTGGTGCGGACACTCAATGATGGCGCAGTTGACGCGCAAGTTGGCGCCGCAGTGGCAAACCTCGAGGCACCCGTTGTAGAACTCTTCGTTGACGCTGTACAGGCGTCCGTTGTACTTGCACATGGCCGGACCGGGCTGCTGGGGAGTGGCCACGGCCGTGCTAGGAGGTGGAGCCGGCACAGACGCTGCAACAAAGAGTTATAAGGGAGCTTGGTTTGTCCGTAAAGTACTCAACGTTTGCGGATGCCGCGTTAGGGCCTGTATTCTCAACCTGCCCTGCAGCACCGCATGGCGCTGGTGGTCCTCGGCCCTGTGCGGCGTGGCAGGGCGGCTTGAAGTTAAATAGGCCTCTACCGAAGCCGTTCGCGACAGTAGCAGAGCTTGCAGCGACACCTCACGGCGCGTTGTCCAACTAGGATACAATTTAATTCTTTTCTTCAAGTCACGTCAGTGTTCTCATCCAAACAAAATAACGAAAGTAGTGTGAGCAAACCATTACCTCACTGTCAACGCTTTGCACCAACAGTTAAGTAAAACGTGTAAGTCACTGCAATATGATCTTTGCGTGCCACTCGACACGCTCTACACCATCAGGTGTCGCTACCAGCGTTGCCACTCACCTACACTACTCCGGTAACCCGCAAACGGTAAGAAGTGTACGGACAAACTAAGGTTCCTTATTATGCAGCGCAACTGTGTGACGAGTTGCTGATGTTCATCAGTCACCTACCAATGAACATGTATGAGAGAGGGAGAGAGAAAGATGAATGGCGGAAGGGTTATAACCATGGTTAGGCTTACGGTTGGTTACTGTAAACTTCGGTTTGGGATAAAGGCACGAAAGATGACGATGAATTGGCATAGGTAACATACAAAGGAGTGCAACACTTTAGTGTTCCTTTTGGTCACCATCATTTTTAACCACCACCTTACAGCCCCATTGCGAGCCGCCGACGACATATGCATAGGCGTGCGAACAGGGTGGAGGGCAAGGTGAGCCTCCCCCCGCCCCCTAATCAACTAAGGCAAGGCGCCAACTCTGCCCCATACTTTTGCCGAGTCGGAGCTGTGCAGTTATTTTCATTTTTTGCCATTTCCAGGGTTACGGCCACGCATGTAATTGGTGATAATGGCGGCCGCAGACCCTTGACATTGCATTCCAAGAACTGTCTACTTCCCATATTTACGCCTGGAAAGCTGGACACCGAAGGCAGGCCATAGTGCAAAGCATGACATTACTTCATTTACATTGTTGCAATATTTTCGAAGCTTGTTTTCTTTGGGACTCGACCGGGGGGGGGGGGGGCTGCTGCGATGTGGCATCTCCCCCGCCACCCTAATGGAGAACCCTACGCACGCCTATGGACATATGTTTCCCAACCACGTGGCCCTGCAGTTTTCGTGCCAGGCTTTTAACCCTTACCGCCGCGCGGACCGGTGCACATGACGTAAGGGCAGAGGCACGGGTCCTCTGGCGTCACGACGACTGGTTGCGGACAGTCCTTCTCGGCAGACTGGACGGTCACAGAGAGCGGAGGACAGCCTCCGACGCACTCGGCGAGAGCCGAGCCGTTGGCCAGCAGCACGCACGTGCAGACGCGTCGCAGACAACCCTGACCCGTCTCCCACTCGTCGCCCAGACGGTGCGGCTTGCCGGACTCGTCCAGACACACGTCCTGCTGCGGGTCTGCGCAGGGGACACGCGGTGGCCAACGTTAAGTGCAGCTCGCCTATTTCTTACCAGACTGAACATTACATTTGTTTCTTTTGAATTGTACCATATTTCTGCATCGTTTTATAACGTGCTACCAAGTTGGGTGGGCGGTGAGGAGATGGTGTACGAAAGAGACTTCGAAACAAACTCTGTGTGGTCAGAGGACTTAATCTCGAAGTGGCCATGCCCTTCTGCCTCGCGTTAGAACTACATCCACCTACAGGCAGGCTGGGTCACCTTAAACTCAAAGAGCGGGAAGCGCAATGACGCGCTTTCCCATTCTTTGCGTTTGTAGGTAAGTGATGATATGCGACAACCCCCACTTTAAAGTACCTCTAATCTATATCCGCGGAATATTTCGAGTACCATACCATTGGCTCATATACCACGTGATTCCACACGATACATGTGATGAATCACGTGACTCAGCGGCTCTAACCCTCGAAATGAGTAACTGTGCTGCGACGCCCTAATTAACGGCCCTACCCCCTGCTCCTAAGCACTGAGGTTCTCAATCACATGATCTAATTGGTGATACGCATCAATCCATTTACAAGCGATGACTGGAACCATGGTCTGTTGGAAACATGGCGTATCTATCTATCTATCTATCTATCTATCTATCTATCTATCTATCTATCTATCTATCTATCTATCTATCTATCTATCTATCTATCTATCTATCTATCTATCTATCTATCTATCTATCTATCTATCTATCTATCTATCTATCTATCTATCCGTCAATCTATCCATCCATCTATCAATATACTCATCTATCCGTCTACCCATGTATCCATCTACCCATGTATCAATCTACCCATCTATCCATCTATGTAGCGGTCGCTCTGTATCTTTCTCTCACTCTTTATGTTTCACTCTTTCTTCTATCCATCTCTGCAGCGACCTCTCTTGCTAGAGCAGCTCTCTGTCGCTTTCTATCTACTTAATTATCTGTCTTTCTGTCTGTATATCGATCCATCCATTCGTATCTCTCTCTCACTCTCTCTCTCTCTCACTTTACCTCGCTATCTGCCTATATCTTATGGAGAGCATCTCGCCCCCTCACCGTTGGGCTTTCTGGGCACGGGTGGCTTCCCGTCGCAGTACGGTATCATGCAGCAGGCGTCGTCGGGCGCCGGCGCCCACTGGCAGTCCTCGTAGCCCACTGTGTCCACGTACACCTCGCACCTGTCCTGGCACTCGATCAGTCCCTCGGCGTGGCACACGCACTTGTGGTCGCATCCGTCGTAGAACACCTGGCCGGACTCGTACGTACGGTTACGGTGCACGCAACCGTTGAAAGCAGCTCTCACCGCTGATCGTTGGGGAATGAATTAAGAACATACGTGCATTAGCAAACTTAGCTCTAAATCCCTCTACACGTTCAACAAGACACGCGTGTTCGCTGGCACACTCCACGGCCGCTTACACAAATACTACAGTACTGCCTACCCAATGTATATGGACAGAGACTCGTGGAGACCACGGTGCAATAGTATGGAACGCACTCCCTCAAAGTATAAAGACTAGCCAAAAATTTGTACATTGCTTTAAAAACTTCCTCATAAATGTTGCCAAGGTGTTTCTATTTGTGTCCCCTGTTGTCATAATATAGTATTTCGTTTATCCTATATTTTCCTTGTAGAAATGTTTCAATAACGCGTATTTAAGTTGTCTCGTACAATAAGTACGCTGTTTATGTCTATTTTGTTATTGGACCCCAAACTAGCCGCCAAGGCTATGGGTCCAAGCAGTGTTGTGTATTGTATGCATGCGATGAATCAAATAAATAAATATAAACAATCGAACAGATGACAGTTTACGTGTAATGCCTAACAATTCAATTTTAGATATGGTGTAGTTGAATCGTTCGTTTTGTGGTGTAAATAAGGCATATCATGACTGCTTTTTTATGTTTGGGGATTTCGCATTGCAACTTCATATTTTGCCTACGACCAAAACTCTTTCTGTACCACATGTTGCTACCTTTGTGGCAAGGGAGTGGCGAATCTAGTCAAGCCCCAGATATTGCAGCTTTCACCCTGCTATCCTCCCCGCAAATGGTATATTTCTGCTTTGTTACAAGTGTACCGGTATGGTGAACATAAACCAAATCTCAAATGGAAAAAGCTCGAGATAGAGGTCGATGTGTTTGAACATCAAAAGGCAGAGATATATGTGCTTTCAGCGAGATGAAAGATCCGGATAAGAATCATAAGTGGGGCGATGATTGTGGTACAGGATCACGTATGCGGTACAAGACAGGAGAGTAGCCAGAAATTTTTTCGAGGGGGGGGATCACATAAAAAATTGAAAATTTTGGGGGGGAAATCGAACCCCCGCACTGTCCCTGGCTGCGCCAGCGGTACAAGGCATTGCTGCCATGTCCCGTAGTGCACATGGTTTAGATCAGCGCATCACCGAAGCGTATATAATAGCTAACCGAAGCTACCCGAAGCGTGGTGCGGTTGTAGTCGCCGAAGCGTGCAAGCACGACCCGTACCTGGAGCGAAGGTCTTGACCTTGACCGTGTTGCTCGACGTGGCGAAGTGTTCGGGGTCGCCGTCCTCGCCCGGAGGTTTGACCAGGCGTATGTAGTACTCGGTCTCCGACTGCAGGCCTCCCAGCCGGATCTCGAAGGACGAAGTGGTGGGCACGGGTCGCATGTCGCTCAGCTTGTACTTGTGCTTCATCCACTGGACGGGGCTGCCGTCTTTCGTCACCACGGCGTACCAGATCTGGGCAATCAGATCGCGAAATCAAAAGATTAGCGGACAACCCCATCACCGGAATGAGATTGTATGAAGACAGCGATGGCCTTACAGTAGCTTACATCCAACATTAACATTCATTTAGCCATCTTGAGTCAGTATTAGTCCTCACTAGCCAACATCTTTGTTTGAAACATTATTGATTTCCAATATTCCATCATTCGGGATGGAATGTTGGGCTAACAGGCGAAGTCAATATGAATGCGTGGAAGGAAAACGCGAGTTTTCTATTCAAACCAAGACACAAAGTATATAGGTGAAAGCCGGATGCACGACACTAGAGTCTTATCTTACAGCAATGTCAGGCCTACCTGAATCATGGTGTCACCAGCCATGTGCGTCGTCTTGTTGTCGTGAAGCATGGTCCACCGGATCTTTACAACTGTAGCATTTTCAGGTTCGGCCACCTCGATAAGCAACTTTAGTCCTGAAACAGATAAAAACGAGGCTAATTTTACTTTCCCGCCCGATAATAATTTATAAAATTCTGAATTAACTTTGAACATCTCATCGTCTCATTAGTCATAGCAAAGACAAACGCAAAAGCGCTCGCTGATCTTGTTCTTTGGGAGAAAATTATTACAGCTAATCCAGAAACAGCGCGAAGGACAAGAACAACAGAGGGCGTGTCTGTAGCCTCTCTGGATTAACTGTGGCTAGCCAACAAGTCAAACCAGACCGAACGGGTCTCGAAACGTAGGGTCAGTCTTTTAAAACTAAAAACTGAAGAGAAAACGTGGCTGGAGAGTTGTTTTATTCTTATCATTTCCCCCAGCCAGACAGATTTCTGTCGAATATGTTTACCTTTAAACCTACCCTTATAAAGCTCACAAACCCACCCCCTCGAGCATAATTCAATGTCACATATTTAGCTTTGGGATTCTGCCACAATAAAGTTTTGAGATACAGGCGCAAAAGCGGATTACTGGATATCTCACCCTACAGAGTTGTGCGTTTTGTATGCAAGAACATATATGCGCGTACCAACAGCAACAGTACTTTATTGAATATCGATTCAATTCTGTTCTATTATATACGTTTTTAATAACTCGAGATGGTTATTCCTGAAATCGCGTTATTTTGTAAGCAGTATATGAAAGCAGAATTATTAGTAATTATCTTCCAAGATGGTACAAGAAGATTTCCATCACATTTTGAGAGTTGTGGTCGAACGATGCGAGGACCACAAACGTCTCTGACGACCCGTGGACGTCCAGCGTGGCTTTCTCGTTTCGCTCTTGCGTTGGTTCTCGTCATCCCTTAGGTTGTCATAAAAAAATACCTTTACGTTAGCTCAGCAGCTCTATAGTACTTCGGAACATGACGTCACGAGCGTTCGCTGTCCTGAAACACCGCCATACTCTGACCATAGTCTTCAGTGAAAAGGACTCTGTTGCACTATGTTTCGAGTGCTACTCAGTGAACACCATGGCCAAAATTAACCAGTAGCCTTTCACAAACGCACACCTGTTGCTTTTAATCTTGAACGTTGTACGTCATCCACTAAAAAATTTGTCCTGTTTTACTAACTTGAACACTCTCGCGTAGCCTGCACTCTATTGAGAACACCCAGCAAGTTATCGTTCGAGCAATTCAGATAAAGAGTCGTGCGCACCTTCAACGCTAGATTGCGCCTGCGTGTCTCCGGGCGGGTTGCAGACGAGCACGCGACAGCAGGCGTCGTTGGGGTCGGCGACTTCCTTGCAGGTGTCGCCACCGCTGGAGCTGATGACGTTGCATCGGGGCAGGCAGGTCAGGTGACCCTTGCCGCTGCACGTGCAGCGCGCTTCGCAGCCGTCGAAGAAGGTCTCGCCACCCTGGTACACCTTGCCACGGAACTCGCACCCGTCGAAACGATGAAGCTTGCCTGGGCACAACAATGTCAGAACGAGACCTCGCGTTAACATCCTGCAACGTCAGGAAATACCTGTATAGAAAACTGTGACAGTTTTACTTGCTAGCTAAGGAATATGGTGGCATCTCAGAGATACGGCAGCTGCTTTTAAGAAATGGCACGTTGAACAAGCAAGGCCTGCACTAATGTAAGGCCTGTACTGCGTTCACTATTGCTGCAGACTGTCACTGCGCAATATCATTTGAGTATCATAACGAACACGCGTTCCGACTATACAGCTGCTTGCGCAGGCCTGCTGAGCTTAGAAAGTGGAAGAGTGACTTGGTCGTCATCTGCTTCGATGACTTTTGAGGTCTGCATTTCTAAATGTGTTTTCTAAGACGTTGGTCTTTAGCCAAAGCGAGCTAGCGAAATTCCGATCAAGCGCTCACTTCTATACGTTATAGAGAAGACAGCCACAAAGACTATGCCAAAGAGCCTCCTCCTGTTCACAGTCATCACACAGGACTTTGTCGGCCACTCCTATACGGTAGTCATACACTACTTCGTAAAGAAAGCCACTCCTAGCCATAGCCAACAGAGCAAGCCGTTTGTGCACTCACCGGGATAACCGCCTTGGCGAGATGCGTTGGACGTCCCGTCGCTTCCGATGCTGTTGCCCGCGGCGGTGACGTTGGCCGTTCCCAGCGGGTTCTCGGTGAAGTTGGCATCGCCGGGCTCGAGCACGTTGACGATGGTGGTGAGTCCCGTGTCGACGAGCATCTTCTCCGTGACCGTCTCCTGCTCGTAGACGATCGTGGTCGCCGTCGAATCATCGTCAGCGGTGGCAGTGGTGTTTGAGGCCACGGGAGGCCACGCGGCAGTGGTCACCTTCAAACGTGCACGGCGCAAGCCGTCGCCGACATGCATCACTCACATGCATTTCCATTTCACCTTCGCGTGGCACTTTTGCGATCGAAATTCGGGACTATGTCTAAGCATAAGTCAATTTCAAGCTTAGGCACTGATTGGTACTGCCGTTGTGCAACGTGGTGTGGATTTATTTGGTCCCTTCTACACCGAAGCCGTACAGTTACAAAGTTACAAAGACTCGATCTCGGCCTGCGAGTCTTTTCGATGCAGTCGTTCGGATAACTCTTCCATTTACATTAAGGTTTCACAGCTGTGACTATAGAACTGTTCATATGAAACCATTACGAAATTTTGCCTAAGTTTGCTGATTCATGGTCAACTTCTCTGAGAAAATGATTGACAAAAGATCACGGAGCAAGAGGCACATCTGTCTGTGTCTCTTCTTAAGATGATGATTTTAGCAAATGTCCATTCACCACTAAATTCAACATCACTATTTGAAGATTTGTTTTGTGTAGATAATACACTGCCTGTGACTGTTGTGAAATTTTCACGAGGTCTGCACTCTGCCCGATGGTGAAATGGAAAGAGATATATCTTCGCTGTTGCAACATAAAATGGCGGCTATTTAAAGGAAGCATTGCATTTCTTATATTTACCGATAGTTGCATGCGATAGTCATGAATGAAATTCTGTAAGTAATTGCATAAACTATTGGCCTGTGAAGGCTCAGTCTATTCTATTAAACAGCAACACAGAACATTAACGAGAAACGTTAACTGAGTGAAGGCAAACTGGCAATGCAGGCTTTCGCGAAACATGTACGACGCAACATCACTGGGGTTCTAGCTGTCTGTATTTGGCAATATTAGTGAAGACAAGTCATTAAGCTTTGTGCATGTTACCGATATATCAAGCAACGTATTCACGTCCCCAAATCTAATGACTCAGAAGTGAATAAGAAGATAAATGACATGTACAGTGCCGTCCACTCTTAGGGTGAACACGGCTCAGCGTGGCCGCGCTCTGCGGAGCGCCAGTGCATCCAGCCAACGCCGGTGCTGGCACGCCCGTGATCGCTTCCCTGTAGTACAGCAAGAGGAGCACGTTCCCAAGCGTCTGCGCCGTTTCGTTTCGATGCGCAGAGCGCGGCCATGCTGATCCGTGTTCACCCTAAGAGTGGACGACACTGTACATACTACAAGACAACCGTCTCCGCATGTGCCTCGATGATACGAACTTCAACGCGTTAGATGATTTAATAAAACTTCGGCTCGGTCTAGTTGGTACATAACTTTCAATGTGAGAACTTCAGCACAAACCAGGACGGACCACAAAGAAGAGTGCTTGTCTCATCTCTTCTTTGTGATCCGTCCTCGTTTGCGCTGAAGCTTTTGCCTTGATAGATAATTTAATGTTTCTTGGCACACGGCTTCGGGCTCGCAGTAAGCGGTCCTTCGTCGTACAGATTACAAATGACCCCACGAGTACTAATGTTTCAACATTTTCAACCCATGACTATTGTAGTAAAAAAAAAAACGCAGTGCTTCTGCAATCGCAGAAGACTGTAGGATTGGGCGTGTTGGTACAACATGATTAAGAGTGCATATAAGCGCAAATGACCAGAGGGGACGGAATAGAGGACACAGAGCGCACTTCTTATCCTTTGCGCTGATATGCACTCCTAATCTACAATCGTGCAGCGCTGGATGAAGGGTATTACAGGTCGATGAGCTGCTAACTAGGGGAACACATAGTCCCGACAAAAAACTAAGCCGAAACACCAATTTTAGCATTGCGCAACCCACTATAGCCCTGCCGTACGTGCGAAGCACAGTAAATAAGGACTGTCCCTACCTCGACGTCGTTCTTAGCGTAGGTAGTCTCGTTTCCGGCAGCTTCCGAACCGTGTACGACGGGTGCCGTGACGTTCTGGATGGCCACGGTTCCGTTGGGCGAGGCCTCGCAGGCCAGGATCTTGCAGCACGGGTCGTGCGGGTCGGTGAGGATCTCGCATCCGGGGTCCAGGTTGCCCGTGGGCGGCTCCTCCAGCGTGAATAGGCACCGCTGTTGGCACTCCACTTCGGTCTGGTCGGTGCAGTGGCACTTGAGCCCGCAGCCGTCGTAGAAGTACTCGTTCACGGGGTACGTCCGGTTCTTGTAGACGCACGTCTCCGGTAGCGGCGGCGGCGACGGCGTCGACGACTGGTCGTTGTTGCCGTCAGGTTTGGACGATGAACTCTCGCTGGGAACTACAGCGTTACCTCCTGCGATATCGATAAGAAAAGGAGAAGGAAATTTTATTCAAGAGTGTCCAAGACGATCACGAGATCATCTCTTTAAGGCAGGTGCTAACTGCTTAAAGCGATATCTGGACGATTTTTCGCAAAGCATTCCGATGGCTGCCCCGTGGGTTCTGATTCAAGTCGGCCATTAGTTGCCTTTCTCACGCTCCGTAATGAATTAAAGAGGATAGCGTAGCTGTTGCTATGGTTACGCATAATTTTATGATCAGTTCCAGCCTCAAACAAGTACCAACGTTAGCATCAATCAAAGACTGTGCGTGTAACAAAGATCACTATCGGTTAACTTCAAAATAAAAGAGCTGTGTTCATCGTTCCACTTTCAAAGACGGCTCTTAAAATCATGGGTACCAGACACGATGTGAAGATAGTGTCATAGTGAAAACTGTCGAAATCGACAATGCAGGACAACGTCTCCGATATCTCAGAAAGAAAAATTCCGTGATACGTCAATACTATTCGGGGGAAAAGAATGCAGAGTAGCTAGACGAGCGATATTGTCGTTCAACCTTTCCCAGGAGCAGTAAAACCAAACGCTATTGAGTGCGTCTTGAAACAATGCAGTGGTGCACTCCTCCGATTAGGCAAACAAAATCTCTCATAAATCATCCACATGCCAAAAAAGCGTCCCGTATGAAGCGAGGTAGCTCTCGTATCATGCAATGCGCAACAATGGGGTGAGAGCAAGGGCCTCCGAGATCGGGCGGGTCCACAATCTCGGAGGTCATGCTCGTGATAGGGAGGGGGGCGGAGGGTTAGTCGCGATCGCAGACCGACCTTGAGTGCATCCCGTGGTAGCGTTGTTAGGATCGCCGCTGTAGCCGCTCGCACACTGGCATACGGGCGAAGCGTTCTCCAGCATGCAGAGCGCGTTGGGTCCGCAGAACACGTTGTCGCAAGGGTCTGCGTCACACCACACATAAAGACGTGTGTCACGCCACCCGGGCGACACATACAGCGGAGGACATTCCATAGGTCTACGCTTACATGCTACATGCTGCACGTGGCTGACACAAGCACTCGTAAATCGTTATATGACAGATGAGAGGAGTCGCGACCTTATAGACCTCACGTCATGTATCCGGGCTCGTGCTCGACGCGTTGTCTATAACACGCACCGTATCTTCAATGCGTTTGGTTTGCACACGATTGCGTTCTTCTGCACTATATCATTGTATAGATTATTATATAATTGTACATCATCAAGGCTTTATTGTCTTCTAATTGTTTTCTGTTGAGATGGAATTGACTATCCAGTACTACCTCCCGTGAGGTAAACAGAGACGAAAGACAAGAAGTGCTCAAGAAGAAGACAAGAAGTTCCTCTGTATGCGAACGCTGCACAACTTTCAATATGAATGCACACCAGCCAGCTCATTTTCCTATCCTAAATCAAAAAGACGACTGGATTTAATGAGTACAACACTTAAAAGCAACGATCAATCTCTGTATTACCATCGAATGCGTCTTAAAAACTGCGTTGTAACCGCATAGGAAGCATTTAGAACGCCTAGTTTGGCCACCACGTCCGTAAGATGTTTCATGCAAGTATGAATGGGCTTATAGTGATCTCTCCGTTGCACCGGTCAACAAGTATAGAGGACGTCATTTTACGGCTGCGGTCCTTCAAATCGTATCAGTACGCTTTATTTGCAGTCCAATTCCTGGCTGTTTCAGCAAGGTCACTTAATACAAGGTCGTTTTTTTTTTCTCTTACGCACTCACCTTTTCCCGAGAAGGGTTCGACGCAGACTGCCCCGCCGCAGGAGCTTGGGCAGCACTTGAGCACGCCGGCGCACTCAAAGTCGCTGTTGCACTCGTTCGAACAAGAGTCCGGGTCCGTGCTCTGGTCCTCCACGATCTCGGGACAGTGGCCGTTCTTCTGGCTGTACGTCCGCACTGGACGAGAATCGATGAGAGTGTTAATACAGCAGCGGAACAGTCCGATAGAGACAAATGAAAACTTTATCTTCAGAGACCGAGGACGTGTACTTAAGAGGAGCCAAACGAGGCGAAAGTGAGAAAGGCCACAAGAGTGTGAAATGTGTCACTCGCTGAAAAAAAAAAGACTCGCCCTGTCCTTGAGTTTGTTGGTTTGTTCAGCGGAAGGTCATAAAGGAACCAGAAATACACGACTAAAGCGAAATAGATAAGACCCTTTTAGGGAGCCGCACTTACAAGCTGCTTGTCCATAGAGCAACCAAGCAGAGAGTGTGCACAATATATTTTGTTACTTCTTCAGCTTTTATGCCACGAATTGCTCCAAGGCAAATTAGTTCAGTAAAGTTTATAACAGAGAACTGTATGTGCTACAGAGTGAACGACATTCCTTCCCTTCCATGGGCCATTTAAAACTCTCAGTTTTCCTGCTTTCGAAAGTTCTAAAAACTAGTTAAAGAAACCTAGCATTTCGTCTTCTTAAAGGGACACTAAAGTGAAACAGTGAATCGGTTTAGATTGATAAATTGTGCTCCGAAAAATCTAATAACGTTAATTTCCCTGTGACAGGTTTATTAGCAGAGGAGAAAATCAAGGTCAAAGCTTCATTTTTAAATATCGCGCCGAAATCTCCGCACGTGACCGTCACGGATTTCAATGTAGATTTACCGTATGTCGGCGACATTGGCTCAACGAAATTTCCTGAACCTTGGTATTTTATGCCCCTAGCCTCCTCAGAGGACAACGTACATCATTTTCACCGACTAGGAACTACTTGGGCTTTAGTAGACGCCGTCAAGATATATGACGTCACCGTGTTTGATGCGGAAACATGAAGGTGATGTCGCCACCGGCATTTTCTTTTTGCGCGTTTCCTCGCTTACCAAGCGTCTTCTCGCGGCAAGCGGGGTGGTTTTGGTATCGTAAAATAGTAATCTACTAATACGAGAAAAATCGTTTTTTTTTTCCTCTCTCAAGCAAGGGAACGTAGAAATTTCAAAGAGTCGAAACTTTTACGCTGGCCTGTTTAGCAAAGTTCCAGTGAATAACAAACCGACGGCACTCACGCGAGGGGTCGTGGTGCAGTCCGTGCTGGTGGTTCTTGCCGTGCGCGCATCGGACGCTGACGCAGCAGGGGTCGTCGGGCAGCGTCTTCTCGTAGCACAGCGGGTCCGAGGCCATGGCGCCAGCACGCACGTACGGCTCCTGGCAGCGCTCCTTGCAGTCGCCTTCATCGTTGCCCCGGCACACGCAGCGCAGCTCGCAGCCCTCGGTGAACTCGTCGCCCACGCGGTACGTGCGGTTGTAGCGCACGCAGCCGTCTGAAAAATCACGTTGACAAATATAGGACGCGGTCAGCTGAGTGACACAAGAATACTGGAGCTACTAGTTTGGTTGCCATACTGATTCGGTACAACTTTTGAGGCGACAGCCTTTAGTGTCTCGTTGCACGGTGTGAGAAAGAGAGAGAGAAAGATAAAGGAAAGACAGGTAGGTTAACAAGAGGAAGCCTCTGGTTTGCTACCCTGTACTTGGGAATGGGAAAGGGGATGTAAAAGAATGAAAGAGAAGAAGAAGAGTCTGTGACGGCAGTAGGCGACAAAATAAACAAAACCATGTCATGACTGTAGCACCGTCCACGTACTACACCCGAACATTGTCTACAAACAGTCACAGTTTGTCGTTAAGTCCGGTTTCTCGAAGAAATCGCGAGAACGCCCTCAGAGCGGCTCGTGTTGTAGACCGGTAAGCCAGCGGCCTAGGATTTCAGGGGCGAAGCACCTTAGGGTGTCGTCGGCGTGCATCGTCATCTGCTGTCGTGGCGTGCATCATCGTCTCCTCCATTTGCTTGAGCGCAAGAGAGGGCGCCACCGCCTCAGCTCTCACCGTGTGGCGAGAGAGAGCGAACGGCGCGCGTTGACTATGGAAACGCTCTTTCTGCGATGAACGCTGAACTACCAGCTCGCAAGAAACGAGAACGGGCCTTCGCCCGCGAGAGACAACGCCGACGCAGGCAGCGTCTGCTAGCGAGTTTCTTGATTGAAAAAACCGACTGTTCTCGCTGCACAACCGTTCACCGGCCACCCCGTATATATAGGCACTGGATCTTGACCTGCAATGTAGTGCCGGTGGGAGATTTCTCTTGTACGTCGTTGAACAATAAAGATTCGCAAAGTGGACGTTAACTGAAAGCGGACTGCGGGTCTCTGTGTCTAATCTCTCTTCTGTCTCTCATTGCCCATTAACAGTGATTTTGCTGTGGGAAACACCGGCGCACACTGCATGCTTCGCCCCTCCACAGGTTTCACGTTAGTGGAGCTGAAACACCCTTCCTACATGCTCACCCCCGCCCCAATTTTTCTTAGTTTGTAACCAAGGTTAAACTGTCTTGGTTCTAACAGACTACATTTTCCTAACTCTTCGACGTACCGCAGTGCCCGAAGCACTTTTATAGCTGTTCACGCTCTCGTTGGGTTTGAAACCGCTATGCTAACGAACTTTGATCATTTGATCAAAGTTCAAATCCTTTGATCGATTCACCTCACTTTTACAGTAACACTGACCAACCAAGGAAATGCCCGGCGAAAATATTTTTTATGTCTATTCCTGAATGAAAGGCTTCATCCAAGTTACAAAAATAAGCATAGGTTTAAAGCGTTGGACAGAAAATCTACGTGATTAGTTAGAGAAATTGTGTATAGTCTCTCTTTTACATGTACACGTCGTAGGGTTAGTAAATGTGATTTCTGCAATAGAATTCAAATTCCCCGCGCTTAAGTAGTAAGTATCCGTCTATGAGCTGTGCGATGTCGACGGTAGTCGTCCGGGACAGCTTTCTGCTCCCCCATACACTCTAGGAAAAAAAAAAGAGTATGTGTGACTCTTTTCAGGTTAGTCCTAACTCGCCGCGTATATGACTCTCTTTCAAGAGTCACGCTAACTCTCTTTTGAGTCCCACGACTCTGCGAAGAGAGTACAATGATCTTCAAAGACAGTTGACTTGTCTCTTTAAAGAGAGTCATATATGTGGCAAGCCAGGATTCTAAAAAAAAAGAGTCAAATGACTTTTTTGTTCTCCGTGAGAGCGCAGTTGAACAGCTGGCTTAGTTGCGCGGTGACCGTCAGCGAAACACGGCAGGCGAATGAAGTGGTACAAAAGCCCACGTGACTTCCGAGCGACAGCATGTGGAAAGGGAACGACTTGTCGTGACGTCATGATCACACGACGCCTCAGATCGCCTTAAGTGGTGACGTCAGCGTGACTGCATGACATACTCTCGTCGCTCGTTTAAAGGTGCGCCGATCCAGGAGATAGTGCAACACGTACCACGTGACGTAGGTTACAGAAAGCTTCAGGAGGGCAGTGCAACAGTGGGGGAACAGTGCAATCGACTGAGAGCATCAAGGTAATATAATGCGAACCTCTCACACTGCGGCTCGTCTTTGCAATAAGTCTGGTCACCGATTGTACAGGGATTCTTTTAGAACTTCCCTATTTCATTGGGCTGTCGTTTTATTACGAAGTACTTGATTATAATGTGGTTTGCGGCAAAACATTCAGGAAGGATGAAAACTTAATGGCGCGTCACGTTTTTTGATGTTCAACGCCGGAAAGAAAGTAAGAAATAACGAAAACGGCGAAATGCTATACAACGAGGTATGGGTAGTACGGCGCAGCGTTCGCGTCAGCCAGCGGCGGCGGATGTTGGCAACTTCAGGTTCATCGCGTTACGCTGACGCGAAATCCGAACACTTACGCTCCCACGCGTGCGCCACGCCGCATCGCCTTGACGCATGCGCATTTGCTCGCGCCCGGCGTTCCTCTTTTATGGAAATTCGCTGAAAGTAGTGGTTTCCGTTACTTCGCGTTTATCCCCTTTGTCTACGTTGCACATCAAAAAATGGGAAGGGCCGTTAAATTTTCATGCTTGCTGAATATTTTGCCGCAAACCGCATTAAAATCAGATAATTTATAACGAAACTACGGCCCAACGAAATACGTCAGTTCTAACAGAATCGCCCGGTATAACTTAGCGCATAATACCAAGTGTGAAACGGGCTTCCGCCTTCACGAGTAACCGAGAGTGTAACATGCTGCCAAGTTCTTTCTTCTTTTTTTCCAACGTTTTTCTTTCTTTTTTTCAAAGGACAAGAAAAGGCATACAACACGTAGCGCTTGTTGAAGTGTCTTTTCTTGACCTCCTCTTTCGCGCTGCTCCACTACAGTACACTCTTAATCAGGTCCCGTTTAAAGTACTAGATATATCCAGGAAACCGGACATTTTTCGTCAGGTTTCCTGGTTATAGCCAGCATTTAACCAGGACCTTATTACGAGTGTACTTTCAACCAAACCAACTAGCCGACAAGTTGACCCTTATAAACGCAGACCTAAGCGAATGGCATATCGACGTCACAAAAGTGTACAAGCATCGACATAATAACGGGGTTGATTCGCACAAAACTCTAGCAATACGAACTGCTTATACGATCCCGCCGATCAGAACAGAATGAGCGGTCTCATCATTACGCAGTGATTCTCATGGCGTATCAAAACCAGAATTTCCGAATCTATTCAACTCTGGTGAACGGCGAATAGAATCATTCGCGCCTGAATAGACAACGAAAAAACGGGGACGACACGAATGAAAGCCGGTTGAACAAACTCCAACGACAGAAGAAAAGAAAAAAAAAATCTCTAGCGCAATCTATGACCTCGAGTTTGAAATGCTTGCAAGCGGTCGCATGGACGGCCACGTCTCGGAATTGTGCGCACCAACCCACAGACGACGTATCTTTGGGGGAGTCTTTTGCCTCCATGTTTAGGGGTCGCCAATGAGGTCAGGGAGACAACGCAACAGGGGGGGGGGGGGGGGGGATTGAAGTCTGGAAGGGGGGTATAATGCCGTAAGCAGTTGGGCCGCTCCTATACTGTCCGTTTATCGTTTTTCCTCGTGCCTGCGACTGCGCCGCGGTTTTCCATCTGTGTCTAAGCACGTAGATAGAGTTCTTTGGCCCTTTCGGGATGCGCCGAAAACAGCAAGTAGGAGGTATTGATATAAACATTCCATTCACCGTTAGCGGGTCGCGCGTACAACGCCGTCCGTACGCTGATCGCATGCGATCACGACCTGCATATACATACATGTTCCCTGTACGAACACTGTTTGCATGCCAAGGCTTTAAACTGTGCCGATCGAGGTAGCTGCTGAATACAATCGCAGATAATGAGAACGAGGCTTACAACGTGTCGCGTGCGTCTACGGGCACTCCTGATCGAAAACTGCGGTCATGAAATAAGCTGTTTACTTTATCATTCAATTTCATTTTGTTTCTTTTATTTGCATCGCTTTGACTTCTGAAAATCTATTTCAGTGCTTTTGTTTAGACATGACGGACATGCTTTGTAAAATTTATATGGCTATTTAACACGTTGCTCTTTCCGTAATGTTTTACTCCTCAGGGCACACTAAATGAAATTGAGACACTGAAAGGTACAGAACGTGATTCATCAAGAACGCACTGATGCTGCAGGCAAGCTGGGCGCCGGCAGCGGCGGATGCGAGTTGCTGTCCGGCGGGTTTTGTTACGCAGATACCATACCCCTTTGTGACAAGGCAATTTCAAAATTTTTTTTTACCTTTTTCGGAATGCCCGCTGCCAGCAGATAACTAAACCGTATGAAATTTGAGTGGGTTGTTGAATTCGGTTTATGAAGGGATATAACATGACTGACTCCACAATAATTAGATGATTTACGTTTCAATTACACTTAATTGCTGTAAATTAGACTATAATTTATTTTAACACTTCCATTTGCTTGAAGGCTGGTCTCCGGAACATTGTAAAAAAATTACGTAAATTTCACGAATTTATAAAATGTCGATCGTAACGCGTGTCGCAAAGTTATAGACGATTTTCCGCAGCGGCGCCCGGGCGCTGCCATGTTTGATCACGGGATCATAACTGGCCTTCCCCCAGCCATTTGCCCCAGCCAACGCATTGGGCCAGCGAAGCGGCCGTGGCCGTACTACACAAGCTGGTTGCTGCAGGGTGTAAGCAAGTCACATGCTTGCGCAGCAAAACATAGTTCTACATGTAATCGCCTCAGAGTTGAAAACGTTGAGACATTTGCGTTTGTTTGGTTCGTACCACGCCGCAACGATAAGGGATATGTTTGATCTGCGTCGTATTTATGGTGTATGTCTTTAATTGTTGTATTAGCAACCGCCAGTAGCTGGGGTTACAAGTCAACATGGCGGCACCCACGCAGACGCGACACCCCGCTTCGATCCGAACTCGCGCTTGCTACTCGCTCACTGTCCTCACAGCAATAAATAAATGGCAAAATCGGCCATCGCTTTGTGTCAGCTCACGCTGGAGAAGAAACTTCAGGTATGCTTTGTCTTTATTATTGCGATCAGCTGTGTTTATTTAGCCATGCCTGCTACGCCTTGTCTCGGACTATATGAGAATGAAACTTAGAAATACTGCAAAATACCGACGAGTACATCGCTCGCGAAGCTTCAGTACGCGAATATAAAGCAAATAAATGCGTAGGTTTTGAACTTACGGGCCACACAGCGCAGGACGACGACGTGATAAATTCGAGGCGGAAGGAAACTACATCCACAGGTGCCGCCATGTTTACTTTTCCGGCGCTGCCGTCTGCGCCATCTGCTCGCTTTTACTTGTGTGCGCGCAGACGCTATGGGAACGCCGAGCAGACGACGCGACGCGGATGGAGACATATTGAGCAGCGGTGCCAAAGGCGACGGCAGGGGGATGGCCATGGAGACGGCCACGGTAGGGGGACGGCCACGGTGTGGTGGCGCCAGTGGCGCCATCTAGTTTGATTTAATAAACCAGCTGCGGAAAATCGTCTATACAGTGTACACATACAGAGCAGGGCACCGATTTGAAGACTCGTGTAATGCATCAGCTCGCCATTGCGTACTTTCGAGGAACGGCCATGATCATCAGAACCCCCCCCCACCATTATCGTCGTTATTACAGTCGTGATCGCTTTAAGCATCGGTGTACACCCAAGCACCTTGTACGAGGCACCACTCCGTTACGCGCAAAACGAAGAAATTTCGCTACGTGAACCCCTTTATTCGGTGTGTCTGGAGCTTCAGTATCAAAAGGAAGGCTAATAGACAATCTACAAAAAAGATGTCCGAAGTACGTGTCTCTGAAGGAAATAACGTTCCTTGAAGGACCGAGAACAGCGAGCGAGAATGTTTAACGCATTTAAGTGGAACGTCTGCGAGAATACTTAAAGATATTTGGTATAGGCGATTCGTGAGTAGAGAAAGAGACGAGCAGGCGGAGAAATTGCCGTCCCGGGCGAATCCATCCTGCAGAAAACTAATCCAACCAACCAACCAACTCGATAATCAAGTTTCCTTCAAGTCCCCCATAGATAATAGTAGGTAAAGCTACGTCATAACTCAGTTTGATGACTCGCAATTACAACATAATCTATACCTCGGTATTCTCTGTCTACATGTACAAAACGCGTGCTACGACAACTGCTTCTCCCTTATATATAAACGGCGGAATGATACTTCATATTTCCTATCTATGCAGCAACCATATATCGACTCCACAACAGGCAACGCTTTTTTTTTTTTCGTAGAAGACGCACCGCAGCTGTTCCGTGCTCCATGCGTATAGTCCTCCAATAGGAACATCGCGCACCGTAAAATTAGCCTGGACGCGAAATTATAGCTTATGGTTGGCGATAAATACATGCATTTTCGACCACTTCGATGCGGTCGATTTGGCCTTTCTGGGCAAGATTCCAAGGTCAGCTACGGAAAGTACCTTACCACAGACGAAGGTAACACGCGCTCCCGTGACGAGAGGCTGTTCGGTGTGCCGTCGACAATTGTAATTGCAGTTCCCTGAAGCGTGAATTAGCTGACCCGTGAAGCGTACGTCGTTGCATTGTGCGGAGACTTCTATTTCTGAAATGCGAATGTGACAAGAGCGCCGACGTCGGGTATACCGTGCTATTCCAACGCAGAGTATCTTGTACAGAAATAGGGAGTAAAATCTTTAGACCACAGATAAAATTTGAGTGCCGGTCTGCAGATGAGCCAGAGACGCATAACAGACACTACGTACATGGCATATGTACAGACACGGCTGTGTGAACGGCTGACGCGCTTGCAACGTACAGCTACATGCAGATATAGACAGACGTACAGATACACAGACAAAGTACAGATATATTGATGTACATACGCACAGACAGACAGACACATGTACGGATGAGAAATGTACAGACGTACAGACATATTGGTGCACATACGCACGCACTTGCAGACAGATGTACAGAGAATACAGACAGATGTACATACGTATAGACAGACTTATGTACATATGTACATAGACAGACTGATGTGTAAATGCACAGAGATTGGCGTGCATATGTACACAGAGAGAGACAGATGTATAGACGTACAGGCAGAGTGACGTAGGTCCGTACACACAGACAGACAGAAGTACAGAGAAGACAGAAATATGTACACACATACACACACAGGATAACCGGTGGTCATTAAGGGTAACTGACTGGATTCCAAGAGATGGCAAACGCGTGAGGGAGAGACAGAAAATTAGGTGGGTAGATGAAATTAAGAAGTTTGCAGGTATTACGTGGCAGCAGAAAGCACAGGACCGGGTTGATTGGCGGAACATGGGAGAGGCCTTTGCCCTGCAGTGGGCGTAGACAGGCTGATGATGATGATGATGATGATGATGATGATGATGATGACACACACATTGATGTACATAGGTGCAGGCAGACAAATGCACAGACGAACAGACAGACAGTTGTACAGACGAACAGACAGATGTACAGACAAACAGACAGACGTACAGAAAAACTGACGTACAAACAGCCAGACACAGACAGGCGTAAGAGGTGCACACGAAAGACGTGACAGACAGACAGTTTGACACGTAAGACCTTCTAGCGGATGACAAGCTTCATTTTTAAAACGATTCGTACATTCTGCCGCTTCGCATGCCCACACAACACACACTTACGAGGCTTTCTGTTACGGTACAAGATGCGCAAAATGCGCGACTCAAAAGACGCGTACGAAGCTGGAAGGCAGAACGGGGCGAACTCGCGAGACAAAGCTGACGACCGCCATCAGCGTCGCGCCAACGCAGCGACAGTAGACCCACAACGTGGGGTGTCCTGTCTCCTGTCGCTGCGTGGGCGTGGAGCGCTTCCTTAGTTGACGTGAACGCAATGCGGCGGCGTGAAAGGCCCTTGTGTGAAGACCTTCTTTCTCGCGTAGTATCCGAATAGCTCATGGAAAGGCGGCAACTGTGACAAGGATTTCAGTCGACAGTGTTTGCTGCCACGCTTCGAATGTTTGCTTATCCCTCTGCCGCCGTGCGAGAAAGGTAAGGAACGGCCTACATTGCCTCCGATATCCTGGTATCAGCTACGCTGCGAAGATGCCACCGCTGTTTCTGCTTGGCAATGCTCTTCAGGCGTACGAAAATAAAAAACGCCTAAAAGCGCGAACTGAAATACAACGCTGGAAATATGAAAAAAAAAAAGCGAAAATGCAGGCTGCGGTGCCTGTTCTAAGTGGCACACGTAACGGCACGCAACCTGTCATTCTATGTACCATCCCAGAACAATGTCAGTATGGCCCTCCCATAACATCCCTGCCATGCCTGACAGTGACAACTGCTAACTTGTTACGCTGGCAGTGCAGATTGTGTAACGGAGTGCTCCACAATATGCGACAGGGTGCCGCTCCAGTTAGGAAACACCCATACATATTCTGAGAAGAAAAGGAAGGGATATCTGACGGCACAAACAGACGCTGCTGTGGAGCATTATGAAGTGGAGTGGAGTGTAGTGGAGTGGAGTGGAGTGGAGTGGAGTGGAGTGGAGTGGAGTGGAGTGGAGTGGAGTGGAGTGGAGTGGAGTGGAATGGAGTGGACGGAACGTGACTGGTATAGTTCAATTACGTGACACGGAGAATCAATTGGACAGACATGCTTTTCTTCTTTTTTGCTCTCACCAAAGCATGCGCTTCCTATACGCTACCCCACCTATCCCACCAAATTTGTTCGTACATTAAAGGCTAAATCAATGCATTCCGCTTACAGATTTAGTTCTAAATTAAGGTTGCACTAAATAGCCGCCTCTATATGTCAACTTGAAAATATGAAGACATCGATAAGCTGAAAGTACAACGTAGGCTCTCACCTCCTACAAATTTTTAACTTTGAGATTTCATGAGCTTATTTTTTCTAGATTTCAGTTTTCATTCTCTTAACTTTTCTTTGCTTTATTGACTCTTGGCCTCGTATCTGAAACAAAAGATATCACCCCACGGTTCCCCCACTCGTTCAGTGTGTAACCATATATTTGTCGTTCCACCCTAATGTGTATTTCTATAACGTCTTTATTGTATCTGTTTACTTTGCCTTCGTCTTGCTTAAATAGGTGAAGTACACTTCTGCATCCCTTGTTATGTGTATCACGTTACTTGCAACAACGAGCATCGCTTATTTCTCGAATGTGTCTCGCAACAGTCTGCTACTTATGTAGCTACTTATGTAGCTTCTTCTTCCTTCGCGTTTCGTCCGTTTGTACGCAACCCAACAATAGTTATGTTACTTATCCTACGTTGATTCATCTACCGAGCTGTTATACAACCGGAAGATTGTACTTCGCTAGCATATGTGAACGCCCTACACGACCAGAGGACAGAAGGTGGCCAGTGGGGCCTGGTCGGGGCCCAAGGACCGCACGATTTGAGTACGTAAGCTGGCGAGCACTCACCGATGGTAAAAACGGTCAGCATCTCTGACGTGGCTCCCAGCTTTCCGGCTTCCTTGTCGTCCCAGACAGAGACCTGGACCTGGTATCCAGTCTGGGGTTTGAGGTTGTCCAAGGTGGCCAGCGGTATGTTGCCGAACTGCGAACGATTACAGAATTGAACCATTGATTACCTGTAAGAGGTCTGCGAAAGGCCGTAAAAGCGAGACGATAAACATCTTTCGTTGCAAAATATGAGCATCTACATTTGTAAAACACACACAGCGCTCGTCCTGTATGTTCCTTGGCTTGCGTTGCGCTGTTCTACCTTTCACAAATGTGTGACCAACCAGCCCAACGAACCAAACTTCATGTCCACGTACTAGTTACCTTTTGAAAGGCACACGTTTCCGTAAAAATGTGGTCCCGATTGACTACACAGATAGAAATCCCGGCTCATGCAAAACTGTTCCGAGAACTTCTAGTCAGCTGTCATAATGTTCTTTCACTGCCAGTATTCACGAGAACACGGTGCAGATCGACTACTGATAATGGAGTTCAGTCCCACAGCAGTAGTTCTCTTGCAAGTCCTGGTCCAGATTTTCTCACAATTACGGAATGTTAACTGCAAAGTAAAGCTCGCCGCCAGTGTAGTAGCCTTTACACGAGTCTATGTCGTGCCTTAGAAGCGCATCACGTGGGCGATCTAGCGAGGCACGACGAAATATTTGCACATTATCGAAGACCAAGTAGACAAGAAGAGGAAAATACAGGGCGAGAGATGTCGTGTTGTTTTCTCGTCTTTTGGCTTCGTTCTTCAGCGCTATGCAGCTGTTTCATCACGTGGTTCCGCCAGAGTAACACGTGACTCAGAACGTGCGGCAGACACCTCAGTGCATCAAACTAACCTGTTCTCGCTCCCAGGGGGTGTCGTCGCGGTTGGTCAGCAGCCTGTGCTGGACCACGTAGCCGGAGTCGTAGCTGGGCAACTTGAAGTCGTCCCAAGCCAGTCCCACGCTGCTGGGGGTCACCTGGGTGACTAGCACCTTGGCCGCAGCGGGTGTCGGCATGTCTGTTCCGCGAGAAATGAATGAAAAGACAAGATACAAATTCTGCATTAAGCGTGGGCAGGAATAAGGCCTAATTTGGATTATTACAATCGAGTTAAAATTAGATTAGATCGAAATTAGAAACACTGTCGTACCTAGCAATTCTATACCAAGCGCATATGGCTTCGTCTAATACATTCTTGAAGATTTACTGACTTCCATAATGTGAATAGTACAGAAGTGAAAAAAAAGGGTTTCCGCCGAGTGCATGCTGAAGGATACTTGGACCCTTTGGTTGCATCGATGGGTTGACCTCCTGTTGTTTTGTTTTTTTCTTTCCTTAGCGTGGAATTGCTTATAAACCACGCACGTTGTCTCATCATCGATAGCAATTGGAAAGTTAAGCATGCGAAGGTGACATTACACTACATTGTTTGCGTGATTGACGTCTTCCACTGTGAACATTTTATTTAAACAGGCCGAATTACATTCTGTGCACTGGTAGATATCATTACAAATGTGGCTACACTGATCATGAAAGGTGTCAAAAGATGGCGATGGTACACCTAACTTCGTGGTTGATTTCGTCTGGCAAGAACATGCTCAGTGGTATGGCACTCAAGCGCATCGCTGTCATGGAAAATGATGTAGCTGTTCCTGCCTATATAACTGCAACGTTACCAATCGCAAAAGGGAGTACACTACCACTGTATTTTATTCCTCGTTTCTTTACTTTATTTTCTTCTCTTGTGAAACATCGGCGTTCTCTTCTGTTCGCTTTGACAAGTGACAGTACAAAGAGTGGCTTCTTTATTTTCTTTTTTTTATTATTATTTACATGACGTAAGGAGATGTTGGCGCACAAATAAGGCGCCGACTACTCCTTAGCTCTTGGAGTACATAGGGTTCATAAACATGAAGTACATAGTGTCCAAATTTCTAAGCACAACTAACCCGCAGTACATACAATATACAACTTAGCGTAACAGTCACGACATAACATAACAGCCAAAACAACATAAACAATCACATATATGTGTACACACGGTGATGTTAAAAAAATGAAGAGCAACCGTTGCATAGCATAACCAAGGCAATAATATAGACACCACGCACATAAACATACACTGTGCCGTTAAAACAAAACAAAGCTTAAATGCGCTAGTAACGGCCAACAATGCAACTCTCACTCTCTTCAAGAAAAATTTTCAACGCATTTAAAGCACACTTCTGCAAACCCCTTGTTGGCCACGGGCCCAAAATTTCCTTAAACTTAGTGGTCTGTGGTCCATTTTCTTTTCACGAATCTTCGAACGACTAGATTGCCTTTCACAAAAGGTCAGCGCTAAACTTACGCATACAAAACACATAAAAACGGAGACGCAAACGTGGTCACTTTCCATGCCGGCACAGAAAAGGACTGAGGTAGAAGGCGAACTCCTTTGAACTTAAGACGGTCTCAGATGTTCCCGATAAAGGACAAAAGAAACAAAAGGAACGACCGTAATTTATGCGCGAGGAAAGCGAGGCTTGTAAAACGGGCACAACGAAGCCCTTTTACAGCGTCCACGCCTTGTATACAAGAGATACGAGAAAGCAGCTTCGTTCACCTCTTTGCCTCACTCAAACTTCCCTCGCTCTCTATTCCTTTTCAGCTTCTTCACTCACTTGCCCTCGACTTCGCGGGTTCACTTTCTTTTTCCTTGATCCACGTGCCATCGCTCGCTTTGCTTCATTCAAGCTATCTTTTCCACTCCTTTTTCGAGATTACTATTTGCAGATTTTGGGAGCGGCGGCGAAGGCGATGTACGGCGAAAACCCGATGCCGGCGAGTGCATATACAAATGCGACCCTCGAAGGGGCACCGGTCAAACGCGCATTTGTATGCCCCGTTTTAAAGTAACTAATGCTCTTTCGATCGCGGGCTCACCGGCGATCAGCCATTTGTGACATCGCAATCTGAGCTTTTATCGAGGTCACTTGTAATTTCAAGCTGCCACGTTTCGTTGTTGCCTGGATATGAACTCATGACGACGGCTGTTACACATAACAAATGAAGTGTCGCTCTGCTAACCACGTGGATGAAGGTGCGAATCCCGGCATGGAGGAAGGAAAAAGCTGGGAGGGAGCATTGCGCAACTTGCCCATGGTTCCCCGATAGGGAAAGAGCTCCTGACTTTTTTGTTCTCTCTTCATTTTTTTTATTCACTCTTTTCCCCTCTTCCTTTTCTTCGTTTCCTTTCTATGTGTTCTAATCCTTTCAAGCTTATTTTCATTCGTTCACCATCACCATTCCGCCTATGAACTATCTATTCAAAGCTTTCACTGCTCTTAAGTTTCTTCATTCACTCGATCTATCTGCCCCCTCTATTACATTCTCCTCTACTTCTATTCTATCCGTGCTCTCTTCTATTACTTCTTTAATCATGTTCCCTCTCTCCATTCCTTATCTCTCATTGCCTCTCTTCTTTCCTATTCATTTTACCACCTCCAGCACCAGCAAGTCGAGACGGACGAATCCATAAAAACTTGCCCCAAGTTCTCCTACCAGCATAAAAAAGGGAGCAACGCTTGGAGGTAACCCGACACACCTTCTGACCTTCGAGCAAACTGAGTTCCTCGAAAAAGGCTTGCTTCTGCGCCGCGCGCAGCTTCGCCGCTACTGCATTGAAAGCGGTTCGGCGTAGAAAGTAAAGAACTAAAAAAGAAGCAAGAACATATGCTGAGTTGTGTTTTTACGAGCCATTGGAAACCCTCAATCGGGGTTCCTTTCTCGGGCAACCTTATTTCTTCTTGACTTCTTCGCGTCAACAGCGAAATGTGACGCGACCTGTTTCTTCGACCGAGTCTAAGAATGGAAGAAGAAAAAACGGATTGCTCTGCGTTAGCTGCGGGCGTCGTCTTTTCGCACAGCATTTCGTTTCTCAGGAGCGCGGCGCCTTGAAATAGACTGACACTTTTACGATGCCGCCGTGACCGCTGTGCTGAAGGCGTCATTCCCTTGTATAAAAGAATGGCGTACGAAATATAAAGTGATTGATGACTGCATGCAGTGATGAAAGCTGAGCTGCCACCTTACACACCCGAGCGTAGCAGACCTTGTCCTTGCCATTTTCGCTACGTTACTGACAACTAACATGGTGAAATACTACGCAAAGTGTTCTGTAGCGCTCCGAGAGAGAGATAGAAAGAAGCAACATTAATAAACATAAGGCTCCCTGGTTAGTGCGCTCTGAACATTCTGGGATTTAAAGCGCTAGGTGTTATCCCCAACGTCCCATAAAATCAGCACAATTTTTTCGGGCATCAGCAACATACCAGAAGCATTAAATCATTCTTTTTTTTCATTCTTTATTTTTTTTTTTTTGAGGAAAGGAAGTTTTGAGGGCTCGTTTCATTGTTTTACACGCCCTTAATGAAAATTGGCAGATAATCGAGCCACGGATTGTATAGTGGACGTTAATTCTAGTCTTTCAGGTGTATTGTAGTAAACCTGATACATATGTGAAGAAAATGGACGAAAAGACAACTTGCCGCCGGCAGGGACTTGCAGGCTTGGTACCAGCCAAACGGTTCTGTCCCTCCCCTGTTAATGCCAAACATATATGCACTTCTGATTGCGGCTCACTTTGCATTACATCAGTGCTGCAAGGCTTTCGCCTTCTTGCGCTACAAGAGTGTTACAGCTGCCGAACATTTTTTAAGCATTGTGAGGAAGCAGGCAAAATATTTAAGGACACTTCACAAATTCCAAAGTGTGTCCGGCGAAAGCCTGTGGCCATTCGACTGACTATGCCATGGTATCGGGGGAATCCATATTCTTGGGGCGCTTCTCCGAACCGCTTGCCGTGGAATCATCACCGGGCCTCTTGGGAGCTATCCGACTAACTCGACTGCTGCAACGAGACGTCTGACGAAGGAGCGTTGCCGCGCGCGCCGCTGTGCCATCTCGTGATTGCTGAGAGAGTGTGAGGGGGACGGACGGACGCCGCCGCTGGACTCCGCCACCGTGTTGCGCAACAGTTGCGCAACGCGCGTTGGAAGGAGCAACGCGCAACTGTTGCTATGCGCCGCTGTGCCATCACGTGATTGCTGAGAGAGTGTGAGGCGGGAGAAGCCACAGTTGGCACCGTTCCAGGGCACGGACGGACGACGGACGCCGCGAGTATGAAACATTAAATGCTTTCGCCTTAATGGCGCATTCACACTTGAGAAGCGAAGAGAAAGCGAAAGCGAAAGTGCCGCAGCAGCCGGAAAACCGTCCTCGCGCGCGTCGCAAATGTTCCCATTTGTTCTGCCTCTCCAGCATGCCGTCGCCGCCACCGCCTTCGCCGCTTCGAGAATTCATTCTTTTTTCCTCGTTTTCTGAGCATCTAATTTAGTACCGAATTCAAGTTATGCATGCAAAATACGAAAAAGAAATACCTTTCACCTTTTGAAAACGCTGTTTCTGGAAATACACCAGCAAAAACTACATAAGCGGACACGTACGCCAGCAGCGGCGGCGGATTCACCCGCCTGTGCAAAAGCGACACACGTTGGGGCACGCGGACTCGCTGCTGTTACCCCTTCTACTTCCACTGTTCTCGTCAAGCGTAATTCAAACCAGCTACTCGAGAAACGCGACCTTGTCGAGGCACCGCCGACAACTGTCGAGGCACCGCCGCCATGTTGAATGTGCGGCCGGTTGTTTACGCCACCTGATTTAAGCTAGCGCAGCCTAAGTACGGCTTCCCGTGAAGCGGAAAGGCGATCCGCTCTCGCGTGGCGGAAAAAAATTCCACACCATATCCACGGGGTGAATGATGATGAGTGGGGCGAAGCTCTCGTACGGCAGGATCTTGGCGGCGGCGTCGCGCAGCTTCACGCCCAGTACATCATCAACGACGTGAGATCGGGCCGGTTTATACTAAAGGGTCGATGAGAGTCATGGCGACTTGCAGCTCACATTTTAGGGGCGAAGCTCCTTAAGGCGGCACCCGTTCGTCCCTCGTAGTCGTCGTGGTCGTAGTAGTGAGTAACAAGTCTTACGCTTTGACCTCCAAGGTGGTGCCGGTGGGAGATTTCTCCTGTGTGTTGTTGAACAATAAAAAATTCGCAGCGTGCGCGTTAACTAAAAGCCGAATTCTTCTGTCTCTCATTCCCCATTAGCAGCCATTGGCATGTTCCAGTAGGAAACGTTAGTAGAAGTAGAAGTGTAAGTGTTAGCTAAAAGCCGACTTCTTCTGTCTCTCATTGCCATTAGCAGCCATTGTTTACCTCCAAGGTAGTGCCTGGTGAGATTTCTCCTGTGCGTGATTAAACAATAAAAATTTTGTTCAAAACGCCGTTGATTGATGAAATAAACCAACGAAAGACGCCAGATGTTTTGTAAAAGCAGAACGAAAGAACGCCAGATGTTTTTCTTAAAGTGTAGTAGTAGTAGTTATATGTAGCCACCTCGCCCGATCGTCAACGGGCGAGGTGGACCGGCAACGGCGCGAGGACCCTGCCGTACGAGAGTTAAATCACACTAAAAGACATACTTTGCGGGCGATACACTCTAGTGAGCTTTCAACTTTTCGTCTTAATGTACATGATAAAGAAATTATTTCTACGAGAAACGCAAGGCACACCTTGAGCAATATGTTTGGTTTGGGACGCTAAATGGAACCATGGGGCGATGCGAAGCCGGAGCACTTGCACGATCGCGTTCCGTTGGCTTTCGTTGGGCATGCTACCGACCTCGCGTCGTGGAACGCGCGTCCTGTCTTCCCTCTAGCCTTGCCTTTAATTCGCACAGGGCGAGCGGGGAATGCGGTCGCTCTTGGCGCTCTTTCGCTCGGGAGCGGACTTCTTCCTTGCATTTCACCGATCACAAGTGATAATGAAGGGACCACGTAAACCAACAGTACAATAAAAGTTGGATGTTTAATATATACACGATGTTTCACACTCTTTATATTATGTACTGGGCGCATTTCACGGAAGAGTTTCACGGTTTACAGATGATTCCCTCCGTAGCTTCGCCCCACTCATCAATTCACCCCGTGGATATGCTGTGATTTTTTTATTGTTTAATCACGCACAGGAGAAATCTCACCAGGCACTACCTTGGAGGTAAACAATGGATGCTAATGGGGAATGAGAGACAGAAGAAGTCGTCTTTTAGCTAACGCGCACGCTGCGAATTTTTTATTGTCAACAACGCACAGGAGAAATCTCCCACCGGCACCACCTTGGAAGGTCAAGATCTGGTACTGACTAGCGTTAAGACTGGTTGCACACTACATACAGGGGACGAACGGGTGCCGCTATAAGGAGCTTCGCCCCTAAAATCGGTCTCGGACCGATTTTTTCGCGTCCGCCTCCCGGCGTGGTTTTCCGGCCGCTTAGGTGGCGAAGCGAGTGAAATTCCGGTGAGTTATGCCGCTTTCGCCCCCTTCGAGGCCAAGCGTGAACGCGCCATGAAAGTTATGTGTCCCGACCTAACACTCTGGTCTTTATTCTTTGTACATGTTTAATCGTAGATAGCACTGGATGAATCTTAAATTCAGGTTAAAGCTGAAGCGTTTTAGAATAAAAGGCCCATGCTGCATATGATTATCCTTGGAATGCTGGTCTAGCCCGACCGTTGCATAGGAAATTTGAAGGATATTTCCATCACAAACTTGCAGGAAAGCAGATAAGCTTGGCGCATTGGAAAATATAGGTTAAGCAATTGAAAAACACGATGTTGGTTTTAATAGCAGTCCAAATAATGACGGTAGGCAAACATAGTGTCGGCTTTAATAGCAGTCCGAATGAAGACGGTAGTGACATTATAAAGCCGCGTTCAGACTGCAGTCACATCTGTCATAAGTGTCGTATCGCGTAACTGCTGTAACGTCCGTTTACGTTGCTAGCGACCACGAGTGTTCACATTGAGCCCTTCGGCAACATACGTTTTTTAGGGGCGAAACTCATAAAGCCGTGGCTCTGTCCCTCCTAGCTCGTACGTGACCGCCTATGCCGCGCGTGTGTGCCAGTGGTGATGGCAACGAATCAGCGCGAGTGTTCTTGGCCCAGCGCAGGGACGAAGAAGACGTTGCAGTTCTTTCTCTGATCGATAAAGCGTGTTTGTTTGTCGTGCTCCGTGTCCTCTTCGATCCACGTCGTTACACTGGTGGAGGTGCGGGTTAAGCTTCATGCTTGGCACTCCATCGCGGAGCCGACAATCGAGCCCGGAATCGCCACCACGCATCGAAACACCGGTCCACCGATTCAGTCGCCGTCATGACTGTGTACCTCGCACCCAACCTGTCTATCGGGGACGTCAAGTCGTTTATAGACGCTGCGTTACGTGACTACGACAACAAGTACAAGAACCGTCCGTTTGTGCTGGTTGGGGACTTCAACGTGGACCTCATTGCCAATGACTGGATCGTGCAGCACATGCTTTCCAAATACGCACTCAGATGTATCCATATGCAACCTACCACGATCCGAGGGACGTGCATAGACAGTGTTTGCAAACTTCCCACTGCAGCCAGTGCAAGAACCTCTCTCGCTTCATTTCACGGACCATAAAGCCGTCATAATGAAGGGACCTCGCAATCCAGCCGCCATGACAACGACGAAATGAAAAGAACAAACGAAGAAACGAAACAACAAACGAACAAGAACAAAATAAAAGTGTCTTATACGTCTTACAGTGTCTTATAGTCTTACGTCTTTCTAATGATGTAATGGGCTAACTTTCACGGGAGAGTTACGGTTTACCGATGATCTCCCCCTCTCGAGCTTCGCCCACTTATCATCATTCATTCCGTGGATATGACTTGATTTTTTTACGACGGGCCAATCACCGCTCTGATTTTCCAACATGGCGCCGTTGGTCGTAGAGAATCGGTCTTTGACGCCCTTCATCGACGAGCAACTCGTTGCTGCACAATGAAGGCCCTTCCGCACTCGTCGTGGAACTTGCCGCGTGGAACACAAAACAACGAACACGGGCAAACCAGCTCCACAGACACGCTTCTGCATGGCAAGACGCGCATGAAGACGCGGAATCTGGGGAGACCGGAAGCCCCGAGAGCGGCAAGTGAAAACCGAAACTGCTTTGCCCATTGGTCGTGCCGTAACGGTCGCATCAGTAGTGGTCGTAAAAGTCGCGGACCCGCCAACATTCACGCCCGAAACGTTACGTGCTTTACGCTAAATACAACAACGTCTCAACAAGCTCATTACGTTGATTACGTTTACGGTCGCGATCCTTACCGACGATCCGTACGTTGCGCACGTAGTCTGAACGCGGCTTAAAGGGCTCCTCACCAGGTTTGGACATTGGGCGTTCACAATTACGTCTGCCAAAATTTGCAACGCTACGCGCCGCGGAAATGGGTCAAATCTCAAGCTGAGCGCTGCTTGCCCTTCTTCTCGCGGGCGCGCGCCCAGAGAATGAAGCGATGACGTACACGATGGAATGGCCCTACGTAGACGGTAGTGCTGTAACGTCGGTCCTCTACATAGACGACTGTGATCTGACGTCGCCAACAGTAGCACGTGACACTAAGATAATTATTTGACACGACATGTGTAGTTTGTGTAATTTGTTGCTTCAATTGATGAATAAAACTTGAGAGAAATAATCAGACACAAAAAGGGAATGTGTGCGTCTTTTGATGCGAAGCAGCTATGCTCGACCCTACCTCCCATGTGAGACGCCGTCCACTCTAGTTACTGCTCCTCCCGCTAGAGGCGCTTCTCAAGGAATTTATTGAAGAATCCGCTACAAGGTGCTGGTCCGCGCACCACAAACCCAGGTTGCGCGCGGTAGCGCGCGCATTCCTTCAGTGACACTCAGCGGGAGCGCAATGGTATGAGCGGTAAAAAGCAGTCTGACTCATCCGCTGCTGCTGCTCGGCGCGCTCGAACCGCTACCGCGAAACGGCAGCGGCGCCAAGCCGACTATGAACTTCGTGCAAGGGAAGCTGAAGCTCTACGGAAACGCCGCCACGCCGCTTCTGAAGAGACGAAGGCTCGCGCGGCTGCAGCGCAGCGTGAGCGCAGGGCAGCGGACCCGCAGGGCAGCGGACCCACGTTGCGCTGCAGTCCGGCACCCGCAGGGGAGCGGACCCGGACTGCAGCGTAACGTGAACACCGACAAGCGGACCCGGAGCTTCGTGCCAAGGAAGCTGCAGCGAAACGTAAGCGCAGGGTAGCGGATCCCGAAGCAGCGCGTGCTCGCGAGGCTGCAGCGAAACGGATGAAACGACTGCTACCCGGTACTGACGCTGCTGACGCAAGGTTGAAGCGCCAGCACCGTCAATCTTGTTTGTGTGTTCTTCATCAATGGCGTTTGTGTTGTCTTGATAAAAACAACACAAGTGTTCTTTGTGTTGTCTTGATCTCTTGCTTCGATCTTGTTTGTGTGGCCTTCAATGGTGTGTGGGCTTTCTTGATAAAAACAACACAAGTGCTGTTTGTGTTGTCCTGATCTCTTGCTTTGATCTTGTTTGTGTGACCTTCATCAATGGCGTGTGGGCTGTTTTGCTAAAAACAACACAAGTGCTGTTTGTGTTGTCTTGATCTCTTGCTTTGATCTTGTTTGTGTGGTCTTCATGAATGACATCTGTGTTGTCTCGATAAAAACAACACAAGTGCTGCTTGTGTTGCCTTGATATCTTCTCTTGTGTCCCTGTCTGAACGACTACCTTATTTAATCATGCCTGTCCTAGGCATTACGTGGCCGGCCCGGGTCCATTTCTTTCGCTTAATGTCTTGATTGCTACCAAATTTATTTTAGCCTTTGCCTACGAAGAACACAACCGCATCTGGTGCGTGCTAGAGTACATGTTAATCACGTAGTAAGCTTTAGCTAGAAGAGCAGGCCTTGAGAGAAAAGGGCCTAAACGTCTGTCGACGTTTAGGCCCCTTTCCTCCGCGTTTCAAGCGCTTAGGAGTTGCCGGCCTCGTAAAACAGCATAGTCATCACCGAAGAATGCCGGGCGATAGCGCCGAACGACCGAGTGCGGCAGTGGCAAAGAAAGTGGCGCCCCAGCGTGGGAAAGGAGAACTAAGAGAGCAATGAGGGGGGGGGGGAACGCCATCTCGCTAAACCTAAACAGAACCAAGAGGGCGGCAGTTACAGCGGTCGGCGGCAGACTATAAACGCCGCCGAAGGGAACGCGTGTTTGCAGAGCATTCCTTCGGTCGCCACGTCCCATCGCTCCGGCGTGCCGACAAGTCAAAAAAGACAAAAGGGGACGAACGGACTCGCCGACGTACCCGACAGCCCTCTCTCCTCTCCTCTCATACCCTCTCCGCTTCATACCGGCTGCCTGACTCTTGCATCTTCCCTCTAGCATCAGTAATAGTTTCGGTTCTTGTTTCTGCATCTCTAAAGGCGTGTTTTTTGTGTATGTGTATAGACACTTTCGGTTCTTGAATGCGGGTCGTTCCAGCGTCGCCTTCTGAAGTCACCGACGCCAGCCAGGTACTGCGGCCGGCTTGGCTTGGTCCGCGAGCGACTTTCCTTAACGACTTCCTTTTGTGTCTGTCTTTTATTTAACAGCTGACGCTACAGAAACACTCGCGCGCTGTTGACTGCATAGAGGGCGCCGCTTTTCTCCGCTCCGGAACCAGCGGCGAGGGGGGCGCTACTGTACACACCTACTCGGGCTGCCGATGGAAGAAACGCGCTCGGGCGACAGCAGGTGCTGGACGAATATACGAGCAGCGGCCGGTGGTGGCGTTAAGAGCGTTCGCCGCTATGTCGACTACCGTCGAGAACAAAAGGGTGTGTGTGTGTATGTATGTGTTTGCTATTTGCACTCCCTCCCCCCCCCCCCTCTTATATCTGCAGTATGGGAAATGACTCGTAGCGTGGGGTGATAGATATACGAGTTCGGCGAGTCTAGAAGCCTAGACAGAGGGAGAGAGAGAAAGCATCACGTGTGAGAGTCGGGCAGCATGCCTTCACAGCGCTGTAATTCCGACCAAGTAATAGACTGATGAATCCCTCCCATTGCTTCACACGCGGAGACTGTGCTATATCTTGCACGGAGTTTCACGATGATGTACATGGACCCCACAGTGATCGAAGCATGCATTAACTCATGGCTACTTTGGGAGGAGGATAGCACTATTATATAGTCAGCGGAACAACTTACGACGTTTCAAAAAGGTTAGCGGTTTACACACAGCGCTTCAATGCATATCGTTTCCTGCTCGGTTCAAAAGGGTTCGCGTACGTTTGACGCGTGAAACTGCAGTGCACGAATGTTTATACAGAGAGCTTGTTGCCTGTATATTGAGCGACCATATGTCTTGGATCAGTCTTGTGTAGAAACAGAGTAACGGATCTTGCCATGCTAGCCTGGACCGACGGCGGCGAAATTAGAAAGCTGAGTTAATTTAACGGACTTCCCTTCTTTTTTGACCTCTCCTTCTTTCACCGTGTCTTCCTTTGTAACTTAGCCAACAAAATACTGTAACCACCGTAATATTTTATTCCTCCTAGATAAACTGTCGAATAAGGGTGCTACCCTGCGATCTCCTACGGGAATGCCAGCATCTCGCGCCAGCTGGCTGTTTCTATCTCTCTTGCATGCTTTAGCCTGAGTATGTACGGTTAAGCCTAGTTCTCATGAAGCTGCATCTGACATCAAGACAGCTTCTTTATGTCGGGTATTCATTATAAACGTATATCTGTACGACTGCCATAGCGGCCAGACAATTTCATTACTTCGTTCTATCCGATAACTCGTTCGTCCGTGTTTGTTATACCGATGTTGAGAAGTAGAGTGATTAGCCAGCGTACATTAGCTTGCGTGCTACTGCGCCAGGAATCGGATGGAAGAGGAGAAAAAGACGTCCTTGGAAGTTCTTATCTGCCAACTTTCATACATCTAGAAAGTGTGTAGGTGCGCTTGCGAATATCTATTTTTTAAACTTTTTGCATTGACTGTAGACACTGCCCGCCTTCATCGCCTGGGACACGGGTACCAGACCTGCACTTGTTTTTTGTTTTGTTCTGCACATTCCACGGTCAAAGAGCTCAATTTATCTCACCTTTCGTCCGTACGACGATCATCTCTTGGGTTCCGTCCTGCATGATCCTCACAACGTACTCCGTGTTGGGCCTGAGATTCTTCAGCGTCACCGAATGGTCGTTGGGCTGCGATTTCAAACACGTACGAGACAAAATAAGTCGCATGCGCAAATGCTGTGCACTCGCAAATAAACCGTTACACGACTACACCCCCCCCCCCCCGTCTTCCACTTGTTGTAACACAACTACAGCCTGCTGCGAACAAATTATTCAGGCGAAAGCCTTCGATGCCTCATCAAACGCGAAAATTAACCGTCGGCGTCTACATCAGTGATGCACAAAATCCTCATCGCGTGATCACGTCACCATATGACGTCATTATAACGTCACACATCGCCAAAATTTGTGATGTCATCGTGACGTCATCACATGACGTACCCACTGGGACAAAAGTGGGCCGATCACGGAGGCAACTCAAAACTATGTGAGGTACAAAAAGCTTGCAGTGCCTCCGATCCTGGAGGCAGTGCAAAATCACGTTAGGTGCAGAAAGCTTTCGGAAGGGGGCGGGGAAGGTTCAAAGATGGCTTTCGCCTTCGAGTCGTCTTAGGCGAATGCATAAGGGACCCTTTGAGTTTTTTTTTTTTTTTCTTTTAATTATGAAGCGTCTCCTTCCAGAACTTGGAGGAGACCATGAAGAACGCATTAGTGAACTACAGAATATATCATTTTGACTACCTGGCATCATTTAAGTGTACCTAAAGCTAAATTTTTGTTGTGTCTTGACCTCGTAGTTATGCGGTCATCGTGTACGGGAATCGAACCCGCGCTCACGTGCTTAGCAGACCACAAATAAAGCAGAACCGCTAGGCCTGCGCTTCGGTCTTTCACAGTAGCCGTGGCGCCCTCTTTGAGTCTCAGAGTAGGCACCAAGGTCCAATAAGCAAGGCCTCAGAAATGCTCAGCACAGCTGCTGGAGAAAGCATCGATTGCGGATGGTTTAGAAGTTGCAAAAGGTTGTGAAGGCCGCTTCGCTTCCGGTTTAGTCTACAGTAAGCATTTTTCTCAGTGAACTAACGTTCAGATGTTTCGCGCAGAGAAATTTAACCGTTTAAGTTATTTAAAGCGAACTTCTTAGCGCGTGTGTACGCATTACGATTTACGTGTACTCCTCGAACGCGTACACGTGAGCAGGAAAGATGGTAGCGTCATATGGCAAAGTTGAGTTCTGTTACAGACAAATTCTCATGGAATCACTCCAACTTTGTTGTTGCAGCCAGACAACTGTTATCTTGAACGTTTCGCTTGGTTTTCTGTTTATTTGCGAAGGAGCAATACATAAGAAGGATCAGAAGTTTAAAAAAATAGTTTTTTGCTCAGGGTTTAAGTCATCGTAGACAAAAGAAAATACATTTCCACGCCTATATTTCCGAAAAAGAAATCGCCAGTAATGTAACTTCAGACGTACAAATTGTGGAATAAAACTAAAGTAAAAGACAAATATACGCTGCAACGCTAACTAGTTTTGAGGAAAAGGTGTGCGGTTTCTGAGAGGCCTATCGCACTAACTCGCGTAATATCAATATTGACAATGTTGGGAGGTGTTGACTGTGGGCCAGTACTGGGATGCTATTCTGGACACTGTCAAACTCCGCCATCTTGTCAAATTTTGTAATGGCGTCATTTTAAGCCAATCAGAGAGGCCGTAGCCGCCCTCTGATCCAATCTGTGTTGATCAATGGCGGATTGTGACAAAAGAGCAGAATTTGACAATGTCCAGAATAGCAACCCTGGTTAACTACATAAAGACCGAACTAAGTTCGCCGCGGTAGTAGTAGACCACCAGGGCAGGTGTACCAACTGCGCCACGGTTTACACTTCCAAACCGGAAATCACTGAACAGGTTGCCATCACGTTGGCCCTGACGGATGATCGATACACCGAGATATACAGTGATTCAAAACCAGCCATCAGAGCCTTCAGCAGGGGCAAGATCGCACCACAAGCAGTTCGAATTAATAATAGTAAACAGGCCATTGATACACATTACATATATTGGTTCCCAGCGCACCTTGGATCACTCGATGACATTCCCATGAATCCAAATGAATCGGCCAACAGCGTTGCCCGCGAACTTACGGACCGGGCCGCTTTTACATATGGCTTTGATTCTGCTGGATTCGAAAATCAACAACGGGATACGCCCACGACATATAATGAAATTACCAAACATTACTATTTGGGGAGGAGAGAGTTTCCACCCCCTCACAGTAGACTAAACAGAGCACAAGCGGTCACACTTAGACAATTACAGACACAGTCTTATTACTCACCAGCACAGGCAAATGCATGGTACGATATAAAAGATATGGATGCTGTTTGCAAGGCATGCAAGAAAGAAGTATGCACACTTGAGCATATGCTCTGGGAGTGTGGGTCGCTTGGCCCTGGCATTTCCCGGGAACGGTTTACAGGGATGATAAAGTCTCGCGACCATATTCCCCAAGTCCTGGCTGTCCAGTACGCCCATGACAGGGCTGGGAGGCTTGACCTCCCAGTCCCGACGTGGGATTAGCCAGGCAGGTGGCAACACCCTGTACAGGACGTATAAATAAAGTTATTTCCATCCATCCATCCATCCATGTCGGCTCATGTTGACTGCTTGTTGATATCGGCTAATTTTGGCTTATGTGGCCTTAACGCTGTCCACTATGCAATTGTATCGCACGGTTAAATGCTTCGCGTATTACGACAGCTCGCTTAGGAAAAGTCAGAAATTTTTTTTACAGACTGGTTTCAGTACGAGCCATTCCTTGAACACATGTCGCTGATACTCTTAGTAACAACTTGATGAGGGCTAGTTGGTTCATAATTAGAGCGGATAATTAAACAGCGCGACGAGGACTAGCACACCAAGCGGACGAATACCACGAGGACAAGAGATGACTGCCAACTGAACGTTTATTGGAAAATTTTATTTTGTCTAAAAGTGCATGTCAGCGCATACGACAAACGGGGACAGAAGAGAGGACAAAGGGCTCTTCTGTCCAATTTTGTCGTTTGCGCTGATACTTAATCATGTTGTACCAACATGCCCAATCCTACCGTCTTCTTTCGTTCATTTAAAAGATAAGAGTTTCTTTAGAAGATAATCTCGCAGAGATTTGTGTCAGGGCTTTATCCATAAATTCGATGTTGGGGGGGGTGGGGGGGGGTGCCAGGATTCTCCTGGAGGGGGGGGGGGTGTTGGGGGGTGTACAAATTTCTCATACGGCTGGTTCAGTGAGTAACTCACCTCGGCGTTCGTCCACCTGGTGTCAGAACCGACATATCGTGGCGTGTAGAACACACCGGGGTACGGGGTCGGGTACTGTCGCATCCGCCATTGCAGCGTCACCGAATTGTGGGTCACCGCCGTCTTCTGGATGAGCAGCTTTCCTGCAAAACACAAAATAGAAAGAAGTCCGTTGTCAGTTCATCTTGCATTAAATGCAACTGGGCTTCCCTACTCCCAATACATGGAACATGGCTCCATGAAAAGCAATGTTAGGGTATCCAGTTGGCGCGGATACGTAATGAAACTTCGGCACAAGGAATTGTGTTATATGTACGCAATTTTCTTTTTTTATTTTAGTTATATGTTGGAAGTCAGCACTTCGTCCTGTCGTCTTTTTCCCTGTGTCAATTCCGTGTGCTGAAGATTCATTAAGGAAGAGCAATGCGTCTTCAACACGTCCAGAAAAGTGTGAATAATTTGTGCGCACTGAGTATCATTTCTTTACGTATAACAATACAAAAAAGAAACAAAGAATCAGAGAACCCCGCGAATAATTGTTTAAGCGGTGATGACTTCCACTGCAATCCTAACTACAGCACTTGGTTTTGCAATTTCAGCCCACTCCTCATGCACATTCAGCAAAACAAGATCAAGGAATACTTGTCGACTTCCATTAATTAGAACTAACCGACAAGAAAGCCAAGGAAAGTATAGGGGGATATTATTTGTTGTAATTATGATGAAAATGTGAAGAAAGTGAAGTGGACGAAAAGATAACTAGCCGCCGGCAGGGGCCGAACGTGCGACCTTCGAATAACGCGCCCGATGCTCTACCACTGAGCTACGGCAGTTGTCACCCTCCCGTCCACTTTATGGGGTATATATGTGTATTTCAACCTAGGAGTGTTAGTCAGCGCCGCCAGTAGCCATGACGGCGAGTATGGAATACACTTTTTCTTCCCTCTGGCGTCACAAAGCACGTGATCTTCTTACGAGCTGGCAGCTGACCAATAAACCCTCGCATGTTACCTGACTTCCAAGTGCGACACCGTGCGCATAGTGTATTCACGATACGATTCATATTTCACGCTGTGCAACTGTGCCCTTTGCATAAAGCTCAGCTTGTACAGTTGTCATGGCGACGGCCACCATTCGTCAGCCGAAGGCAAACCGGTCATACTCTCCAAACCTTCCCTGACCATAGAGCTTAGCCCTGCCATTTCAGAGCAATCCTTCTTTAGTCAGCAAAACGCAACAGAGAAAACAATCTCCATCACAGTGAGACAGTAGATTTTTTTTTTTTTCGACTCGACACAGGCACCACGCTGTGCAAGTGTGCCCCATAACTTAAACGTCTCTATCTACAGTTGCCATGGTGACAGCTAATCGTGAGGGTCATCTGGAGACAAACCGGTCGGTGAGGTCTTGAAGAGGGGAGGGGGGGGGGTCGAAAATTGATGACTCACCCAGGAGGGTCGCGTCAAGTTATGTCATCTTAACGAGCGCAGAGTAGGAGAACGTTGCCTACAGTGTGGTCTTAGAGACCACCGAGAAGTGGGCAAATGTTTGTGAAAGATACTTGTATTTTCTACCAGAAACTCGTATCTGTAGGAGACCCACCATGTACAGGTATCGCACGTTCACATCTAGCATTCTCATCAAGCATAATCGATACTTGACAACACAGTATCTTAAGATAGATGACGTTAAGATCGAACGTAACTAATCCAATCAGATAGTTCTTGCCTTTCTAGGCATATTCGCGGGGAACATAACACATTGAATGTTATCTTCACGCGCTAATGGACAGTGAGAAAATACACGAATGTAGTCAGCAGATGACACAAACGCTTTTCCAATGGTACTCGTCTTTTCGGTTGTTTTGAAGCGTGATACTGAAGCAGCCAGTTCAAGTTAACGTCTTATACTCTATCGGTGTCCTTTTCACAATTTATATAGTAAATTTTTGTACATGAGCGTTATCGCAAAAGGACACCTTAAGTGAAATAAGAGATAAGGTATAAGTGACAATTGATTCATAAGGAAGCGATAAACGTGACACTGAACGCGAATGAGCAAACATATTGCAGTAAGTTTGATAGCCTTTACACGAATTTTGTCGCCATGTCGAGGGTAACAAACTTCGTTCTATGTAGGAGAGTATACTTGCGGGGCGACACCATTTTTGGCTTTCCGCAGGGAAGCATTACTGGTTGCGACCCCCCGTATTTGAAGATGATCTAATGTTCGTATAAAGAAGACATTCCACTTATCGTCTTTAGTTGGAACACCCTAGACTATTTCCGCGTATATCGAATGCTTCAAGTTCCTTCTAGGCGGACGAGACCACTAGCAAAAGACAGCGTCATGTACGAAGGCGATTACAAGAAACCTCAGGAATTTCAGGAAGAAAGTTATTCATGCCCTACGGGCGCCAGACTTCGCTCTTAATAACGAAACTTCTTCGAATACCTGAACATACCTCCCTCCCTTCCTTTAAGCCTAAAAGTGCACGTTTAGCCAGACATCGCTCTCTAATCTCAAACACCGACGCTTCGGGCGCTCGAATCTCTATGCACGGAACAAAGAGAGAAACGGCGAGAAAACGAAGAACAAGAGGACGAAGTCGTTAATTAGCTGGTTCGAGGCAATCCGTGCGGAACGACGAAATACGAACACAAACACTCTCGCACGTGCGCTCGCGGGATGCCTCAGCGGCCGAGACTGAAAACGAGCGGGCGTGCATGCCGATGGTCCAGAAGAGCGAGGGGCTGATGGCGACGGCGAACCCGTCAAACGAGTTTCACGTGCCATCGGCAGTAGCTATACTATTCAGCGGCAGCCCTCATTTATTCGTTTGTTTTTTACTTCTTGCATAGTCTTCTGCTTCTTCTTCTTCGGGCTCCCGTTTCTTCATCTCGTTCTTCTGTCTGTGTTTGTGCTGATTGATCAGTGCTCCTGCTTCTGTTTCATCTGGTCTTTGTATTTGTGCTGTGTCTTCTGCTTACGTTTCGTCTGGTTTGTCTATTTCTTTTATATCTTCTGGTTTGGGTTCTTTGTGTTATTGTCTGCTTCTGTTTCTTCATCTCGTTATTCTCTTTATGCTTCTGGTGGTCGATCAGTGTTTCTTCATCTTCTGTTCCATCTGGTTTTTGCATTTGCCTTGTGTCTTCTGCTTCTGTTTCCACTTCTGGTTTGTCTATTTCTCCTCTATATTCTGGTTCTCGTTCGTTCTTTTATCCTCTGCTTCTGCTTATTTGGTTTGACCGTTACTCTCGTATCTTCTATCCAGTTTCTTCGGTTTCTCTTGTGTTTTAACCTTGTGTTTCCTCAGTCTTGTAACTTTTTCAGTTTCTTCTGTTTTTTATGTTTTTTTCTGTGCCTAAATATTCGGCTTGTACATCTTCTTTTCTCGTATCTTTTGCTCCTGTTCCTTCTATGTCTCCTATACATTCTGGTTGTGTTTCTTGCGTTTTCCTTGCAATTTCTGCTTCCGTTCCTTCTTGCTTTTCTATTTGCCTTCTTATCTTCTGCTTGTGATTTTTGTACCTACACTTCTGTTCTTCTTCTAGCCAATATATTTATGTTTTATCTCCAGCTAGCGGTTTCAACTTCATCTGGTACTATTTCTTCCTCAAATTCTTCGATTCATATCACCATTTCTGCTAACGTTTTTCCTACTGGTATTTCCTTCCGAGTACTTCATCTGCTGCTTATTATGCAGCTGCTGTTTTTCGAGTGCCCTGGATACCCAATGTAATTTTCTAACACGACACTTGATCGTTGGTCGATCCTTCTAAGAAAACATGGGGACGATTTCATGAAGACAAGCACGAATAAACGTAACATCTTCTGACTCCTGCCTTTTTCTCCACATGACATTTCTTTATATCGTTCTTCTGTTTGTGTTTGCGTTGATTGTTCAGTGCTCCTAGTTCTGTCCATATTTTTCTACTTGTCTAGTGTATTTTCCTTCCGGTTCTTCTCCTGGTTTGTCTATTTCTCTTCGATCTTCTGGTTCTGGTTCATTTTGTTTGTGTTACCTTTACCTGCCTATCAACTAAACATTTCTATCTGCATATCTATCTGTCTATTCGTATCTAGACGTCTACACCCGTCTATCTGTCTTGTCTGCATGTATACCTAGCTATATCAGTGCACACCTTCATTGTAGTTTCCTATGTCGGTTAGGCCTAACAAGTGTCATCGTGCCTGACTTCCAGGAACGACTGTCCTGTCTGCCCGACAAGTTTTGGTAAAGCGAGACGGGATCGTCGACATCTGGTGTGCGCGGCTTCGCTTTCGTCTTCGCGCTCGCGTTCTTATCGCTTTTTTTATCTTTCTTTTTACCACTGCGGCGACGAGGAGCAGTGATGCGGAAAGTTCGCGCGCGAACACGTTGTTATTATGCGACGACGCAGGCCCAGCCGCTCCGGTTTTCCTGCGTGGCGAGGAGGCACGCGACACGAGAAAACAAACAAACAAGCGCGCCATGCGGCCCAAATAAACAAGATGTATAAACAAACACACATTGCGGCTAGAGCTTCCACAGGGCGAGCATTTGAACGTAGACAGGAAGCCAGCCTACCATGAATTTCCTGCGCGAAATACAGTATTCTGTTCTAAATGGCTTGCTGTGGAGAGGTTGACGTTTATATTACCTCGGCTGCTTCATTTCTGCAAGTCTTGCATCGGAAAAAAAATTAGATACCCAAATATAAAAAAATAACAAGTAAAGAAAAAACATCTAGCAAACTGAAACACCATCTTAAAAGACTTCTTAGGGGACGCTGGTCTAGATAAAAAGCGTTTGTGATGCGCAGCTACGTGTGAACTACGAACTGACGTGTGTGTTGTCCGCCTCGGTGGAACAGCATGGCTATTGAGCTTGGCTGCTGACCCGAAGGTCGGCGGGTTCGATCCCGGCCGCGGCGGACGCATTTCGATGGAGGCAAAATGGTAGAGGCTCGTCTACTGTGCGATGTCAGTGCACGTTAAAGAACACCAGATGGTGAAAATTCCCGGAGCCCTCCATTACGGCGTGCCTCATAACCATATCGTGGTTTTGGCACGTCAAACCCCAGATATTATCATTATGACGTGTTACTCCGTGTACTGTGGGTAGCACTTGGACATAAATGCGTGCGTGTGATCGTTCTACTGAAAAGTAGACTCCTGCGAGTGAACAATCCATCGCAATGCAGTTTTAATCTTAGTTACCCGCCTTTGACGCAAGCAAAATAAAGACGAAAGACGCACAGCTGCAATATATATCGAGTCATGTATACAGTACGCCTTAACCTGTTATTAGGGCGTTTTCGAATAGGGCCCGTTTTGGGGCCCAAAATAAATAGCGTCGAGGCCACTGCGCATGCGCGAGACCCAAACAGCGTTTGTGTTTAGCGTTGGGGACGCTATTTATCGAATTTAGCGGGAGCCCCAAAGCCTGCCCCAAAAGCTTTGCGTCAAACAAACATGACGGCACCCGCTGAAGCGACGGCTCTTGGCCAAGACTAGAGTGACCTATAGAATAGGGGTCGTGTCCAAAGCGCAGCAGACCCTATTCGAAAACTCTTACCTCCTGGCTTGGCCCAAAGCGAGAACACGCAAAGGGCTTTGGGTCGAAAACACCCTATTATCTTCCGCTGCGCTTCTACATATACAAGTGCTAATGGTGTGCGGATGATTAGCAATGAAGTGGCCACTATTCTTTCACGTTTTCTACGAGAGACGGGTTTAAGTGACGTATGGTGAGACATATACAACATGGAAAGATTCGCTCAGGCGGAGCAAGTGCCGGCCAGGTCTGCCAGGCTAACCCCACCCTGTGGCAACATCGTCGCCAACCATCACACTTTCTCATTTGAACCTGCTCGCACATACACTCTAATTGGTTCGGTTGTCAGCGTGACGTCGTGCGTCTAAGGACAAAATAGTGTATCGCACTAACAGTGACAATCGCCTATCTGTCACAGGTCGCCAGAGTTGCAAATATCCAAAGTTTCTTTGATTCGACGAAAATTACGCATTCATGAGTCATGTCAAAACAAGCCCGACATGGTCCCGCAGCACTAACGAAGTAATTAGATGTTGCCTATCAATTGATATCGCAGTCACTGCCAAAACCCCTCAGGCATTCCTGAAGTACCGAAAGCGTTATAGGTACATCAGGATAACATTTGGTCATACAGGAAGATTCCAACGACTGCTGGATGTGTTAGTCTAGCTACATGATGAGCACGTCAACCCATACAATTATATAACTACAGATGCAAGAAAGGAAGAAGGAGAAAGTATGAAATACTGTAAAACAATTTCCAACGGTGCTTTCCAGGATAGTTTAAGTAGCTGAAGTGGAAAGACGAGTTAATTGTTTGTGCCTGTTTTGCTACGTGCGCTGTGACCTTTACGCGATAAAGATCTTGAAAATGTGATTTCACGTAAGACCGAAGTTGGATTGGTCATAACATATTAAGGATAATTAACCTTCCGATAAAACAAAAAGAACAAGTGTGTCGAAAATTTGCAACGGCATTCGTCCTCAAGGCCGCAACGGGCTTCTTACATTGCGGTTTCGAATTACAAATGAGCTGATGAAATTTTTTCCGTTTCAACAGACTTGGACATGAGCATGCCACTTTCATCCCGAACCACTCCGGTACTTTTAACTCCATGATACCGGAACAAGAAAGATTCTTTTTTTATTTCGCATGTGGGCCATCTCGGCGCAAAATAACACTGCCGAAATACTTTTAGCTCGAGTTATAAACTTTTCAGAATGAATCACCTCCTAGTGTAGCAGTACGCCTGTATTCTGTATCGCTAGAGCAAAAGCGCGATTCTATAAAGCTGCTTAACATAATAGCCGTCTTTAGTGTCCTCCTAAAAGGCGAGCCGAAGCCGCGCGCGATGCTCGCAGGTGAGTTTCTATAATCCGCAGCCACATGGATTACAGCCAACTTTCTGAATCTCGTTTTCTGTGTTTTCGTTTTTTTTTTTTTTTTCTTTCAATCAGCGCCCTGACGCGTCGTTCCTTAGCTATAGAAGCGCTTCGTCCACTTGCTGCTAAGAATGATTGCCCCGCATCCTGCATAGCTGCCCCTCGGCCTTTTTCGAACGCCAGAAGACGACCTCAAACAGGGTCGACTGCGGCGCGGAATACTTCTCTCTTATATTCCTCGACTCAGGCGAAAAAAAACAACAAAAATAACCGGCCTCACGTCTCGCAATACCCCTACACAAAAAAGGTCAAATGAGAAAGCGTGCGATCGCGAAAAAGCAAGAAAAGAAATCTGGAATCACCGATGCTTCTTCGACGTCTACAGTACGCGTGCACAAGCAGGCCATTCCGCCTCTCCGCCACCTAGGAGAATCCTCTCCCCCTCCCCCAACGAAGTTTTCTCGCAATCATCCCCGTAACTCCACCACTACTACCCTTATGGACCCGAAGTCTTGGTGATTATTTCTATCTATCTATCTATCTATCTATCTATCTATCTATCTATCTATCTATCTATCTATCTATCTATCTATCTATCTATCTATCTATCTATCTATCTATCTATCTATCTATCTATCTATCTATCTATCTATCTATCTATCTATCTATCTATCTATCTATCTATCTATCTATCTATCTATCTATCTATCTATCTATCTATCTGTCTGTCTGTCTGTCTGTCTGTCTGTCTGTCTGTCTGTCTGTCTGTCTGTCTGTCTGTCTGTCTGTCTGTCTGTCTGTCTGTCTGTCTGTCTGTCTGTCTGTCTGTCTGTCTGTGTCTGTCTCTATTTCTCTCTCTCTCTATTGACCTCTATCTGTCTATCTACTCTCTCTCTCTCTCTCTCTCTTTGCCTCTATCTACCCATATATATCTCTCTATCTACCTCTACCTCTATATCTGTCTCTGTCTACCTCTATCTCTCTTTTTCTCTATCTACCTCTATTGTTCTATCTCTCTATGCCCTTCCCTCCCTCTCTCTCTCTCTCTCTCTCTATCATCGTCAAATCAGGCAGGCCGCCGGAGGCCGATCGTGCTAGAGTCCGCCGCTTGGCAGGCCGCCCGCCGGGTCAAGCGTGCTCAACGGGTTAAAAGGTGAAGGCTGGAACGACGACCGAGCAGCGATGAAGAAAAAGGACAGCGATAGAACAAACAAAAAAAGAAAAGAAAATAAGACACAAAACTGGGCGCGAGTGTGCTACGACGAGTGAACGGACGAGCGAAGAAAAACGTCGAGTGAACACACACACAACATATCAATAACACACATTCGTATACGCGCGCGCGCGCGCACACACACACACACACACACACACACACACACACACACACACACACACACACACACACACACACACACACACACACACACACACACACACACACACACACACACACACACACGGGCCTCCGTACATAATTGGTTTGGCCCTTGGTAACTCCAAGACTTGTTCATTCGCCCCAGATTACCCTTCCTTTTTTTTCCTTTCATCTGCGCTAGGCGACGATGAGGATGACGATGAAAAGAAACTAGAGAGAGTCTGTGTCGCAGAGCGGCACGTCCTTAGAGATCGTGGCACAGACGTATTGCCTCGCGTTCATCTCGAAGGCCACGCGCCCGGACGTCTTGGAGCTTTCTACCAAAAATCTCCAGAGGAAGCTGTTGAAAAATGGAACTTCGGCGGATCGACAAGACATACGTACAAATGATGGTTAGCAGATTGAGAACAAAACGTGGACCACCCTTTCCACTAGTCAATGAAATAGACAGAATGGAAACGTATTCATTGATTTATTTAGTTATATTGTTTGCATAATATCCATGCTTGTGGCTTCTAAGATTCTTGGAGCTGAAGAATTAACGTACAGCGTAAAAAAAAAGCATTAACAAGGCCGGAAACGCAAGCAAGGTGAAGCGCCGTTCCCACTTCTTCCTTCCCCAGCACGCTACTTTTTTTAGCATCTGAAACAACTACAATCCGCAAGAAAGTGCGTGCTAGGAAGTTACTTAATGACCAAGCAGTTGTATTGTGGTTGTATGCGACCTTCGGAGACCTCGTAGCTAATGGCTATAATTACCCAGACAAAGAATGAGAGGGCAACGAAGAAATCAGGGATGACAACCAAGCACGGGTTCGGTTGGCTACCCTACACGTGGGGCCGGGGAAAGTAGGAACGATAGATAAGACAGAGAATAGAGAAGAGCAAGGCCGATGGATAAGCTAGTTAAGATGTCGGTAGCTAAGCTAACGTCATTTTAACCTACACAGCAAGGGGCGTAGCCCTAAATTTCTTTCGGAGAGGGGAGAGGGTCAACCACCCTTGATGTATGTTTGTGCGTGCGTTTGTATGTGTGTATACACACGCGACAAACTAAAAAATTTCGGATGAGTGGAAAGTTGAACCCCCCACCCCTTGACTACAGTAATCAATAAAACGAAGTATTTAAGCGGTGTTACACGACGTAACGCACCTAAAGTACAATGCAAGACCACGCAGACTTTAAAATCTGTATTCGTACGCAATGCGGCCAACGCAGCCGTGGGAATCAAACCGCCAGAAAGCCCGTGAAGCTGCGGCGCAGCGCGGCCCGTACCGCGAGCCATGCCCACTAAAACCCATCGCTGCATGGTTGCTGACCACTTCGCCGTTCGTTCACTCCCCGGGCACAGCGACGACCATGACGAATATCCGCCGGACTACATCCGCGCAGCTCGGCGAAAGGGCCAGTCACGCGTAACACATGCCGCCGCCATTGCGAGAATAGGTAAGAAGGAGAGGGGGGGGGGGGGCGTCTTCATTACGATGACCACTGGTGGAGGTTCGGGAAGCAAACTCGTTGCCTGGGGGGCTACGGAGATCAAGTGGCGTTTGGCACTGCTCGACTTATACGTGGTGTTTTCAGCAGTACAATAAGGCGAAAACCTTAGATGCCTCATCAAACGCGAAAATGGACCGTCGGCGGCGTCCCGCGGCGTCGGCGTCAGCGCGAGTGACGCAAAATATCATCATCACACGATGACGACGCCATATGACGCCATCATGACGTAACAGATCGCCAAAATTTGTGACGTCGTCATGACGTCACATAAGGTGACTTCACATGTTGACGACGTCGTCGCTTGGTCAAGGGTGGGCCGATCACGGAGGCAGTGCAAAACTAGGTGAGGCGCAGAGAGAGAGGCGCAGAAAGCTTTCAATGGCTCCCGATCTTGGAGGCAATGGAAAACTACGTTAGGTGCGGAAAGCTTTAGCAGTGGTCATAGGAGGATCAATACATCGACTGTGGAGAAAAAAGATGGCTTTCATCTTCGAGTCGTCAAGGGACCCTGTGAGTTCGTTCACGTTTCTTAGAAAACACCGTTCGAATAGAACCAACTCACAATGAAGCCATGATAATTACAGGGGGCAATAATTGTAGTATTTTAAGTGTAACGCGGCAATTAAATTATAAATGTGACGAAATTGAAGTGGACGAAACGACAACTCGTCACTGGTAAGGACCGAACCTACAACCTTCGGATGACGCGTCCGACGCTCTACCAATTGTGAGCTACGGCGGCGGTCAACACGATAAAGTGGACGGAAGGGCGGCGGCCGCTGTAGCGCATTCGGTAGAGCATCGGACGCGTTGTCCGAAGGATGTGGGTTCGGTCCCTACCAGCGGTAAGTTTTAATTTCTCCATTATAATTACTGCAATGCAGTTAAAAGACTACAAATACCATCTCACATGCTATCCTTGGATTCATTGCCTGTTGGTTTAAGTTGTGTCTATGATAGTAGAGCTATGGACCCTTTCGCTGTTTACAAACAAAGCTTCTGGACGACTTCCGGTTTTGTGCGCCGGAGTAGCCGAGTAGCGTTGGCGAGGAACAAAAGCATTAGCGAGTAACCGGCACATTTTCAACACTTTTTTCCCTGTGTCTGGCCAAATATTTTATATAAATATTTTTCTAAGCTGCACACACAACATCATAAGAGTTAGTCCTTCACTTTAAGCGCCTTCTTTTTACCTGAAAGCGGAAAAAGAGTCTTTCCTTACCCTGGCACAACTTCAAAAAGATGCTTTCTGCTTCGGCGTTAGAGAGTGATAATTGAAGTGACCGGAAGTTTCTTGGGTGCAACATTTGCTGCTGCTATGAAACAGCATGTAAAAATTCTAAACGGACACAACACCACAATGAATGACACTGAAATCGTTAGGCTGCCCATCCGTGCACCAGTCTTTGAAAGTCTTTTTGTGAAATCCGTACAACTTCCGCAGCTTTGGCAACCAGATATGCTCAAATACACACCGGATTACTGAACCATAATGCAGTACATTCATGTCGAGCTGAATTGATGTCTTCCTCCGCGCAGTTCTCTTAACAAAACACTCAAGCATAATCACGTAACTCATTAGAAACGGGCGAAATGCGCTCCAATAAACCTTCGTCAACATCAAATTTTGACGTGTATTGCATTCAACCTGTGTCGCCTTTCCTGAAAGCGTCATCGTCAAACGTCAGCTCAAGAGCAACGCCTGCCAGCTTCATCTGCGAACAAAAGTTACACGCGTTCGATGCAAGGCGTACTATCCGTCACAAAGTATAAAAATCAAAAAGCAAGGCAGGTACTCACGCCTTCAATCTCGCAAATTGATGTCCTAAACAACGCGCGACAATCGGATCAACGACCAACAGTCACCCTTGGCACAACAAGCTTACAGCAAGGTCGAACAGATTACCTCTACAATCGCCTTACGCAACAGATTTTTCATTTTACACGCGTGACGCAATATTCGATATATAAGCTCTTGGATCTCACCTGTCAGTGTGACATCAAAAACGGCCTGTCTTACGTGGATGTAAGTGAATGCCTTCCGTTAGGCTGGCGTAAGCGTGACGTTCGCTTCGGAGAGGAACGCCACTTGGCTTGCTGGCTTTTTGTGCCATCGCATGATAGCGAACGGAGGAAGAGCTAGTCGATATTCTTACTATACAGTGCGTGAAGCAGGTGTATTGAGAGTCAATGAGAAAAAACAATGAATTCTCACCTAAGCCTACAAGGCCTTCCAGAATTGGACCATAGTTTTAGGCAATGATGTAAATATATAAAAATGTGACACGGTCCCTCATGCATTTGCCTAAGACGACTCGACGGCGGAAGTTATAATCTAACTTCTTTTTCTTCTAAATCGATTGTATTGATCGCCCCTCCCGAAAGCTTTCTACACCCAACGTAGTTTTGCACTGCCTCTGGGATCGGAGGCATTGGAAACTGTGCACCTCCTGTGCTTTTGCAATGTCTCCGGGATCGGCCCACCTTTGACCGAATGGCGATGTCACGTGATGACGTCATAAATTTTGTTGAATTGTGACGTCATCATGACGTCATTATGCCATGATAACGTCACTATGAAAAAAATCTTGTAATGACGTCATGAGGTGACGTAATCCCGTGATTTTTCCATCACTCATGTTGCCACCGACAGTCGCTCTTCGCGTTTGATGAGGCATCTAAGGCTTTCGCCTTAATAACGGAAAGTTTACCCTGGATTGAGTTTCGCTGAGAAGTAGCGCAGTTTTTACAACATCAAGTGAACAAAAAACGTGTTCACCAAGGAACCATTCAACAGGATTTCTGTACAGGCCTAGAAATCAGGGTGGTACAGATCCAGAGATCGACCTTTTGAAGCTTGTTCGCCCAATCCCTACAAAACTGGTATATATGATCGTTCATTGCCCACTAACACCTGTCCAAGGTATTTCGCAGCAGCAACGACTTCCATTATCTCTGACACCCATTCTTTCATCACCAGGCGGCCACGTGCCTTCTTGCGCAACCGGTCCCTGAGAGAACAGACAAGTCATGCGCACATCGTAGCCGAAGGAGAGACAACGCCACCGAAGAACACCGCCTTTCAATCAAGCCACCTTGCGGAACGTAATAAGACAAGTGACGTCCGCGGAACCATCATCATGGCGACGTCATAGGCCCTGCAAAGTCGCCCAACTGGCCCCTGGCACGCTATAGGAGACACACCGGCCGGTTTACGACAACAACGAACGATCTAAGCCTCTTTCTTTTTGTTTTTTCTGGTGATGCATGACGTTGTCTGAAAGCTCAATAGGCGGTGATGAGGCGAAGAAGGCGACGACCCGACCGGTTTCTTCTTTTTTTTTTCTGTCTTTCGTTATTTAACGCGTACCGGCGGCTGCTTTTGTTTCTGTTCTGTAGGTTCCGTATAAGACCTGCGACATAGACAAGAACGTGATAGTGCTGTAGGCGAAATTCGGAAATGAAAAAAAAAAAGAGAGAGAATGAAAGACACCAAGTGACTGCGCATGCGCGTCCGTTTCGCGCAGCCGAGTCACCAACAGCTGTGGAGGAGACATCGCAGAGACCCTAGAAGATGGAAGGTGGCTGTAAATGAAGGTGACGAGAGCTTAAAACAGAATGAGTGATACCGAAGGACATGTCGAAAAGGGCTCGACATCAACACAAAAGCGTGACTTTCCACAGTAGAGCGCAGTGCCAGCGAAAGAGATGAAGAAACGAGAAACGTCCAACGCAGAGGCGCGAAGCTCGATCAACAAGACCGAAAGCGAAGACACACAACAGCCACGCGGGACGCATGCGCGGATCTCGAAATCCAACGAGAAAGCCCAGTAGTGCGGGTACAGGGTACCAACAACCACTATTCGAGAGAAAGAGAGATCGTCATCGACGGCGCTACAGAAGCGCCGTCAAGCGGCGAGCCGTGCCATTCTGATGCACCAGAGAAGCCTGGACACCGTGAACCCCTCCTCTCCACCATCGCTACTACGCTACCAACTTCTTCACCTGCTGTGCTTCCTTTCTCCGCAGTTCATCGCTTTTTTTTCTCTTCCTCCTCCACTCTCTTACACTCCTGGGCTCGCGCACATGCGCGTTTTTCCTCTTCTTCCTCCGTCTTCGCGTGCTGGCCGACGCGAGATGATCGCGCTACTTTAATTTGGCGGTGCACGTCCTTGAGGACTCGTAGCTACCGGATTTTTGGCTGCGACCCCCCCTCACCCCCCAAACCAAGAACCGCCCCCCACACCCCGCCGGAGATCCCCCTCCCATCGCGACCCCCCCCCTCCTTTCTTGATAGTAGGCACCGGTCCCTCCATGTGGTCCTACCCCCTCTTCCTCCCTTATAGTATATAAACATCTATAGCTCCTTCAGGGCAGCAGCGGAGGAAAAGCTTTCCAGTCCTCTTTATTTTCGGATCTCGTTCGCTCGCCCTTCCCCCTCGAGCACCTCCTCTCCCCCAAGCGTCAGGTCGCATCTTCTCGTCGACGTCCTCTGGAAGTCGTGGCGAGGAGGATCTTCTCGCTCTCTTCCTATTACCTCTCGTCTCGGACCAATCTGCGGGGTCAGCAACATTGGCAGGCCCGGCAGCGACTGGCCGGCCGCGACCGGCTGAGGGAAAAAGAAACAGCTGCTTCAAAACAAAAAGACGCCGGCCCGAAGCTAGATGGCGATGAGCTAACGCTGCTTGTGAGGAAAGAAACAAGAAGATATATACGAGAGGCGAGCAAGTCTTCGCGGATGAACAAACCGAAACAAGGGCCCGCCGTTCTCGTCCAATGCGTTTTGGCGTAAGGGTGCGAAAGGAGCAGACGCTGCTGGACAGAAGTTTCGGGCCTTCAGCGTGAGAAAAGGCAACAGTATAGCGTGCGACTCGAAACTGCCATTGCGGAGAACCAGAGGCCGCCAGTGGCCGTCCGGCAGTAGCAGACGACGTTTGCGTCGTCTGCACCCTAGAAGCGGTCGACACCTTCGATGTCCTCTTCAACGTTCGTTGGATACGGCGGCCGAGAAGACAAAGAAGACAGAACACGGCGCCTAGAAGCTGCTGGCACGTAACTTCAGTGTTAGGAGGCTGCTCGGAAGCCTTCGACCTCAACTAGTCGCACATCGCCATACTCTTCTTTCTTTCTCTTGCGACAACAGGGGAAGGGCCTACGAGCAAGTGTTCTACGCGGCTGTCGTATCTAAAGAAAAAAAAGCACGGTGACCAGGGGAGAGTGAGTGAAAACGCCAAGAGAGCGAAAGGAGGTAGGCACAGCTTTCTGTATATAAACACATAGGACCGGAAAGACGAGGAGAAAAGAGAAGTTAGGCTTAGCTACCAGGACGACGGTGATGCAGAAGCACCGCGTGGTGCCTGCCGGCCGCCGTAGGAACTAGCGTCAGAAGCTGTAGAGAGAGAGAGAGAGAGGAAGAGAGTCTCGCGCCGGGGAATGCGTGCCACACCTCTTTGCGATGCGACCTGCGCTGTTGTCTAAGGAGCCCTCCGCTAGAAAAAAGGCGTCCTTCTTCGGAGGATGGGAGTTTTGCAGAGAGTGAGGGCCCAAGTCACTTGCCAGGTTGTTGTAAGAGCTGTTGGCGTTGTTCTTAAAAGCCGAGCACGCATCTTCTCTCCTCCGTTGGGCCTTGCCCCGATGAGACGACGACTCCCTGCGTTCCGGAGGAGGCAGGTTTTTTCTTTTGTTTTTTCGTCTTGCCTCTTGCTCCTCTTGCATCGGGGAGTGGCGTCGGTGTAGGCTAGAAAAGAAGTAGGGAGAAAGGGGGGGACGCACCAGTTCGATCGCTTTAAACGAGGCATGCGTAGGTAGCCGCGGCGGCTACCTGAAGGCGCCCCGCGACAAGTCGGGAGCGGCTTGGTCGGCTAGGCTTGGCTTGGCTTGGATGGAGGCCCTCCTGCCGACCGGCCTCGAGGAGTCTTTCGTTTTGTTGTTTCTAGCAGCGGCAACTAGCGGCCATCGGCGGACATGAGTGACCTCTCCCTCGTAGGCTTTTGTCTTTCTAGTTTTTGTTTTCTTTCTACGGGAGTCAACGAGATCCGGATGTCGTCCGAGGGCCTATAGCCACGTCCTGACATTGAACGAAGGTCCTTCATTTCTTCTTCTGTGGGACGCCGTAGACAGTCAGGTGATTTCGCAGTGACGTGACATTTTTTCAGATGTACTTCGAGGTCTGTTTCGCTTCCTATGAATGTAATGGACATGCACCTAGAAGTCAAAATGGCCCCTAAGGTACTCACGAGCATGATTACACATTCCTAATTCGATTTTCAATAGAAAGAATTGCAGCTGCTAACAAAGTCGGGAATGGAATTATTTTACAGTCAACTTGTTCTGTAGTCATCGCTTGCGGAAGCTCATCCACTTAGTAATTTCTTGTTGACGTTTAATTTTTCCGACTGTACACGCACCGTCAAATCATTGGCATAGCTTTCAGCCTCTCTTCTTGATGTTAGAGTCAACTTATAGTTCGATTCATCATTTAATCAACTGATAAAAACCTGCAGTTTAAGTTCTATACTTCTTGTTTGGTGAGGTACATACATACCAACAAATCAGGCCTACCTAAGACACGTTCTTTCGTTTTTTTTATTCGGCCGGTGCGCCTAATGTAGGCATAATGTCGGCTTGCACACTTAGTGCGGGGCTCATAAAATCTCTGCCAACCACGTCATCACCGATTCAAGATTGCGTTCTCTAGTCATCACATGCGGAAGCTGTTCCAATTAGTAATTTCTCGTTCCCGTTTAATTTGTCCGTGGCTGTACATGCTCTTTGAAAGTATTGGTCTAGCTTTCGGTCTGCCCCTCAAAAAGAGCACGAGGGTCACAGTTGTTACAACACATCCGCTCTCAACCGTCAAAAGACGCTCACCTACCGCTATACAATTTCGTATCGCTGACGAACAGTGGACTCGTTCGACATTTTCAAAAGTGTTTATATGATCGCGGAGAACAGTCACACACAGTCAAGCCTTATAACTAGGCTGCAATACTTGCCCAGAGTGGGACTCTTTCGTAAGTACGGCGATTTTAACTTATGAAATGAAAAGGGGGGTTATTGACCTGACACAAATTTATGAAAGTGCTTGGGTGCAGTTCCTGTGCGCGGCGCCGTAATAAAATATTTAGGTTAAAATCAATGTTTCACTGGAATTAAACCACGCAGTTTGTGCAGCTTCTTTATTGTGCAGGCGAGTTAAAATTTCAGTTTGTGACGGGCGGCAAGAGGGGGGGGGGGTGTCACTATAATGTCATGGTGCCCCCCTCCCCCCTTTCTGACCGCAATGCAGGAGTCTGCACACGCCCATGTCTAAACCTGAATACTGCAGTCAACCCATTCACACTCTCTCACACAGCGCGTGACACTACAGTTGGCGAAACAAGGCGTGGAGAGCTATTTTCAACGTACAAACGACCGACTATACGAGCCGCATGAAAGCATGTAATATTGAATCGTTCGGCTGTGCACGCATCCACCCTGTCGCACAGCACACCCAACTCACAATCCGCAATGTAATGCACATTTGAACGCACTTTACGCGTACCTCGCAGGCGCGGGGCAGCGAGACGCGCGCGGCCGCCATTAAACACGACGCACGAACGCATACAGGCGGCGCGACGTATCAGTTTCGAACGCGTGCGCATGCACGCGCGCGGACTCCTTCGCAAAACGGAATGCACGACTACGACGCGGCGGCGTACACAGCCTCGAACTGGGTTAGCGGGTCGGCAACGCACGCACCGGTCATAAAAGAGAGACGCGGCCGCAGCTGCTTCGCTAGCTTCGTGTATAAGCGCCGCGAAGGAAAGAAATGTGTCCATCGAACGTTTACACTGCACGCATCGCCGCCCACTTATCGCTCGCAGAGCCACCACGAGCAAGGCCACTCGCGTAGGAAACAACGTGACGGGTAAAGAATGCCGCGGGAATGAAACAACGCGTGTTGCTAAGCGGCGAAGGAAAGGGCAGGGGAAGGGGAGACGACATTACGTCGATAAGATCGCGAAATCGACTGGTATGCGCGTCGTGAACGCGCGATAAAGACCAATGCGAAAGCTCCTGGCTGTCAAAAACTTTGACGCAGAGATACACTGTAGCCTAAGTTCCATTGTCGAGTACTCGGCGTTAACGGGACTGGCGTCGTCGTCTGCTGCACGACTCCCGAAATGCAACGACGTCTGCAGATGCATGCAGGCGATTCGGTATTTTGGAGCACAGTCGGGATTACAGTTGTGTGGGTTCTTACGTGCCGGACAACATTACGAACGCCACCTGGCGGAGCTGTGTGAACTAACGGCATGCGTGTTCTTTAGTAGGCTGTTACATTTCGATGTGGCAGACATATCGTTCCAAAGGCAGCCTGTAATTAGTAAGCGCTGTTATCTTCGTTTTCGTTGTTGTTATGGAGGACAAGGCATGGTGGTACAGCTTACACGTAGTAATATCACGCCCGTGTAATTTCCACAACGTGGTAGATGCCACAGAAGAAGAGTACTGCCTAAGCCCTTTCCGCTACGTTGCTGTAGAATCACGTAGTCTATAAAAGCACACGAATATGTTAAATACCGCTTACACAACATGTGTTCGTAGTGTTGATAGTCGAAGAACTGCGTAGTATGATATTAATGAAGCAGCGCACACACGACACATTCACGCACACGTAAAGGAGACGCATTCATGTACACGCTAGAGCGTGCACATGAACGTTTCTACGTTTTGATTGATTGTCATGGTTATTAGATCGTGGCCTTTTGTGTCGTATGACGAGACGCGGCTATGCAAGTAGTAGAGACTGAACGTTAAGACGTGAGTCAGAAAGAGGGTTTGGGTAATTACATGCATAGTTCACTCGCCGCTTCAGACAGTGTAGCGAATCCTAAACCCGGGTGCGTCTATGCAGCGCCTCGTTGGTCTATGTGCTTGGTGGCTAGAGCAGGCAGTGGATATCCTTGTACTCTCTCTCTCTCTCTCTCTCTCTATATATATATATATATATATATATATATATATATATATATATATATATATATATATATATATATATATATATATATATGGCGCTCAGCGAACCATCGCTTGTGGCAAAAGTGATTCGGGCCAATCGTGACTGGGTCTGAAATTAACGCGGGGGACGCTATCTAGCACGTGCACCACACACACGCGCGCGCATACAGTCGGAAGACACCTGCGCTCTTTGCGGGCTAAAGCGACACCGTCGTGCACTGATTGCTTCTAATAGTCGCCCGAGCGAGCGATCGAGCGAGCGAGGAACTTTATTCAAAAAGACCAAAGGGATCGGGATCCCGAGTCATCGTCTTCTGTTTGAACGTTCTACAGAACGACGAGAAGTGTAATTGTTTACAGAAACTCGCAGGACAGTGCACTTTGCTCCAAATTTCACTGCTCGGCCTCCCCGACAATTACGATACTGCCTAATGCGAATCCTGGGCGCAGCTTCGCGTTGGGACAACGCTGGCTGTGTCTGAAGTTTTGGCTATCCGCAGTTGTAGCAATGTAACACTCGTCACTTATTGCCAGAGTATGCCAGAGATACTGCCAGCGCTCGAGTGCTACGCACACCACTCTGTGCACTGCAGGCGTCGCGAACCAAGCGGAACGCCGACAGCCCCGTTACGACAAGCGAAGCCAGCCGCCGTGCACGTGCCAGCCCTGCATGCGCACGCGCTCCGACCGAGGGGCCAGCGCGCTTTACGGAGGAAGAGAGCGAGGTTAGAGGCCAGTGGATCATGATATCCACAGACTCCGCGTTCGCTCTCTTTTGTCCTCGTTCGCTCTATCGGTTACGCCGACGCCAACGTCGCTCAACGCAGGAACGGGCGCGTAAGAGATTCGCTCTAAAATAACATTAAAAAACAATTATGACCCGCAAGACCAACGCTATACTTGGACGATTTAAAGTAAGTATACTTTCTAAATCGAAGGTTACCAAGACAAGAAGATGTTGCCAGGTTAAAATACCTCCAGAACTGACAGGTAATGTTCACCACTAACAAATTTGTACACTTCGATAGCCCCCATCAAACGCAGATGCAACTTCGCATGTATCAGAGCTGGCTTATTAAGTAAGTAAAGTGTCTGCGTCTATATATCTGTCTACGTCTATATAAGTCTATGTCGGCGTCTGTGTCTATGTCTATGTCTCAGCCTATGTATATCTCTTAGTCTATGTCTATACCTGTGCCTATTGTCCATGCAGCTTTCGCAGCATGGACATGGACACAGGCATGGACACCATGACATAGAGACAGACATAGACACCAATTCACCATTTCAGCGACACTTCTTTAAACCCAATGTCCTCATCTTCACCCTTTCATGAAGCTCTTCCCCGCTTTAGTCTACCTATTTCACACTCTTTACCCTTGCATTCTTCTAAGCGTAGATTAGCAAGCTGGAGGAGTTTAGATCAGATCGACGTCTTCTATAACCTCCTAAATCCCTCACTCTCTCTCTTTCTCTCTCTGTCTCTCTTTATCTGCCGATAATGGCCAAACCTCGTTTTGCGACTAAGTCAGCCCCGAGGAGGTGCCGCACAGGTAAACGGTCCGCAAAACGTGGTGCCAACCGACACGTGCTTAAAAAAGACGACGCACTCAGCCTGCGGCAGTGCCTTTAAAGAGTCTTCGCGACCCTCGAAAGCAACTGCGTTACAACACATCTGCCCCGAAAAGCAACGGGCGAGAGCCACGCGGTGTTGCAGCATATACAAACACAGGGCAAGTCAGCAAGCCACTCGATGGCCGGTCGACCCAGAAGTGTTGTTGCCCGATGGACCGACCGCCCGTCTGTTCGGAAAAACCGGTACGGCGCACGCACTCGTTGGGGCCATCGCGCGTTGTTGCCCTTGCGGGATAGGAGGAGGACAGCGGTTTTCGTCCAGCGATAGATAGCCATCACCTTCGGGCGAAAGCGCCGCTATACAGAATCCAGGCCAACAATGTGCGCACGTGTTTAGCGCCACGCCGCGTGTGTCTTGTGTCCTCACGGATCCCATTTACAAAGAAGCTATCTTCGTGTACCCTGTGCCGTCGTCGTCGTAGTAGTAGTAGTCGCAGTAGTAGTAATAGTAGTAGTAGTAGTAGTGGTGGAGTAGTAGTGTGGTGGAGTAGTAGCAGCAGTAGTAGTAGTAGTAGTAGTAGTAGTAGTAGTAGCAGTAGCAGTAGCAGTGGTAGTAGTAGCAGTAGTAGTAGTAGCAGTAGTAGTAGTAGCAGTGGTAGTAGTAGCAGTAGTAGTAGTAGCAGCAGTAGTAGTAGTAGTAGTAGTAGTAGCAGTAGTAGTAGTAGTAGTAGCAGTAGCAGTAGCAGTAGTAGCAGTAGTAGTAGTAGCAGTAGTAGTAGTAGCAGTAGTAGTAGTAGTAGCAGTAGTAGTAGCAGTGGTGGTGGAGTAGTAGTAGTAGTAGTAGTAGTAGTAGTAGTAGTAGTAGTAGTAGCACGTGTCACACAGATCACGTGACCACTGCAGCGGGGGGAATGAATAAAGAAATGAATCAAACTGAAATTATGGTGATGATATCCGAAATTATGATAATAATTGCTTTGCGTACAAGTGGTAATAATGGGTATGCGTACCGAGAAGAAATTCGCACTTTCAATAATTACATTAATTAAAGACTCACATTAACTGTAATAAATCAAGGCAAGGCACATGGGCGCGCAAGACGGTCGTGTAGATAAGAGGGAGCGCACACTTGGCAGGATTCCGGTTGCACCGGCGGCAAATCACGTAACGCCAGGCGTTCACCGAAACGCCATTATTCGAACTGGCAGGTCACGTGATCTCACTCTGCCCAATCAAGTGTAAGCGCGCGTATTTCAAATCTCGCGGCCGATTTACGACACCACATGATCTCGTCAGCCAATCACAGACACACTCGCGCGCTTGCAGCTTCGCCGTTCGACGGTTTTCGCGGAGTGGAATTGGCTGGTATTTTTTTCCTCTACGTCAGTGAGCCACTGGCAAAAACCTCCCACCGCTAACCCTAACACACGGACACACACACACACACTAATCTATTCCCTCCCTCTATCGTTCTCGCCACCTGCATACGGTATCGTCTGTTCAGGCATACACTGACCGGAAGACACGTTTTCCGCATTGCTGCGCATGCGCGCGAGTTGCAGTGTGGTCGCATTGGAAATTCAGATTACTTGTAAGACGAGTTGCCGATTGAAGGCATTCGAGGTTGTTCCTGGTCTCAAAATAGGGCATCGAACTGAAGGCTCACACGAGGCAGCATTTCCTTGGTGGTGTAGTCAGCGATCGTTGTCGCTGTTGCTGATCATAATACCCGCCACGGTAATCTAGTGGTTATGGTGCTCGACTGGTGACCCGAAGGTCGCGGGATCGAATCCCCGCCGTGGCGGCCGCGTTTTCGATGGAGGCAAAAATTTTTGAGGCCCTTGTACTTAGATTGAGGTGCAGGTTGAACAACCCCGTTTGGTCGAAATCTCCGGAGCCCTCCACTATGATGATGACTCATAATCATGTCGTGGTTTTGGACGTAAAACCCCACAATTATAATTATGCTGATCATGATGATGATGACAATTTGGTTCCTGCTGTCAAGAATCATAAGTAGTCATCATTCTCGTCATTATCTCAACATCTAGGTGTTATCATCAATATTTATCGTAGTTGTAATATAGACAGCTTGATTTACGCGGCTGTGAACCATCAGTATACGCTGTTCTTGATGTTGTTACAGGTCCTTAGGTAGAATCGTCAGTAGAACCGCTCGTGGAACCGTGAGCAAGTACAAAAATACACGAGAGCGAACACTTCTTTAAAACATCATGGCAGAGCTATGCAGCAGCTGTCGGAGTGTAATTTTGAAACAGGAGCGTGTGCTGGGAAACAAAAACGTCATTCTAAACTTAGAACCAGTCACGTTCCGTTCTTTCTTTACCCCTTTTCACAGCCGGGCGTAGTACACACTAGCGCAAGTGATCACATGTTTTGAGACACGACCGCGGGACGCAGCCGTGTCAGTGGCACTTGTCCCACGGACGACTCCCGGAACAGAAGACACGGAGCTATTGTTGGCCCTTAACGACCCGTGCGGAAATACTTCTGAAGTTTCTTAAACGACGGCTGTTGTCTTGGTGGACAGCCGAAAAGAAATCCGACGTAAATCTCTTCTTTCGCTTCGGGGGCTACAACAATGAACCAGGCCGAGCAGAGGAATCGTTTCTTTATTGCGAATTGTGTCCATGCCAGAATGGCATGTCCAAACAAAACGCTCTCCCGAATGGAGAAAAGTGGCCCAGTTCTGTGGATGTACGTATGTGGATCGAAAGTGGGTTTTTATGCGTTGGCAAAGCAATAACCAAAAGGGCAACGAACGCGGCAAGCTGCAGAACAGGAGGAAACATCGAATCGACAACGTCCACTGCTTCGAAAAACGGAATGGCATAACGCAGAAAAATGAAATGCAAATTGCCAGCGTGTAGAGCGCGTAGGCTGCACGGAAGTGATCGTGGTCGTACACGTGGACTAGCCCCATAGATTCATGGCAAACGTTTCGACCTGTAGATGGCGGTTGACTCGGGCAGTTCATTCTGCAACTATTGACGACTGCCTGTTTTATTGTTTTAGACCGATATCTCTACACTTATTGTATAGTCATTCTAGTAGTTCTGTATGTTTGTGTAAGTCTTCTCGCAGAATTCGTAGGAATTCTGCGTCATTTACCGTTTCACGGCAGCAAGAGATGTGTACGAAACGCGTATTTAACTGAGGGACAGCGTGAAGAACAAGTACCGCAGTGTTGAGGTGATTGCTGAGTGATTGTTCATTGTAGAGTATGGTTAAAACAACAAGTACCAGCATTTGAAACAAGTACTAAAATATAAAGCTTGATATAAAGCGGATATGGTGCATCAAACGACAATGCCACTGGGAAGCCTGCAGCCAAGTACGGCGTCATGAATCACGAAGACTTCTGTCAAAGTATCATTGAGATTCCAAGTATGTATGAATGTTCTAAGTCGTTAACACCAGGACTAGCGCAAGAACACGTCCACAAAATACCCATAAAACACCGTTACACTAACACACGAACACACGCGCGCGCGAACAAGCGCATGGTAACCAAGTGGACAGTGAAAGTCGTGAGAATAAAAAGGAGGCCATTGGCGTACAACGGTCGAAGAAAGTAGGAAGTAGTGAGTGCAGAAACACAGGTCATGGGAGTCGCAGGGGTCAGATATGTAGGCGAAAGCAGCAGTGAGAAAATGGACGATGAAAGCACGCAAGGACACAAAGACACAAGAGCTGCGAAAGTTAGTTCACGTAGAAATGACATGTCGACGAAGGAACAGAGCAAACACTGCGCGAGCTACAAAGAACAATGGGAGGCTTGTATAATTGGACAGAAATTATCATGTAACTGGCCGCAAGCCGCAATTCCGCCAGCAACAATCAAGCAGACAATTACACATGCGAAGACATTCTTTCTAGCCACGGCACACACAGACAATCTTTTTTTTTCTTTCACTTCCTACTTTCACAGCCGTTTAATTACCTTACTCAGGCGGCAGATTGCGACATAATTGCAGCGTGTTAAGATGTACCACGAAACATCTTTTTTTTTTTCATCATTGCTGACAGCTTAGGTACTCATCGGGACATCAAAGTATTCTGTAAGCTCTAAGAAAAGTACTTAGACCTCCAAATGTTCCTGTATATAGCAGTAAAATGCGTCTGCTTTGGTATGTGCGGTCGTTGCAGTGGTCTGTTTTTGTCACAGAACCCACAGAAGTATCGAGGCGTGTTGTTGCTTTTATGATCGCTTCGGTTGTTGCTATTATTGCTTCTGTAGTTGTTGCTGATGTAGCTTATGTGATTGATACCTATCGATCACACGATTAATGTGTATGTGATTGTTTTTTGCCGCGGTCTTTGCCGCAACAATAGATATGTCGAAGGATGTGGTTCACTTCTATATAGTGTTCCTACGGCTATATCTGTTGGGCCGGTTTTGCGGTCATTGTTTCTGCAGCCGTGGCTTATGTTAAAAGTTTCTATTGATCGTATGATTGTTGTTACCGTGGATGTCGTTGTTGACCTTTCCTCAGTTTCCTTAATGCTCGTCCGTAACAGTGATCAACCGCTTCATTCTTACTTCAACGGAGGAAACTCCCAGAACAACTGCACATTTCTTCCTGATGGCATGGCATGGTAAGAACTTTATTATGGTCCAGAGAAACTACGGCCCGAGGGGCAAAGGGCTGAGCGAAGTAAGTTTGGCAGGTAAGTCGCTTCGGAAGCAACTTTACCTTTAATTGCTTTTAAGGCGCGAGAGAACACAATCACAAGAAAGGACACGGGACAGAGCGCCACTACAATGTGTTTGTGTCCCGTGGCCTTTCTTGTGATTGTGTTCTCTCGCACCTTAAAAGCAATTATGAACGTTCATCTACTCGCCCAACAAAAAGTTATCTTTACCTTTAAGCTCGCTGTTAGTAAATCAACTGAAGAACATCTATAATCAGAGAGCAAAACGCTCATAGGCACAGCAACTTGCTATAGACCGTTTTACATTCGACACATGGGCTTCGCCACCTTGAGCTGTTGAATATTTTCTTAGTTTTTGTATGTCGAGACGTGAAGTCAACAAGGTCGTGAAACGTCGGCTGCACCAACCCAAACAGTTTTCATGCGGATGCGTCTACCCTAGCACTGTTCGTTTGGCTGCTAAACGTACAAAACGGCAAGGTTAAAAGCCCAATATGGCAGCTCCGAAAGCTGTTCGTAAAATAGCCTACATAATTAACCAATCAGAAATGCGTAGCATTCTCTGTCACGCGAGTGCGACCGAGAAGTGCCTGCGCTGTCCCCAACCACTGTTTCGTACGCACGCACGCATTTACCTGTGTTTTCCTTTTTCTTTTGTTATTTTTTTCTCTCTCTCTCGACGCGATGGAAGCGCAGCGAAGCGAATCATTCGCGCAGCGAGCGTTGTTTGCATTGTCTGCTCGGCTGAGCGCGAAAAGCACGCGAACGCGGAGAAAGTTTGTCATGGATGCCGCACAGTGTAACTGTGTAAGCACGAAGCTTTCCGTTTGAGTAAGAACAAACTCCACGCGAACGAGCTTTTCGGGAAGCAAATCGAATGCATGCGCACTTTCCCGATTTGTATCAACGGGACGTTGAGCAGGGGTATCAGGTTAAGCCGATTTATGAAATTGATGCACCTGAGACAACAAAACGAGGCCACTCTAACCCTGAAAGTTGGGATTAGCTATGAAACGATGCATGTAAGAGCAGCAGGCTTGCTGGCAACACAGTCTTTTGAGTTTTGGAACTCGTCTCTGCTACATCATTACAAGAAAGATGGCAATTACTAATGATATCCCCGGAGATGTTAGCCTGGTTTATCGCCTCGCTTGCTACTCCAGGTGTCGGGTGTTGTATCACATATTTATCTGTATAGGTGATACAACGATCACATATACACACAAATATTACGTAGTCATACACACACGTATATATCATGTAATACCACGTGTGATACGCAGCACTAAACCGCTGGTAGTGTTTGTAAGGACTGCGCACTTGAAGGAAACACTTTCTCGTGTTTCCTTCAGGTGCGTAGTCCTTACAAACACCACCAGCGCTTTAGTGCTGCGTATCGCACGTGGTATTACATGATTGATTGATTGATTGATTGATTGATTGATTGATTGATTGATTGATTGATTGATTGATTGATTGATTGATTGATTGATTGATTGATTGATTGATTGATTTTCCTTCATGGATGTTTCGCTATATACTATTTATTAAAAATTAACATTTCATGACATCACGGAGTTGGGTGTGAGCTTCCAGACGGGCCATTATCGTAGCTACGCCTTTGTGAGTGAGTGAATAAACTTCATTAAAAGCGTATTGTTTTTTTTTTTTCTTTATCTGCCTGCCAGCTTCTCACATTGGCAAGACTTGCTTCGTTGTTACAAGATCACCGCTGCATTCGCAAAAGTAGGAACACCACGACATACCTAGCTCTGTTTGTTTCCTTGTTGTTGTTGTTGGTTTCTTTTTCGAAACAATGCACTGATGGCGGTGCAGCGCTGCATCGTAATTTCGAGTCGGCGAAAAGGAAAATCACACAACGAAACGTAAGCACTCCTACGGCTTACCTATTGTGCAAGGGGAGCAGAGCGGAAACAAGGTAACTTATAGGACACACACATACACACACATTTCAAGCACACACATCCCGGAAGGACCTGGTTCAAGACGTCCCGGCGCGAAGATACGGTCCATCTAACTTGATGCGAGCTTTTCTTTTTTCCTCCGCTACCAGACGCCCTCCCCTTAAACGCGCCCGGGAGAAAAACAACTCCGAAACCGGCCTGTTTACAGATATTCCCGTTCTCCATTTTTTTTTTCTGTTTGTTTATATTCTTTATTCAAGTCGCGTCCCCGCATAGATACTTGGTTATTTTCTTCTTTCTTTACAATGTTCTTATTCCCAAGGAAGCCTGCAAGTGTAGCCTGATTTTGAAGATCTTGTTATGTTTGTATTTCTCATTGAAGTCGTTTCCCTGTCAGAAACTTTTTTCTTGTAAGTGTTGTTCTTTCATGAGACGTTGGTCTTCGCTCAAGGAAGCCTCCTGCAAGTGCGGCCGGATTCCGAAGATGTTGCAAAAGACGTTATACCAAACGGAATGTGTCCGAGATAAAAAGCCACAGCGTGGAATGGACCGAGACGTCCCCGCTTTTATACTTTGGAACGGGTCAGCAGAGATCTGTGACTCCAGGGGGCCAGACGTTGTCGGTGGCGCGCTTAAGAAAGAGATATGGGTCGGTAAACGTCTAGTTCGTAGCTGATGCTTTATTCGACTCAAAGCATTCCATCGGAATGAAGACTGTGCAAATGACAGCGTAAAATACTAAAAACAAAAAAAGTTGCAGCCATTCTGCGACGGCGGATGATCAGAGGAAACGATGGGAGCCTGGTCTCGTCGGCATCCTTCATAAGAGCACTGCCCATGGTGCGTTATCACAATGAGCGGTCGACCTATACTTGCCACGCACGACCACGCCAACGCAGCTCCTAAACTCGACTGAGCTGACGTCATCGCGTGACGTGATATATCGAAGTCGTGGTGTGACGTCATGATTAGAGGTGTGCACGGGCTCCGGGTAGCCCGAAAGCCCGAGCCCGACCCGGCCCGCGGGCCGGGCTCGGGCGGGCCGACGTATTTTCACCTCGGGCCCGGGCCGGGCTCGCGCTACGTGGAGTTTTATCGGGCCGGGCTCGGGCCCGGCGCAAAGCCCGACTCAAGCCCGAAATATAGAGAATGAGCGGGAATTGTTTTCCAGCACGCATACAGCTCCTTTTCCGCGACCGCCCTTCACCGCTTTGCCTTTCCATTAGCTACTTTAAACAACAGGGGAGCAGGTAAAGCACTGCCTCTGTTGCACTCCGACAAACAGCGAAGTAACACCACCTGAGCTAGTGACGGCGCCACGCGACTGTTCGCGTTAGATTTAAGGTCAAATCCCATATGAGTGAAAATGCACGCGACAGCGACGAGCGACCCGACGTATAGACCTTTTTTTCGTGGGCGCCGCCATATTGCCTAGCGGGCGGCGTCGTCCTTGGTCTGGCAACCCACTGGCGTGTGCGAAGCTCCGCGTTTGTATAGAAGATATACGTGCGGCTGCAGTTGCAGCCAGTTTATTTCGTTCCGGCGCACTGAATTTCGTATCAAGTGATGCGGACGTAGGAAATGAATCTGTGAGACGTCCTGAAACGGTTTGATCCGTTCAGGGCCAATGATGTTAATATACGACGACGCGAACGTGTCGCAAGTGGTCGATATCATATATTATCCGCACTGTCTGTTGGAAAACCACGTAAATATTTCGACCTGTTCTAGTAGGGCAAGCAAGTGCCGCCACTCTTAGCGGATACAATGAATTCTTTTCGTGGAGTGTAATCTTTTAGTTTCTTTTTCCATGACTACCGCTCGTACATGCGGTTGTGCGTGAGCACGCAGTCTCGATTTCGTGGCGCGGACGGCATCTGTTTGTTGCTCGCGAACAGTTGCCTATCTTGTTTCTCAACTTTTAAGTGACCGCTTATTACTCGCTCATTTATTGCCCACCGGTGTGAACGAAGTTAGAGCTGTTTACAGGGAGGTGCTGCTACATATAAAAAAGATGCTGATGTTGACATGCCGGCGCGCTTCTTTTTCTTTTAAGAGTCGTGATACTTGAGTGGATTTCGGCGGCGATAAGATGAAGATGGTTAGGGAGTTTCTTCTGCCGGTAAGGCACGAAGTGCTCCCGGGCTCGAAACTTTGATCAGCATCGGAGGTGATTCGCGTTTTTTTTTTTTTTTTTGTAACTTCATCTAACAGATGTACCGTTTTTGCAAAATTCTTGCTGTCGTTCGCAAAGCTAAGCAGCAAAACTGGCTGTTGAAGAAACATTAGACAAGCATAACAACGTGGTTTTTGTGTCTCGCGTAGAAGAGAATTAACAATGTTGCATATCATTGCGCGACTGGTCGAACATTGTTCTTGACCACGTAAAAATTTGTCTTTCTGAGGTAGTTGTTCCACACGAAGTGACAGAACACTTTTTTTTTTTGCTATTCGGCTTTCATATGGCTCCTCGTATACGATACACTCCGCTGTCTTGCGGAAGTTGTGACCCCACGACAGAGATCTCGCCACATTCTTTTCATGTAGCGTTCAGTGAATGTTCGGATTTCACAAGGCTGGTACGGAGCACAAATTAAATGTATGATGCCGGTTACCCCGCTGCGAAGTGAGGGATTTCTCGTCCGTGCTAATACCGGTATACATCAACTGCAACGATCACCGTGTTGAGCCGAGCTACGAAGCTTACTTTTAGACCAAACACATCGTATTAAAATATGATAATACAACGAAGCGAAAACAACTCAGGTGGGCACTCGAGTGGTACTTGGATACAGGGCCGTACTTGACCGCTTATGTTTGTTCGCAAATCTGGCCATATCCGATTGATATTTGACTGCGTGGAACACTGGGAATTCCGGATGTATTGCGGCACTTGCCAATTTATAACCTGTAACGTAACGCAAACGATGTACCTTGAAGAGTGCACACAACCGCAAACACACCGCGCTTGGTGATGCACGTCGCATACTTATTCAGGCAGCAGTTTACTTTTTCTAACAACCAAAAACGGCACAGTGGTTTCCCGTTGACCTTTCGCTGGCTGACGTCGCAATAAAAGTGAACAAAATCCGCAGGTCGACCTAAAACACGCAAAAATTGTTCGAAAACTGCACTCATCCAAGCACCAGCCCGCACACTCCGCGCCGTCGCGCACGAGCCAGAAAGGAGGAAAAGCGCTGGTTGCCAGTCTGGTCCTCCTCGCCCGATGCAACGGTCTATATCGCCTTCGTGTAAGCTGACGCGTGCATGGGCATACCCCATACATGTGACGGCTTTGGCGAGCGAACTCCATTGTTGCTGGCATGAGGCCGTATACTTGTATAGCAAAAGCGCCGCACTTCGTTGAAGCCGGAATCGTTGAACAGCTTGCTGTTTTTGCTCGACAATTTGTAATGACTGTTCTTCGTGTGTCGTTTGATCATATTTGATATGCTCAACAAAGTGCCAAATTACCGGAAAACGATGCTTTGTTTTCGCAGCGAACCTTCAAAAAGCCGGGCCGGGCCCGGGATTGTGTTTTCGTACATCGGGCCGGGCCGGGCGGGCTCGCAGCCCTCTGCCGTCGGGCTCGGGCGGGCCTTCGACAAAGTCAGCGGGCCTGGGCCGGGCTCGGGCTAGGAAATACGGCCCGTGCACAGCTCTAGTCATGATGACATCGTTACATGACGTCACTCTTCCTAGGAGGAGGTGTTAAAAAATAGCTCCGGTGTTATAAAATATCCTTGTTCTCAGTTTTTGCTATTAAACAGTATTCATCGGCAACGTCGCCAACCGGAGCTACTTACAGTATCAAAGAATTACTTGACTTATGTGTGGCTCATGCTAATGCACTTTTAACGCCCTGGACAAAATGAACCCTTCGACAAAGAGAATTTCATCGTAGAGCGGATTTAAGCTGTATGCAATACTGCTTTCATTAAAATAAACGTTTACATCACGCAAACATAAAAACAAGATGACTCTGACTATGTGCAAACAAACAATTTTCGAGAAGCCGCCGACAATTCCAAATAAAATCTTTCGCTTCCCTACAAGCGAGCGAATGGAATCAACTAGACGGCGAGAGTGGACGCAAAGATGGATAATCCGCGCGGCGGCACACGTGACAAGACCAATGACCTCAGCTCCCAAGAAGATGTGGCGTAGTTTGTAGCTTGTTTCCGAAGTATACAGAATCTGTTTGTCAGGAGAGAACAAATAGTCTCTGTACACCGACGAAAAAAACAGACAAACAAACAAGAAAGCTGCTGACAGGACAGCCCAGCCCATACCTGTATACTCCGAAGAAAATACAGAACACATCCAACAACGCTTCGCCCAGAAGCCGTCGTAAGGAAGAGTCAGAATTGCTGCCAACTTCCGTGCCTTATCTGTTCGACTCCGAGAGCCGAGGCTTGCCGCAGGGAACGCCCTCTCCGTGACAGACTGATTACCCCGCGAGGTAACGCCCAGCTCGCTATAACGAAAGTGGCGACACCTGGATGAGCGATGGGGCCGCCAGCCATCCGTCTCTCGCCTAAACAACTTCGGGCTATGGCTGCCGGTAATCTCACCGGTAAAGATTGCGAAATAAGAAAATAAAACAAAGTGAGAAGCTTCCGGGGTGTCCCGAAATGCAGGCATCCGAAAGGTGGCGCTGCTAACATCCCCGGACAGACCCCTCCCCCTCCCATGCCACTTATAAACCCTGGGCAGGGCTTTACTGCCACCTGGCGCCATAACGGCCGCGTGCTTGCTTACAGCTGATATCGCGTCGTAGTAGTTTATGCTGTACTCATGAGTCTACCCTTTCGGTGTATATGCAGGCTCGGAAGAAGTGATGAATGAATGGTATTCGTTATTTTGCTAGGAAGTGATTCCATATAGGATGCTCGCCTTATCTTTCAATCTGGTCCGCCGCGGTGGTATAGCGGTTACGGTGCTCGGCTGCTGACCCGAAGGTCGCGGGTTCGATCCCGGCCGCGGCTGTCGCATTTCGATGGAGGCGAAATGGTAGAGGCCCGTGTACTTAGATTTAAGTGCACGTTAAAGAACACCAGATGGTCGAAATTTCCGGAGCCCTCCACTACGGCGTCTCTCATAATCATATCGTGGTTTTGGGACGTAAAACCCCAGATATTATTATTATTATCTTTCAATCTGCTCTTAAAATGTACGTAAGTTCGTCTGTTCCCTAAGTACAATACGAGAAATCTTATGACAACATGTGTGTGCCAACAGGTCTGACCACCGCATACCGGCGTATATATATAACAATGCAAACGTTTTTGGTGTTATAATACATGTACCCTGGAACTTGCATAGCAGAACTCAATCCTACAAGAGCACTATTTCTTCTTCTTGCAAAAGCCAGCAATTGTACAAAAAAAATATTCGCCCTGACTCACCTTAAAGTTTCTGTACTTGAAGCGCGTGCTATGGTTTCCCGGCGCAAACAAAGCTTACAGCCAATGTAGGCCCTAATCTTTCCTGAAGCCACTCCCCTACGCCGGACTACGTTGGCCCAACGATGCCTCCTTCTCCTAAAGTGCCTACATTGGCTCTTTCTCTCTCACACACGAATTGCGGACAGAGTAACGCTTGCTAGACAAAAGAAGACACATCGCGAAGGCGTCAGAAACAGCTCGGGAGCGTATCACAGAGACACAAGTATCATATTCGCCTTAACACACGTACACATATAGAAGCGGAGCAGCGTGGGTCAACGATACAACAAAGGAACTTTCTCGGAATAACGTCTCACGCCGAGCATCCAGCGAGGGGTCACACAGCTCTGCGCAGAAAAGCGGCAAGAGTCGAGCGAGGTCAAACGTCGTCGGGCGAGTTGGCCAGTTTAAAACCTCTCGCGACATCATCACCAGCGGCACCCTCCCACTCCGCCGCAAGCACACACACACACGTACACGCACTTCAAGTCTGGGAAGATCCGCACACGATGCACTTCTTGTGCTCGTAGTCTCCGGTTTGGCGCTTTATTTTAGTGTGTACGTGTGCGTACGCGGAGTGCATCTAGCGGCAATAAAAACAAGAAACGGAAACCGGGCAAGATATAGAAAGAAAGAACAGCGGAAACGCACGTCTCGCTGGCTGTTCGCTCGCTATCCTGATGGCACCGAGAGAGGAAGGAAGTCACTCCGGACGACAGGTCCGTGAACTGGCGTTAACCTCGTCGACACGCGAGAGGGGGCGCTCGCGATGTCAACACTCGTCAGGAAACGTGTGGCGGATGCGGGGAAGACGCTGTAAGATAGGGTAGGCGAGAAGCGAGGCGTGGGCCACGCAGTAAGGTCTTTACTGTGCGTCTTAGAGAATTCCGGTTTCTATCACGTCGCTACCGCCCTTACCCTTAATGGGGTGTCCAAAAAGGTTATTGTTTAAGACAGCGTAGCTCATCAACAGCGACGTAGGATGTAGTTTGAAACCTTTAGTTCGACTCAACGAAATATAGACGCGAGTATGGCAACGGAAGCTGTACTATTTTTTTTTTGTTTCGTGTATATTGGTGCCATTCGTTGCAGTTACCATCTCGTTTACCCTCAAAGTAAAAGAGGGAGCTGACGAATGGAATCGAAATGTGCTGTAGATATTTTGTGAACAACAATGAAGTGCCCCAGACAGGCTCGCCGATGTTTCGACGTGTGTACCTATCTTCGTCAAAGGCGCCTGCATTTGCCCCTCCCCACGCCCCTTTGTATCCGCGATTTGATCCTTCCTTTTAAAGGGCGAGGCTTTGGACACACTGTCAAAAAGGGAGGAGAAGGAGGAGGAGGGAAAGTATAAACGAAAGGCAAAAGGGTAACCAGGACTGAGCCCGGTTGGCTGCAAGAGCTTTTACCGTGCAAGCATCGTCCTTTCGGTTCAACCGTGTACTCAATCGACGACCAAGCTAGCTCCATTGCTTCCCCTCTAATCGAAAGCGGAATGTAATCAACCGCCAAACTACAGCCATACTGCTGTCTTTTCGATATCTACCAGCGACGCGCTGCAAATCTGAGCCCCCAGGCCGTCAGTTTACAGGATATTTGATAATGTTGTCTCACTCGCTCACCGTTTCTGCAAATCAACTACCTCCCCGCTCAACCCCACATCTATCCATCATGTAAAACACGTCGCTGGTGGTCGCTGACGGGAGTCCAACCCGCAACCTAATGCACATTATGGTTGTAATGTAATGCGTCTCGGCAACTATAATGCACATTATGGTGCATTATAGTTGCCCTATCATTGCATTATCTTTCCCCACCCCCGTGCGTACGCATATATATGGCTGGTGTAACAGGTTCAAACTTCCACGACAGTTGTTTACGGTTAGGTTTCGTTGTTCCCATTGCTGCTGTTTTTGTTTTGTTTTTTTGCCGTCAACGTGGACGATGACCTGACAAACCGTGTCAGATAGCTTCGACGCCCTCCAGGCCAACAGGAAAGAAAAATGAAAGACAAAACAAGTAGCGTCCATCTTGTGGAGAAAGCCACGGCACGATGACCCTTCGCGACGATTTCGCCGCGGGCCACAACAGCAGCAGCAACAACAACAACAACAAAAAAAAAAGAAAATAGGGACGGGCCATCATCGCACTCGCTTGAAGCCGGCCTCACCAGGCAGCAGTTTGAGCCGAAGCGGCGCGATGCAGAGGACGATGACAAAATGCGCGTTATTACACACACGAACAAGCCTTACAAACACACACAGGCGTCCTTACACAAGGCGCTGCATTCCCGGCAGATCGCTTCCATCCGGCGGAGCGCGGACGGTTTTCGCCGTGGGCCCCTCCTGGGAACCTCATTACACCGCGCAGGCCTACCTGCAGCAGGACCGGCCGAGCCAAGACAAGCCAGGCTAGGCCGGGCAAAAGGCTCGCTCAAAGGAGGAAGGGGAGCCTTTTTTTTCGCGGAGAGTTGTCCGTCTCACGCGATGATGGAAGAAGGAAAAAGTGACCGTGTTCTCCTCCCCGCTCTCGGTGGCCTGGGTCACACCACACGCTCAACGCCACCGGAGGGCTTCTTCTTGGCGACGACCCGTCCAGCGCGTCGCCTTCTTTCCCAGGAATCTGGATGACCAACACGCGTCGGCATGCAGGGGGGGGGGGGGGAGGGAAGGTTCAAGAGCCCCCGCGGGCAGCTCCAGTGGCATGGACATTATTTCGCGTTCCCTCTTCCGCGCTTGCGGCAGCCTCAATGTCCCAACGATTGGGCATTTGAGACGGCAAGTCAGAAGCATTTCAGATTCGATCTCGACTAGGAATCTCGACTACACTAGACATTCTGTTTTGATTGAGCACTGTCCCGAATAAATATGTCTTGATCGGAAACTCCCAGGATATTCGGGATAGCACATCGAATAGGACATTCCGCATCATCTGGACATTTCGTCCTCGTTGAATATTTCACTTCAATCGGAAACTCGGACTCCAAGTCGACATAGCGCAGGTGGGAGAACGATTTCCGATTTCTGGAACGACTACTCGATTTGCTGAAATAAGTTGTTGATGGTCTGTAATTCTTCTCCATCAGACTAGTTTGCTCTGACCAACGCTTAACGGTGCTGCAATGATGCAAACATAAGGTACATTTCCACATCTGTACTGTGAAGCAGTAGCTGATGTTATCGGCACGATATAGTACACTCGCGAGCAATCTGAAACCAGAACACTGAAGTTAACTACAATAGATCATAGCGGTTAAACAACGTCGCCAGTCACATAAACGTTGGCAGTACGAAATGGCCAGTCGTAAAGGAAACTTTTTGCAAATCAATAGATGTGATTCCTATCCGAACATTAAGAGCGATCGTTACTTAAAACACTGGGTGTTCCTTTTCATACTGCTCACGACTGTACACACTTACGCATAAGCTTTATTGGCATTTTTCCTACATGTCAACAATAATGGGTGGAGGAAAGCGTCGGCTGCTTTTTCCCGGTCCCAGTAGATTGAATTCCGTTCGTACTCAAGTACACTCGGCAACACTCAAGTAAACTGAACATTCAGTTCTGGAGTTTCACGCGCCAAAACTATATGATATGATTATGAGGCACGACGCAGTGGGGAACTCCGGATTAATTTTAACCATCTGGGGTGTTCCTCAACGTGTTTAACCATCTAAGTGGACGGACGGGTGATCCTGCGCTGTGCCCTCATCAAAATGCGGTCCCATGCATTGGACGATAACCGATCCCGCGTCTTCGAGGTTACTAGCGTAACAGCTTAGCCGTAAAGGTACCACAGCGGCTAACACTCACGCGATGCGCCTACGTGCTTTCTCTGGAAACAAGACGGCTGCTCGTCGAGAAAGAGTGGAGGTTACGGCGACCTCGAATGATTAACGAGATCATCTGTCATCAGGCTGCAGCTGCCTCTTAAATTGCGTGCGACGTGGACAAGGTTACGGCACGCTGGGCCAAACGGCGAGAATTGTAGACCTTGCCGTTCTATGAGTGAGAGGCTGCCCACTGTAAGAAAACCGATGGAGCCGCGACACCTCCGTGTGTAAATTTCTAAAGCGCTTATATCCCAGTCCTATACGCACCTCGCTCTAGATCTATATCTTCTTTCGTGTTCTGTTTACTGTTGTCGCTAAACATGTCGTGGTGTGTCTTAATATATTCGTTTATTAAGCTCCCGCTGCGACCATCCCGTGATGACCAACTATTCCGACTAACCCGATGACAATCCTACTGGCTACATCAATGACTCGGTTTCTTCAATGCAATGCTTCGTGTTGCTTTTCCGACCACATCAAAGCTTATAACGGCACTGCAATCTGACTCGGTCAACGTAGCTAGATAAGAACGTCACTTCACTAAAAACTTTGAGCGCTGAACAACGCTCCCATAACCCCATAGAAAAGCGGGGACAGTGAAGGCACTACATCGGCGCACCATAGGACCTACATTGGAAAAACTCGTTGGTCCTACATTGGCCCTATGGGACCCAACGTGGGCGGGGTATGCCTTCGCATCGATGTAGGCCGGACTGCGCAGGTCCCGCTCCGACGTGTATTTCGCGCTCGATGTACAGTACTGACAGCCCCGTGACATATTACCAGGCCCGAGAAGAAACCAACGCGTAAAACTACCGCAGGAGGTCACACACGTGACGCAGTCCGTCACGCCCACTTCCGCATTGCCTTCGTACCTACGTTTCCGTTCTTCTAATGTAATTCGCTCAATTCATCTCGTCCCTTTCACCTTTTCTTATTTCGTTGTCCATTGTTTCCTAATGTAATCCGCTCACTTCAACTTTAGGAGGCCGAAGCACAGCGACCGCTCACGTGCCTGTATCCATGTGGGTATGCAGGACAGTATGTGAAACAATAAATGATCTTCGCGCTGAGGTACACACAGAAAGAGCATGTGGCCCCCTGATCGAAGAAAGAAAGAAAGAAAGAAAGAAAGAAAGAAAGAAAGAAAGAAAGAAAGAAAGAAAGAAAGAAAGAAAGAAAGAAAGAAAGAAAGAAAGAAAGAAAGAAAGAAAGAAAGAAAGAAAGAAAGAAAGAAAGAAAGAAAGAAAGAAAGAAAGAAAGAAATGAGCAATTTGTCATCAGGTCGCCTCCTTCGCGCTGATGGAGGCCGCACCCGCCTCCGACGTATAATGCGTTTTTTCGGTGCGGCCCCTAGAAGCTTTCGCCGAGGTGGCATGCAACGCGCTCACGCAATAGGTTTGCACACTCGGCACCACCGGGCAGCTCATGGCACCCGTTCGGACATTAAACGGCGATGGCCGCGCGCTGGTATATATTACGGCGGCAACCGTTCTTGCTCGGTTCATTACGGTCGTCGAGATCTTTTCTCAGAGCTCGCGCGCAGGTCGAAGCCGCGCTTATTTTGTGACGACCTTCCGCAGGGCGCCGTGCCTACAAATCAATAGAGGGGCTTCGTCGGTAGGGTTCGTACACGCGAAATAAGGGAAAGACGGAAAACAAGGATGCCATCATTGAATGAGGGAGATCTTCGCTCTGATATGCAGCATTTAGTATTGCTTTGTTGATTTTTTTTTATTTTTGACGCATTTACAGAGTGACCAATCCCCCTCGAGGGTATGAACTAGTTTTCCTAGGCGATAAAACGAGAACGACCATCTGCCAAAGATTCAAAGATCGCTGTTTCAAAATACAGATGGTTAACCAGCAAAGCTGAAACGTGAGTCCCCGGTGTTTATCACTGGTTTGATGCCGAGGGTTAATTAAAATATTTCTCAATGATTGATGAAGTCTGTCCAGAAATCTTAACTGACGTCTGCTCCTTTGTGTTGCCTTCATTTTTTTTGTGGAGCAGCGGTGAGTCTTAGGGCTTGCCCCTTTTCTGTGACACATCTGCGACTTCTTGCGTACATACGACGGACGAACTTTTCTTCCGCCTGCCAGTACAGCTCAGCTGTAAATACCAACACCACCCAGGACTATCAGAACTATCGACACCACCCAGCACCATCGGCAATATCAGAACCTGAAAAATCTCCCAAAACCCGCCGGCAACCCCCAATAACAACACTACACCCACGAAACCATACGAATATCAACAGCGAAAAGACTAGAAACACCACCGAAACGATCAGCAACCGCAACATAAGCTCCACCAGCAGCCATCAACTCCGTTAATACCAAAAGCAGCAAGAAACCACTAACACCACCAAACCCATCAAAAAACAAAACCATTAACACCCAACCACAACCCACAGCGAAGCCACGAAAGTGAGTGACCGAAAGGGCGCCAGATATAAAACAGTTTCGCACCTCCTGCCTGACCGGGTTTTTCTGAGCAGGAGCCGCATATGTTCCAACGCCGTGGCGGACGATGCCCGCCCGCAATGCCTGCCCTCCACCACCCCGCCCACCTGAGGCACCGTTAGCCGTGCACGGTCTCCAGGTGTCCTTGGCGGTCGCCCGAACTGTATTACACGCCGCTATATCATCGAGCGTGACCCAAACCGATGAGCTTGGCGTGAGCCCAGCGGTACGGCATGGATGCAAGGGGGCGCCTCTCACACGCAAGACGTGGCCAGACGATGGCGCAACAACTCGACCGACAGAAGCGTGAGCGCGTGCAAGGCTACATCACCTCCCTCTCTCGGCGTTTTGTCTCGTAAGTGCTAGCCCGGTCAGTCAAGCTGGCATCATTTCTTTTTTTCTTGAGCTGAATTCTAAAGGTGGTCGGATATTTATTCGCTGGCTTCATCCTGCTGGGATTCTGTTTGAATGGTTTCCCCGCTTGGTAAGAACTGTAGCTGAACACGGGTTTTTTTTTTTTTTATTAAATGTGTTTAAGATAATAACGCAACCTTACCTTACAGCGTTTTATGTGCTCTTGCGTCGCCGTTTGCACGCCTTACCTCCTTCTATGGTGTAACCTTGCTTGCTGTATTGTTTTTTGTTTTGTTTTGTTGTTTTCGCGTGCGCTATTGTTTCGGAATCGAGCGTGAAAAACTTGCAAATCCGTTGTCTGGAGTTTGCTCAGACGCTTGACCCTTTTGTCCGAAACTGAAGTTTTCATTCCCTTGTGCCATTTTTCTCATTTATACACGAAAAAAAAAAGAAAACACGGGAAGGTAGGCTACGTTAGAGACGGCTATACCATCCGTTTCTAAACGTCATGCAATTTCTGTTCCACCTAGCCATTGTTTTTTTTTTTTTTTCTTTTGAGCAGCCTTGCTTAGTGTGGTTCGGTCAGCGGTTCAGACGCTTCCTGCTACCATCTGAAAGTGGTAGTTGTTGTTATTGTTGCTGTTGTTATCGTGTCATCGTTGTAGTCGTAGTTGTTGCCGTTATTGTTGTTGTTAAGTTCACCCTTTCTTTCCCTGTGTCTTCACTTTTCGCAAACCACAAGCTCGGAATGAACGTTTCTTTCTCTGGCTTAAACAGAGTGTCCACGTGAAATGCATCGCAGAGCTGGCGCAATGCGACGGCACGTTACGTCAGTTCTGGCCTGCTTACGCTAGCATTTTATTTATTTATTCTTTTGCATGCTACCTGCACTGCGCTCGAGTTGTTCTTGCCCAAGTCATTTTTTTTTTTATCCTGCGAAGTGCGTGTATAGTACTATGCACTGTGCAGTGCAACACACTCTTGCGGCTGCGTGACACTCGAAGCCTTGCCATTCGACAGGAACTCAAGGCCCCCTTGCATTACGAGTGCGTAGTGACAGGACGATGCTTTTGTGTCGGTATACCGGTGACTTTGGGTCGGATTGCCGTCATACGGAGTCCATGGCGACCGAGAGAAAGTGTTCGCGCGGGCAACAAAGGCTTAATCGCGATAGTCTTGAGAAACAATCTGTCGCAACACTGACAACAATGACTTTCTCTTCCTGTTCGGATACCTTCTGGTGCAAACCTGTCAAGGCGTCATTACGCTACAACCCTGTCAAGATGAACCAAGCGCCCACACCGTAGTGAAGATGACGTCCTCTACAGATATGCTCCGCTTGTTGACTTCTACACTACTTCTACACATCATCCACAGAGAACGACTGAGCAACTCACTGCGTATAAGTGCTAGCTGATAGCTGACTGAAAGCAATAGATGTAGCTGGCATGTATATATATTACACAGAATCTTGAATTGCATTACAAGCCAGCAACGACAACTACAGGTTCTTTTCTACAAACATATGTCCACTATAAGATTCAGTTGGGACCTTGGACGGACCTTTGTGAGTGAGGCAACTTTTTTCTTTTTTTTGACAAGAGTGTTCTCAATTTTTGACGCTGAGTAAACTTCTATAGTAGATGTTCATTCAAGTTACCATTTTGTCGTCTTCAACGATAACGCTTATCTCTGTTTTCTTAGTCCCCTTATCTTCAAATGAGCAGCAGACAATTCGTATTCAGGCCGACCTCTCTGCTCTTCCGCGATAAAAATTTGTCAGCTCTTTCTGACTTCCGCTACACCTATAGAATCTAGAATTGCGACACTATGCGGTACTTTGAGATTCCAGATACGCTGGAAACAAGGTGTAGCTGCCAGTTGCCACTCATCAAGCCTTGCCCCAGCTGCCGCATCTTTGTACAATCAACCGCTTCGTTGCGTCGGAAAAATACGCAGGGAAAGAGGGGTACTACTGCACACACTAATACGTTCGAGTCCGGCACACTCGAAGCGAGATTGCGGCGAGATTGCGACCATCTTCACGGCGACCCCGAAGCTGCTCGTTAACTTTCGGTGTCATCCTGACCTACCTGCAGCTAGCTAGCCGGTTGGCGTTGACCTAAAGAGCCTCCTCCTCGTGTGATGCCGGTTGGGCAAAATGCCCGGCTCTTCTTCCGCGATGCGACAGCATTGTGCGGTTGTGCCAAGGTGGCTGCACGCAGTGCCCGGCAAGTTGAGAACAATGACCGGCGTTCTGTGGTATCCGCTGGTCTTCCGGAGTTGCCAGATGCTAGATGGACCAACTCTGACCGGTACCATAGAATCGAAGTGACTCTCAGAGATGTGCCGTGATCACTGTTGCTAGCTCTCAGCGATTGCCGGGCAGGTGCAATTGGTCCGACGTTATCTTTCGTCACTACACATGTGTCACTTCTGAGCACCGTGCATTTGTTCTACCAAGTCCACTATCCTGAACACACAGCGTCTGTCACGGTCTGTTAGTGCGACCTCTTAGTTCCGTAGATTTATTTTTCTTGCTTTCCTTCCAATATTTGCCCATGCCTACGCTCGATACACTGTTTTCAACACGAAGTGCAGATCGAAGTCTATATATTGATGTTTCCCATGTATACTGGCCCAAGGCAGGAGCATTACACAGCGGTCCGAGGCAGCCGCTGTCTTTTCGTCATTTTACCGGCTTCAGTAAACGGTATTCGCAAAGCAAGCTAGTCCGCCACAGTCATTGCCCGATGTTTCTAATATAGTATTTAAAAAAAAAAACACTGATAATCGTTTCGGGGGAGTGACTGACCACCCAACTTCAGCGAAGGGTCATGTCTAAAGCACATGACGCCATTAGAAATGCCCGGATGAAAAGGCGCGGACGCTCCTCGGGGTGGTTTCCGGCGAACAAAAATCAAGAGTGCCAGACAGCACCTAACGTATCAACAACTACGTCGCAACACTCCTGTATGTAGAGAGATCTACACTGGTCGGACAATCTTCACAAGCTAGAACCAACTTTTCGACAAGAGTACTCGTTTTCTTCAGCCGAACCCTCTTCTCATAACATAAGCTCGAGCCAGTGTTGATCATATCAAATATCCACATTTCTGTGAACCACTGTCTTGTTTCGAGTCCTTGAGGATCACCTGTGTGTCACCCTTCTTATATACAGAACTGTGCTATGCGTACGGCTAGGCAAAGCACTTCCGGTATCCGTGAGGTCGTCACTCCCTCAGTAAGTATCTTTAGGAGTAGGTAGTACAATCATTCATTTTCTTGAAACGTTTCTGTATATACCAGCCTGAAGAAACGTTCGACTCTTGGCCGCTCACAAGTCAGAAATTTCTTGCTTCATTACCGCATTGCCCTTAAGGCTCTTCGTATTTTCTCCTCCCCCCGTGTAGGGTAGCAAACCGGGTACAACCTGGGTAACCTCCCTGCCTTTCCTTCGCTTTTATCTCTTGTTGTTGTATTTTCTGCACACCTCCGCACCTTCGTTTTTCTCGTCGCCCGAAAGAAGGGGCATTCAGCGCACCCATTCATCTATCTATCATTTTCATCTTCGCAATTCGCCAAGGAGAAAAAGAGGCACTGAACGCCCACTAGCGTCCGTTCTTTCCGGCTGGCCATCTAGCGTCGTTGCAGCGCAAGAAGGGGGTCACTCTGATTCTGGCATCGCGGCATTCTATCTAGCAGTCGCATCTAGGTGACACCTCCCACGTGGACCTATACCGAGAAGCAGTTTAGAGAGGGAGAAGGCGCTAATTCCGTCGCTACTCCGGTCAACACTGCGACCTCTTTAACAGTTCCCGGCAGTTAGACTTCCTTGGCCTTTTATGACGGTGCCCGGAAAGCCCTTCCTAAGGGGTCTAATGGCGCCGAGAGCTTTTCTTTTTTGCGTGATTGATCTAAGTCGAGCGTCCGAGACAAATGGACGACTTTCTTATTTCCTGTCGTTAGCCCAGTGGCCTCGAGATCGAGATCAAGGGGTCAACGGTCTCGGACTCCCGGTCTAATGCACGTACTGTATGCGCGACGTTTGCAGTCGCAATGGACACGCAGGACGCCGGCGCAAATGGAATGGCTTAGCGGGGCTCTATAGTTCTGCGTGGAGACGAAGGGACGAAATAAAGGCAAGTGAGAGACAGTACTAGGCTAATGAGACTCTACGCCTAACGGCCACACTTCTCTGCGAGTGGAATTCGTACAAAACTGGCCATATTCTAAGTTGAATTGAGAACGTGAGTGTGGTCGGGGCAGGTTGTGCAACACGCAAAGGAATTACTCGATGGCGTCGGTGCAACTGGCGTGCCAAGTGAATGAAAACGCACTTGGGTATCTCCGAAGGAGGATTCTACGAAGCGACAAATTTGGCATGTGAGGGCACACTGTGCAGCGCTGAGTGTCAAGGTACAAGGGTATTAGATGACTTTGCTCATATAGAGGTATGACTGATAAAGATAATGGACGATTGGTAAAACAGCATTTAGTCATACCATGCGCTTTTTCGGTCTGCTAGACTTTACACGTCTTTATTTCCAGCGTATACTTTGCATGTTTTATGAACTTGCGAAGAGTTTAACCACTCCAAGACTTTCTTTTTCCTTTCTTCAGGAAGTGATCCACGTGAAGTTCGCGCCGCACGGGCTGTTATTTCAGCGTCTCACATCACTTAGCACCCCCCCCCCCCCCGTCAACCTCCTGCAGGATAGATTTTGCACTGTGCACAGGCATGATGAAACAAGAGTAAATTGGTGACGCTTGTATAATCAAAGCGGTACTAGGAGGGAATGTCACTCAATCTCAGGTGTACCTATACGTTCTTCGGTCGTCGATTTTTGAGAATCTGACAAGGTTTCAAGTATGCTTTCGGCTCTGAAACTAGCTAGCACAGCTGTACCCATGAGGCCTTCTGGCCTACAAAAAAAATTGAACTTCACTAAACTTCCGTTTTATCATATATAGTGAGAACGGCAATATTTACACACTAAACGCAACACTGAAAACATGCTACAATGCATTCACTTATAGCGGTCAAAGGTCACGTAACCGTTCAAAAAAGCGTTCAAAAAATTAAAAAAAAAAACATCTGGATGGGCGACTGGCTTGGATGACGGCACCGGCTTAATGCGCTCTACCGGACTTGTTGCCATGGTCTCCAGGTCGCGTGCAGGCCCAAAGAACTCTATTCTGAGAAGCGACGTATCTACGATCAAAGTTTTCTGTGTCCAGAGCCCACAAACCTGCGAATAGAAATGAACTGCCCAGAATGACCACTTGGCCTTTGACACGCAAGATGACCGCTAGCCACGTCGAAAGAACCGGTTATTTTAAAATTTAGTGCGCTTCGAGGAAATATCTTTCACAAATCCCTCGGCTACCGGTTCGCATTAACCGTAAAAGTTGGGTCGCTTGCCAGGAAGGATACGATGACACAATACTGAGTGCGAGCGGCATATACATTTCGCGTCTGGAAGGTACTAATTAACTCTTCCTGCTTCTTCGACAAGGCGCGGTGACGCCTATACCTTTCGCTGTGTGTTTATAAGCGCGTCGTGGGATAGACATTGAAGGACATTCGAATGACAGTTAGACGTGCTGCCTGCGCGCGCCATTTTTCTTGGTTCGCGGATACAATGAATGATAGAAATGCAACGTGACAAACAAGAAGAAAACAAATCAATCGCTTCGTAATTGCAGGTAGTCGCAGAATGCAGTTTTCACGGAAAAAATAGGAGCACATCAGATTGACTTTGTCGACAATAAAGATATTGTGTGAGTGGTTATGTTTGTCGTCTATAGGGTGTTTCAGCGAACTTGAGATACTGATCTTAGCACTTGGTAGTTATCTTAGCATAAATAAAATAATCCGACGTTTCTCAACAAGCGCTAAAACATTAGTACTGAAAACCTCTCGCCAGAGTTACGATTTTAAAAGTTAATTACAGCAATGGGTGCGGCCCGCAGCCGACCCTCCCTCTTGAGGGGAATCGGCTCCTCAGGACAATTTATAAATAAAGTTCATTGACTGACTGAGTGAATCTTTGTTAATTACCAAGCTTGGTGGTTTGGAAAAAAAGTATGTGCTGCATACTGCTCAGAACAATACTGGGCCAATTCGACACTCGTAGCGCATATGTTTGTTTTTTTATCGCTTGGCGCAAGTTAGTTGAAACACCCTATATATGGTCTGGCGTCACAGTATGCAAACGCGGAAGCGATTAAAGTACTTCAGGTAAATCATCAAGGCAAGTCCCGACAATACTATGGCCACAGTGTGACGCCATAGTGACGTCACAAATTTGGCGATCTGTGACGTCATGGTGACGTGATATGGTGACGTCATCACGTGACGATGATTTTTTGCGTCACTCGTCCCCAACGCCGCCGATAGTCAATTTTCGCGTTTGATGAGGCATGTAAGGCTTTGGCCTAAAAAAACGCGACGGTTGCGTATAAACGTGCTAATGTCGAAACCAGTTAGCACCGGGAACTTCCGGTCTGCAGACTCCGCGGTGTATAGGTCGAGTCAACATTCTACACTTATTCGACGTCTCGTGCCTGCGGCCTTGTCGCAAAGGTCTCCCATACAACACACCCGGAAGCATTTTTCTTTTCTTCCTTTTTTTTCTTTTTTTCGGTCACTCGCAATCTCGCATTCAGAACACGGACCCGGAGATCGGCCGTGCAGATGTCTACTGCATAGATGGCCACGGATTTCGGCGGCCATTCCCGCGTGACCTGCAGTCGTCCCAAAGTGAATTACCAACACACGCGGAGTTGATACAGGCACGTGCTTCCCGAAGCAAGCATGTTCTATGACATTTATGAGACCCTGCAACGGACCATGCCTTCGCTTATCTCTGTGGCCTGGCACTCGGTGCATCGTATCGACCTTGAAATGTTGCTGCGTCTGTGTGTATCTACGCGGCCTCGCTGAATACTTGTGCAGGGCTATTGACCCAATAGAAGGAATGTAGAGGGCCGCTCAAAGGCAAGCGTTAATTGACCACAGCGGGTAATGGTCTAATGGCTTTTCTATCGATGTTTTCATCCATGTCCGAACGTAATCATCCAATGCCCAAGTGATCATTACGACAAAGCCTTGGATGCCTCATCAAACGCGAAATTTGACCGTCGGCGTCGGCAACACGAGTGATTGCAAAAAAAAAATCATCACGAGATACGACTTCACCATATGACGTCATCGTGACGTCACAGGTCACCGAAATTTGTGACGTCATCACGACGTCACATAACGCGACGTGACATGATGACATCCCATTCAGCGTCGCTCGGTCAAAGGTGGGCCGATCAAGGAGGCAGTGCAAAGTCAGGTGAGGCACAAAAAGCTTACAAAGCCTACGCTCCTGGAGGCAATGAAAAACCACGTTATAGGTGCAGAAAGCTTTCGGAGAGGGGCGCGGGTGGATGAATACATCTAGAGTTACTGTAGCATATACAGTAACTATAAATACATCGACTAGGAAGAAAAAGGAGAAGATGGCTTTCGCCATCGAGTCTTCTTTGGCGAATGCATAAGGGACCCCGTGAGTTTTCTTTACGAATCGTGAATGTTGGCACCAAGCAACCAAAACACGTCGTTCATCATGGAGGTCTGAGTTGCTTCACAGTCTGGCCCAATTTAGTGGAGGGCATCACTGCTGGATCTTCCAGCTCGAAGCGCCAGCTTGCGTATTACACAGATTCGTATAAAGCAAGCGCAACAACAGGTTATGTAAGGAAACTGAATAGCTAGGCCTCTTTCTTCTTTTTCGTTATGTTCGCGTTATGCGAAAGGCCAGGAGAGCCTATTGATAAAGTAAGTATGCAATGTCGTTGACGAGAGACCGGCCGAGAGCCGTTCTTGCACGGTGCGTTTGCTGCGTCGAAGGGTACCTTTATATATATATATATATATATATATAATATATATATATATATATTATATATATATATATATATATATATAATATATATATCATATAGTATATAATATATCTATATAATAGTATATCGAGCATAACTCGCTGCTGCGACCTCGCTTAGAACAGTTATCGCGCAATTTTTTTTCATGTTTGACAATTATGACAGTGCTGTTTCTTTTCTCTTTCTTTCTTCCTTTCTTTCTCTCTCTCTCTCTTGTAAAGGGCGCCGTCCTTCGTTTCGCTGTACTGCCGGAGGAATTGAGCTTTTGCACTTGACTGTCACGTATACAAACAAGGTGGTACCAGGCAGTGCAGGATGCGTTCGATCGCTTAGCAAAAAAAAAAAAAAACAGCGGGTCGCTGAGGTTAAAGGGAGTGATAAGTGTTTTTTTTTCTATCGTGAAGAAGGTTTGCAACAAAACGCACTGACGAGGACACAGGAATAAAGACGACGCACCTTTTTCTAACTGCGGAGCTAGGCATCGAGCTGTAGATAAGAGCGAGCAGTCTCAACAACGCCTATAACTTTGTTCTTTCTTTTGTTTTTTTTTTTGTTTGTTATTTGGCACCGTATCGATCTCTTCACTGCGCACAGGCAGCTGTTCTCATCGAAGGGCTGCACATTTTATTACTTTTACTCCTTACCTTGGTTGAAGTCTCTCTCCGTTTCATCCATTATATCTACGTGTTTACAAGAACAAAGAAACGAAACAGCACTGACGCAACAATCATCCTTTCTCGACCTTAGAAATATCTCAGTGTCGTTCACACAAAAGGACTTCAAAGGATTCTCGTGTTTATACTGCGCGCTGGTGCTAAAACAACGCGACGCGAATTCTGAGCACGCGCTGAAGTTTGAAAAAACAACGCACGAAGAACGGAGGCCTACACTGAGGTTAGCAGTACCAACTCCTGTGAGTGTGTTCTGCGTGCTGTGCTTTTAAAGATCAGCGCGTGCTCGGAATCAACGTAAACCAACCGATACCGTTCGTTGGTGTGCTAACCCAAAGTCGTAACCGGTGAGAGAATATTAATAACGTGTGGAGCTTTTTACGCGCCAAAACCAGGATATGATCAAAAGGCACGCCGTAAAGTGGAGGGCTCCGGAAATTTCGACCATCTGGCATTCTTTAACGAGCACTGACACCGTACAGTAAACGGGCCTCTAACATTCCGCCTCCACCAAAATGCGATCGCCGCGGCCCGGATCGAACCCGCGACCTTCGGGTCGGCAGCCGCGGGCACCGTGATCAATGTACCACCGCGGCGGCCGTGGCAGTGCTGGCAGCGAGCAAGGCATTAGTGCTCACAGCATTAAGGCTTTCCAGAGCGCGGATGACATGCGTGAATGATGAAGAAAGAAAGAAAGAAAGAAAGAAAGAAAGAAAGAAAGAAAGAAAGAAAGAAAGAAAGAAAGAAAGAAAGAAAGAAAGAAAGAAAGAAAGAAAGAAAGAAAGAAAGAAAGAAGAAAGAAAGAAAGAAAGAAAGAAAGAAAGAAAGAAAGAAAGAAAGAAAGAAAAAAAGAAAGAAAGCGACGACGCTGCTTGCTTTGACGTACTAAGCGACTCAAGCGTACAATGCGAAAAGGGGTTAAACAGCATGGCAGCGGCATCAATCAAATGCAAGTTAGCTACGCGAGAAACAATAGGCCCGACGTTGTTGCGCGCATCCATCCACCACGAATTTGAGATCCGTAGCCATACCAATCCTAGTCAAGCTACAGACTACTGGTTGCCCTAGTTACGTCAGTCAACGTGCAGTCACCCTGCGCATAATGAACACTCGAGGCCACAATTACCCGTGCTGCCATTAGCGCACATTAACGCATTATACGAAGGTGCTTAAAGGAGCGTTTAAAAACGCGCACCTCATTATTCTAGGTAGCGGCACGCGCGTGCGTAGACCGTGTCTTGCAAGCCGCAGACCTCGGGCCGCTGTAAGCCCGACCTTTAACAAAGCAAGGCCACACGCGCGCGCATGTGCAGTGAATAGGCGCGACGCAAAGCGCGCGCCGTACCGGATACAGCGAGAGGCCATCGCTGTAGGTTACGAACCGCGCTAACTTAACCGCGGCACTTTACCCAGTCTAGCAACCGTTTTATTGTAGCGTATGTTGCGCACATGCATAGGATGCGAACCTGTGCTCAGAAACACATAGAAGGATCAGAACCAGAGTGAGGCCTGAACTTTTTAGATGCGAAGCTGCTTTTGCTTGGGGCTGTGTCCGTCTTGGCGACCGTCCGCTTGGGAACCAGGTGTGCTGTCACGCGCTAGCGCGTTCGGGCCTGTGTAAGGGGCTGGGTAAGACGCTGTGGCCTCTCCCCCTTACACTCTCTCAGCAATCACGCAACTTTAAGTCGACCCATGCGCTGCTTCGCATCCCCACATGGCTCCCTTTAATGGGAGATGGTGTAATTTTTTATAAGTTTTATTTCATTAAAGAGACTGCGTAAGAGACATCTCTGTTAACTTGTATACGACGGAACGCAATTTTCTGCGCAGATTTTGTCCGACGTGCGGTGGCCCCGAATTGTTAGCCTTCATCTTTTTACCCCCTTCCCTTTCAATGCGACCTTTGATTCAAACTGATTCAAGAACTAATAAAACCTGTTGATAGTTTGTACTGTTAATGTCTACGGGGTTTTTTTTCGTTTTTTTTCCCTGTGTCCGTTCTTTGCGTAGCATATCCTAATAACACATGTCCCGACTCGCCCAGCAAGAAGGTGTTATATGATGCCAGCAACCGTGGCCACTGCAAAACAGAGGCACGGCCTCCGTGATTCCTGGCGCACTATATACTCCGTTTCACAGATCATGGTGCGACGCGTTGGAAGCTATGCAAGAAGTTCGGTCACCTCGTGGTCGGCTTTCATCGTTGTAAACGCTCGCGCTAGCCGAGCACGAGCGTCCGGAGTGACGCGTCGCGGCGGGCTGCAAACGAAATACCAAATAACGAAAGCAAACAGACGCTAAGCGATCCAGCCGCATAATGACGTATGTAAATTATTCTAGTACACTATAGACGTATGCATTACAGCGTTTGTTAGTTTGTAAGGTACAAATCATCTTCAGTTACTACTGGCCGCAAAACGAAAAGACAATTCTATTCTGGGTGGTAAGAACATTGAAATATTTCTAAATGCGAACACATCTACTGCAAGAGCATCTGCTGGATCTAATGCGTTGTACCTGATGTGTGAAACCGAGTATAGGAATCACAGAGGCCATGAAAGAGGGTTGATTTTGAGTAGTTTCTCGCCTCGCTAGGGCGCCAGCGTCGCAATCACCGTGACGATCAGGAATGCTGTTCGCTGGCCTTTAATTAAATGGACACCAAAGGAAAAAAAAACGGGATTTAGATTGTATTGGGAAATTACCCATTTAAAATACGAAAAGCATCGCCAATCTTGCGGCCATTATATGCTGAGTAAGCGAGAAAGTTCCAGAAACAATTCGCCCTGACGTCATTGATTTCGACGACCGCCTGGAAGGACCTACGTGCGAATTGGTTCCTGTAAAAATGAATTCAACTCTATTCGACGGAAGCCAGGAAATAAATTTCGGGAAATCTTACTGAGTACATGCGGACGAAGCAGATAAAATTATTTCGAAGCCGTTTGAAAGAAAACACTTTCCACGAAAGTATGACGCCACATTTTAATTCCAGGGCAGGGGATTCGGCGCGAAATTCAAAAACGAAAATTTTACGTCCACTTTCTCTTCTAACTACGGAAGCACGATCGCGAAGTTTACGATTATCATTCGTGAAAGAGCAGGTTATTAATTCAGAGCTGACATAGTGCTTCACGTTAGCGTCTCCTTTAAACACGCACAGAATGCAGCTGCTGTTCCAGCAGCAGTGCAGAGATAGGAGCAGGTTGCCAGATCTTACAAGGCTAATTGGCGCACACCGCTATCTGGGTCAAAACGCGCAAAGCGGTCGGCGGTTCACTAATGACACACTGGTAGCACAAGACGCATTTCCCTATCCCTCCTCTCCCCGCTCGACTCTTACTTGTTGACCGGAGGGGTGCGCTGAAAAAAAAAAAGGAAAAAGAAAACGTCCTTGCATTCTCGTACTCGTATAAACTGGACGAATGCGCCAGGAGTGGGCGAACGAGATCGTGAAGGCTGTGACGATTAAAAAAAAAGTAATCGTAATAATAAATAAAACCTAAATGCGAGCGAACTGACACGGAGAGTGGGTTACATAACCCGTCCCGAAGAACACGGCATCTGCTCGAAAGTAAAAAAAAAAGATAAATAAATGCGATAACGTTCCTGTCCTGCGCAATTAACGGCGCCGGCGTAATTTATTCGACTCGGCAGTGGTCGCCGATGTTCGACGAGATTCCTGGCGCGAAGCGGTTATTTTATTTTATTTACGAATACCTCGCAGGGCTCCTTGACACCTGTCCTCTTTAGCTTGTTTTCGCGTATGCTTCCGTTAGCTTGGCTTTCGCTTCAAAGGCAACGAAGGCGTAGCTAGTATATACGTTAAGATCGACAGTTCCCTGCGACCGCGCCTTGTAGATTTGATGTGCTCCTGCCAGCGTGCGCGCGAAGTTCATATTAAACCGTACTGACTGTATAATAACACCCCTTATGCAATTCCCCTTCGGGTTATTGCATAAGGGTCATTAAGGAAAAATGAAATGAAATGAGACGCCTCCATCTCTCTCATGGTTGGTCGTCATGGCATTCTGAAGCCATAACACGGTTAGAGATGAAGAAAAAAATGCGGGACACCAGTCCAAGAAACTAAGATGAAACATACGGTTACGGTTGAATGTTAAGTGTGTTTATTCACAGGGAGACGTTATTGGTGAGGCAGTGATGGCGTCGTCGTAGGCTGCACCCGCTATCGTCCTTGTCTTTTCATTGCCCCATACTCGTAGGTGTGAGCAGGGTTCTCCGTTAACAGGGGGCGGGGAGGGGGGGAGCGAAGTTTCACCGTGGTCTCTCCGCCCCCCCCCCCCATCCCCACCCCCCCGGACCGCCTTCTACCGAGGCCATTACGATGAGAACGCTGTGCCAAGGCGATGATGTACTTGGGGGGGGGGGGGGGGTCTTTGTGCGCACGCGTGTGCCTATATACTCACAGCGTTGCAACAACCCCAAGCATATTAAACACACCTAACGCAAATCAAACGAGGCGCGCAATAAAGACTGGCACACTGGTAAACATCATGCTGTACTTCAGGCAGGGAGTGCACGGTACAGTCGCAAAGCTGTCGCAACGACAAGACCTCGACACGATCAAAAGGCGGTCGCGTGCAGCATGTGTGTCTACAGATTCTGTCTTTTTTTTTCTTCTTCTTCTTCTTTCGCGCTATATCACAGTGGCACTTTACAGGGCGTAATGGCCGCCGTTGCATAAGCGGGCGTTCGCTTCAGGGCGATATGCGTCGATCATTATTTCAACCCTTACGGGCGTTGTTTGTCGCCGTATGCCTTCATTCCCCGCATGGCTGAGCTGCGCCCACCTCAATGACACATTCTTCCGAACCCTTTCTTCGAGCTATGTTATCTGGCTATCTCGTACTGCGTTCCGAGTGGCACTAAGCACATGTAGCACGAAGAACCTAAATCTAATTCTTGTGCTTGATACGCGTAGGCGTGCGTAGGGTTCTCTATTAGGGGCTGCGAAGATTTGCTCGCATTATAAAAACTCACAGAGTCCCTTATGCAAGAGGACTTGAAGGCGAAAGCCATATTCTTCTTCTTCTTCTTCTTCCTCTTCTCAGTCGATGTATTCATCCTTCCCCGCCACCATCCGAAAGGTTTCTGCACCTAACGTGGTTTCGCGCCGCCTCCAAGATCGGAGGCGACGCCTCACTTGGTTCTGCACTGCATCCGTGATCGGACCACTTTTGACCAAGCGACGACGTCGTGTGGATGTCTTCATGCGACGTCAGGTTATGTAAAGTCATAGTTACGTCGTGATGACGTCACTAATTTTGTCTAGTTGTGACGTCATAGTGACGTCATGTGGTTACGTCATAACGCGATTTTTTTTTTCATCCCGCGTGTTGACGCCTCCAGCGCGGGACGTCGCCGCCGACGGTCAATTTTTGCGTCTGATGAGGCACCTTATAGGCTTTCGCCTTAATAGCAATGGTTAGTCCTGGCATAGGCGTGCGCACAGGGGGGCAGAGGGGGGCGCAAAATCTGCCCCATACATTGATTTAGTAGGGTGAAAGGGGGCGCTGCGATGAACCTTCGCCCCCCCTGATGGGGAACCCTGCGCACGCCTATGAGTCCTGGCTAACCGTTCACTTTAAGCTGACACCTGTCATAAGTTTATTTGTCATCAGCAGACAACCAAGAGATTCGAGTAAAATATCATCAGTTGTTCTGACTAACCAGGAATTTCTATTGTCCCTTTTGTTACGCTCCTACAACCGTCTGTAATGCCGCCGAGCCTTGGAGGTACAATTAAATAAATTAATAACAGCGTAATCAAGTAAGTCATGTCTGCACTATTGCCTCGATCGCGTCACGCCGTAACGGGCTTAGCGTCGCGACTGTTCCCACAACGGCAGTTCGCAGAAATTAATCCCTTTTTCTATTCTGCCTCCTATTGAAATGTGGCCGCCGCGGCCACACGGCATCGAACCCGCAGCCTCCAGCTCAGGCAGCGCAGCGCGGTATAGCCGCTAAGGTATACCGCGGCGAACTACATAAAGATGGACAAAAAGCAAAAACAGAAGCAGAGTTATGTTTGGAAATTGTAATTCGGACTTCTGTTATCCATATGTATGCCCCCCCCCCCCCCCCCCCCCCAAAAAAACAGAACAGTTAAGAATACACGGAGAATGTACCTAATTACGGAAACCACAAGAGCGGCCATTTGGCTCTTTTCCAGTAGCCTAGAAAAACAAACAGAAAAAAAAGTGCCAGCGCGTCTGCACAACTGCGGGAAGTTCATTTGTACGCGAGACGTTGCAATTCTCGGCGACTCTTCACGTGCCTTCACGTTAATTGGGCCAAGCACTACAGGAATAACCAATAAAATAGGACAAAACAATGAAGAGAAATCCGCGCCACACTGGCCCACTTTCGAACGACCGTCGCTTCTTGCAGGCGAAACGGCCACAGAACGTACATACACCTTATCGTACATTCGCGCACATATACCCAAGCGTTATTGCTTGGACTGCAACTCGACAGTTTTCTCTAAAGAAGGCGCATTGCATAGGCTTGCAGAAACGTTCAGAAAGCCCAAGGATAACCTTTGGGGGTTCCCGAGGAGTATTTTCTATGCCCAGTCGTATTTGGGATACAAGCACCGCTCCCACACGGCATAAACAGCAAAATACATATCAGCTGTCTTTGAGATCATTACCTGGGGAGGCTCAGGCGGAACTATTTCAGGCTACACCAGGCTAACCCCGCCTGCTGCAACATCGCCAAAACCACGACGCTTTAGTACTACGCGATAACAAGGATGGTGAGGAGATTAATACAGTCGACTTAGAAGGAAAATGAGATGGCTTTCGCCTTCGAGATAAGGGACCGCTTGACTTTTTTCTGTATTACGCATTACGTGACCCGACCCGGTCCACTGTCTTCTCTCAACGGCGACGAGGATATCGACAACCCCTGTTATACGTAGAATAAAAAAATTTAAAAAAGCACAGTGTCACCGCTTTTGCGGAAATTTATACCGCAAGAGCCAACCGTGTAAAAACTTGGAGGACGCTTGACATCGTGGAACAACTTCAAAGCGCCAAACATGTGGTTTTCCTTTTCCACTCTTTTTTATAATAAGTTCAGTTTCAAGTTAGCGCTCGTTGTGTCCACACTTTTTCGTCTGTCCTTGTTTTCGGCAATTTAAAGTTGTTCCACGATGTCTTACACACTCGCCCAAGCTTCCGTGCTTCTAAGGACGCTTGAGCTTCGCCTTCAAGAGTAGAACGCGAAAGCGTAATCGGGCCCCGTGCGCATCGCCTTCAACCGTGCTGCACAGGAAAGGAACGTTTGCGGGCGTATACATGAGCGGTTTCAAACTATCCTAGAATACCGACTGGATATCACAGTTGCGAAGTGCCCGCTACGCCGTAATTCTTCCTTTTGTAAATTGGCGAAGTACCCACAACGCATCCTTAAAAGTGCCACGTGCACCTGCGCGGCTGCACAGTTTGTAATGGGTTGGCAACTTTAAAAAACCACCCACTCGTTGCGCAACTCACACGTTTTGACGCTTGGCGAGATTCTACGATTCTGCCACGCAATATTACATGCGTTAAGGAGACTCCTCTCGCTAAATGACATTCTTACAGCGTTTTTTTACGAAGCAGTTTCAAGCAATGGCGCGCGCGGCTCCGTGGTATAACACCTGCTTGCCACGCGGACGGCCTGAGTTCGATTCTCATCCCGACTCTATCTCGAATTTTACTCCATCTCAAATTTTCGCTCACGGAGCTGATTTTTCGATCACAACCAACGACGCCGACGCTGACACCGACGCCGGAATTTCTGCGAAACGAGCTCTTCGACGTGTTAAAACAGGACAACGTCCTATCGACAAGGTTGGCATGCTTCTCCTGGAGTACGCTTGTCTTCTCCATCAACTGCTTCGCGGTCCTTGATTGCGGCAGGACCTGAACCCAAAGCTCATTACCAGGTCCAGAAAAGCACCCAAAACCTAATATACATGCACATAGCGCAGAACAGGCGAGAACTGCCGGTGCCGCCTCTCGCACTGCTGTCGGCAAAGGAGCCAACAAAACAAAATGGAGCGACAAGAGTGCCCTGCGAACATGCGTGTTATGCGTATGCATACATCCGTGGCGGCGTACCACTAATTGAATAGAACACGGGTAGAGCCAAACGTGTTGCGCATGCGTCGCCGCCTCGTGCGTGTACAGACACGTCGACCAACAACCGATCCGTGGTCCATTCTTCCTCTTCTTCACGTTGGCGCCTCGATGTTCCCATCTATATAGGAGTCTTACACAACATACATACGGCGCAGAAACACAAGACAAAAAAAAGGTGAACTTGCGTTCTTCAGAGTTCGAGATTATGAAAGAGAGAGAGGAGGAGATGGGTGAGGGTTTTGAGGACGAATCGCGAAACGTGACGGTCAGTTTTGAACGGTCGTGACGGGGCCATTGCCTGCATGCGCGTCGGGCGAAGAACGCAGGGGATCGGCTGCGCAGTTGTGTACACACAACAAGCGACGCAGCAAGCATCGACCCTCGAAACACGCAATCACCAGACCCATCGCTCGATGAACTTTGAGAAGAAGAAGAAGAAGAAACGCGAACTGAATGCGGCGAGCTTGAAGCTTATTGATGTCATACACTGTATACGAGTTACAACAAAGCTATTTGCTTGAACCGTTAGTCAGAGAGGGTTATTAAGGCGAAAGCCTTAGATGCCTCACCAAACGCGAAAATTGACCGTCGGCGGCGTTGGCATCAACACGATTGATGCAAAAAGTCATTACCACGCGAGAACGTCACCATATGACGTCATGATGACGTCACACATCGCCAAAATTTGTTACGTCACATAACGCGTGGCGTCATTACATGACATCGTCGCGGCCGATCCCACAGCCAAATGTGGTGCTCAAAGCGATCCTGGAGGCAGTGTAAAGAACAACGTTAGTTGCAGAAAGATATTGAAGGGAGGGGGTGGGGAGTGAGAATGGTACATCTTTCTAAAAGAGAGGGCGTGCAAACACGGACATAAGAAAGAAGTCAAGACACCAAAAACGCCGCGTTTGTGGTGTCTTGATTTCTCTCTTGTGTCTTATGTTTGCGCACCCTCTCTTTTAGAATGAATAATTACCAACTAGCTCAGCTCACTGTTATTCTAAGCTTTATTTCTAGTACATCGACAGGGAAGGGGGAAAAAATGGCTTTCGCCTTCTAGAATGCATAAGGGACACTTGAGCGATTTCCCCGTGGAGTCGTTCGGCTTGCCCTGCACATATGTTACAGACGCGAAGCAAGTAGCTAACCTACAAGAATGCGTGCGGACGTCGACCTCTGACGTGTATTGAGCTGCCGGGTAACGTCTTGTTCCATTCCTCATGACTCCGGAAACTTACCCCAACTTTGACCACAGTAAGACCGTCATTTCTTGTCATGCATTCTCACAATAGAATTGACATGAACATGCGTCTCCATCATCGCGCCGAAAGGCGAAGCTTCGTGGCCTTTCGTGGCTACGTCGTAACACAGAAGCTTATGGCACAGCGCAAATAAACAAAGAGAACAGCTTTCGATAGAAGCGAACGTTCGCGTGTTCCGAGTGCTATAAAGGCTTCCTGCAAGACGATGCAGACGCTTCCTCGCACAACACGGGCCCGCTTCTTCGCGGTCGTATCGTACAACTGCTCGTGCCGATTCCATAAACGCCACCCCCCCCCCTTTTTTTTCTTCCCCTGTCCTCCCTCCCCACTCCTTACATCTCTGAAGTCTCCCGCGGCTTTTTGCCCCCTCAGTACTCGAACCGTCCGAGACCTCCATGAACTCACGCAGGCACGGGCCGCTGCGCGGCGCTACCGTTCGCCGCATCGCGTGGCCGTAAGGCTATATAGATGGCCGCCGACGGCGCGCGCACGGAGTTTCCGAAAGCACCCGCCCTCCACACGGAAGCGCCGCGCACGATACCCTTCCGAAGCAAGCTGCTCATTGTTGGCGAAAAGGTAGAGTCCATTCACCCATCCAGCGGACACGAAAGGTCGCAAGGCATTCGTCGTTTTGTTTAATTTTTGGTGATATGTCCCACGTGGGAGACCTAAAGCCCAGTCGGCGAAAGCTCTGCCGGACCATCAATAAAGTTGTTACCAACCAAATGTCCCTTGGCGTTGCGTTTTGCCGGGCGAAATGAGATAATAATCAACAAAATGGCACGCCGGAAAAAAAAGATGAAGACGATCTGGCAAAGGAATTGGAAGAATGCCATGGCTGAAGAAGAGAGATCGATGTACCGATGTATCTCGATTGAAGAGTGCTTGCAGTGATGTATGTTTCGGTAATGTCATATAGCTACGGGTCGTGGAAAGCCCAAGACAATAAGCGATTGCACTACCTTTGTCTTTGTTTATAGATGCTCAGTGTCATCAACCACATCTATGCAACTCCAGACAATGCAGCGGTGTCCGAGGACGCAAGTAAAACAGAAGAATTCGCGAACGTAACAAACACGAAGTTGCAGTAGGCTTGACTGTCGTCAAGGGCTGCACATCATGACAATTTCTTTCACCGTTATAATTATATATGAAATTGCACAAGACTAATGAGTCGTATTGTGAAGCTATTCTTGGCTCCCTAAAAATGGCTCTTTCTAATCGACTGGGGTCTTGCATTGGTGGTGTTGGCGATTATTATTATTTTCTTCAAAAGTGGCGTAAGGAAACAGTGGGGCCTAATAGACCACGGTTGACATTCTGCAAGGGCGCTTTTTTTTAGCCAATACGATAGGCTGTGTAGCAGCCCGGTGGGGCCAGTCGGAGCCTCGTAATATGGCAGCTGGAACAACACGGCAAAACCTGAAATGCGTCCCAAAAATAGCACTCCAGGTATATCCTCATTTTGGTGATGCGACCCTTTAGAAACAGCATCTTCGTATTCTCGTCTCTCGGCGAAAGCGAAAACATTAACGCTTCTTCTTAGCACCTCGAAGTTCTCACGCCTTCACCACTTTCCCACGGAGATGGACGCAATCAAAAGCGAAAGCCCACTTCCCCCGAGGCCCTCAGTGAAAAACCGAAACGTCGACACCGAAACCACGCCAGCAAGTAACTGCAAATACACGAAATGGATGACCAGAAGTAATGCTCTCGTTTGAATCTTCTGTTAGCTTTTTTGTGTCGTTATGTTTCATTTCCAAGCCTATTACCGCCACTCCTGAGAAGGAAGCTTCAAAAAGGAAAGTAGCTTCCTTTTTAAGGAACGTCTCCTACGTTTGTATACATATTAGACGTTATTACTTTTCAAGTTCAGGGAACCCGCGAATAGCTGCAGACACAAAAAAACAAACACGCATACATACACACGCCATCAATGTACATTGCACATAGTGCGAACAACGAGTCCACTGTCACTGCTTCTCCACATCCGAGAAGCTCGCAAAACCGAACCAAATAACAGAAACTGCAAAGCACTGTCCCACTCCCCTCGGGCGATCCATCAAACTCGCGGACGTCCTAATACCGTCGGCCGCGGCCGGCGACTAAAAGCGACGACCAACAGCGCTCTCCACCACATACGTGGCTTTTCACATCTTCGTTCTCATACTTATTCGTCAAGTTCGCGCCCCTGTATGCCTGAAGCCAACTACAGCAGGAACGGAGTTCAAACACCGATGGGCAAACAAAGAGAAAGTACGTCTGTCCGCACGTCTGTTCGTCCTGGAACTTTTGTTGCCGATTCGTCGCAGCGCGCATCTCCGCTGCGGCAGCTGTTGCTGACTTCGACTCGTCACCACCACCGGCGGCGGCGCCACCGTTTGTTCTCGCGTCGACGTTGCTAGGCCTAATGGCGGCGAGCGGAGAGACTGTAGACAGAAGCACAGGGGGCGCTGCGGGAGGCTGGCGCGTTCCCGCGCTCCGCGTACATTGAAGAAGGCCGTGCCTTCAGCCCCTTTTCCCCGTGGAGTTCTAATTTTATTCTTCGCGGTCGATCAAACCGTTTCGAGTGCGCATTGTGTCGAGAAGAAGAGCGCGTCGATTCAAGAAATCCCTTCGAGCTAGTGAATGCGTTTCAGAAGCGGACGACGGCGTTCCGTAGCTTCGTACATAGGCGTGGGAAAGAAAGAGAAGCGCTGAAAGCGATCTACGCGAACCGCGAGTCATCTCTTCGAGGAATGCCTGACGCCATTTTTTTTTTGTTCAGTCCGTCCGCAGAGCCAATTTCCAGGCCAATCGCGAAACACCCCGCAATCTTTTTTACGTATTTTTATTCGTATTGACGCAGGCTTTTCGCGCGATGCTCGAGCTTGTTCACCGGCAGTCAGGCGATGAATCCTCCAGAGAATGGTGTTTCAGTCCGTGAGAGTTTGTAATACAGAGCAGACTCAATGAACAATGGCGACGCCAATGGCTCGTGACGGCGCTTCTAGAACGTTCTTTTCCGCTTCCTATGTCGTCGTAGTCATTGTAATTGTTGTTGGTGGTGCTGTTATTGTTGTTGATATAACTTAGGAAAGATGCTTCTACACAGTCGGGCTCATATCTCGCCTAATGTCAGTGGTATGCGGGGTACGCTGATTTTTCGTGTTTACGATGCTTTCGCCTCTACTTTGCCGTTGTTGTTAGTGACGTCACAATTGCTGCAGTTCTTGTTTTTCGTTGTGGCAGTTTTTGATACCGTTCAAAAGCCTGTGTTAGCTTTTCTTGTGTTTCTTCAATACATGTTGATTGGATAACCGGTTCTAGCGTAGCGCATCTCCCTATGTTTTTTCATATATAAATTTTTCAAAAAATTTAGCGAAGATATGTTTCTATACAGTCGGGTTAACTCTCGCGCAGTGTCACTGAGATGTGGGTTACACTGGTTTTTCGTGTTCGTGGCGTTTTCGCTGCTTTGTTGTTGCTGCTGTTCACTTAATCTTGTCAGTTGTTGTAGTCGCTGGGGTAGATATCTTTTCCGAAAGTCCGCGTTTCCAGGGAAGAAACACTGGTTTCGACATACGCAGTACTGCAGATCATTGTACAAAGGTTACACTTGGAAGCCCCTTTTTCTGTGCTCGTGTTGTCGCGGTACGAGGAGAGTTACCGAAACTGGTCAGCTTTAAAATATAATTACCTTTCGTAACGTAATGTATATCGTCATTCCTTTTACCAATCTTCTAGTCTAAGGTGTAAAAAACAGCCAGCGCACCACATTTAAGCAAACGTTAAATTGTACAACTTTACATACGGCGAACACGTACCAACACATGGCCACCAGCGTAAAACGGCCCCACCAAGGAACTAACCTCCTTGGGCCCCACTGAAACGGTCCCTTATTCACGGGGTCTCTAAGACAACTCGAAGGTGAAAGCCATCTTTTTTTCTTTTCAGTCGATAGCATTGATCGCAGTGCAAAACCCAAATGCCTCCGTGATCCGTGGAATTGGAAGCTTTCGGCACCCTACGTGGTCTTGCATTGCCTCCGTGATCGGCCCACATTTGACCAAGCGACGATGTCATGTGGTGACGTCACGATGATGCCACAAAAACTGGCTTCCTGTGACGTCATCACGTGGTGTTCTTTTGCATCACTCGTCTTCACACTTGTGCCGCCGAAGACGCCCACGGTCACTTTTCGCGTCTGATGACGCGTCTAAGGTTTTTGCCTTAATGAACAGGGTTACGTTTTTGTAATGTAGGCCAACGCTGGAGGCTGCTGCTGCAGCGGCTGTTGCGTTTGGACTGGACGCGCTGCTGTTATATCTCTGTCACTCTAAATGAACTGTAGAGATAGAAGAAACATAAGGGGCATCTTCTGTCTCTTCTTTCTTAAAGGTCCATAGTCATCTTCATCTACAGGCGGTGGTGCGGCGTCTAGTTTGTTCAAAGCAATGTACACACTAGACCAGCAACGAGTTCTGCCCTGTTACGTCTTCGAGCTTTGCCGCAAATCCGGACACGATCCATACGATCCGCGAATCCGGATCGTATGTGCCATCATGAACAAATGAAACGCGAACAAGAAATCACGAAGTATAATAGGATTTGCGAGTGATAACTGGAGATAACTGTCGCGTACCGCCAATTATGTAGTTGATAAAAATGGTCTATGCCCCCAAACTGAACGTCCAAACCGAGCTGCCGCTGATATTACGCGTACTGGTGGAAGTAAGAACGACCTTCCCTAAGGTTCAAGATTGGGCGTACTGGTACAGAATACTTCTAAAGTAGTATAGCGCAACCACTCGACAGCGCACAAAGGAGATATACTCTGCCATGTGTGCATCACTTCTTTGTGTGCCGTAGGATTGTTACGCTCTCCAACTGCAAAGAACGACATAACGTTTTTTTTTTTTTTTCGTATTGGACGTATCATATGGGAACAAGCCTAACTTGTTCCCGTATGATACGTCCACGACTGTAATATACACCATCAGCGCTAGCGCCGAGGGGCAAGCGCGGTATTCGTTTGTGACGCTGGGGGCTGAAGCGGAGTGTATAGAGGTAAACGCGTAGAGGCAGCCATCGCACTACGTACGAGTCAAATAAAATATATAAAAATACTGGTTTGGCCGGTCTCTTCTGGGAAGACGGAAGACGACGCTGCAATGGCAGCAGCAGAAGAATAAGCAGCAACAGCTGATACTTTCCCGATACATTTTTGTCGTTTTTTTTGGTTTTTAGTAACTATATACATATGTAACTTGCAGCAAAGCCTGCAGCCTCAGGGCTGTTATACATATTCAAATCCGCCAAGCCGTTAAACTGGGACTTATAGTTTACGATGTCAACCCGCCTGACCCGCCCGAGTTACTGACCAATACTCCGAGAGAAAGGGAGAAGGTAAATGAAAGGCCGGGTGGTTAACCTGGTTAGCCTGGTTGATTACACTTGGTTTGCATGTTCTCTGGGCCACAGAAGCAAAGAAGTAAAAAGATGCAAGTTGAACGGGCAGTTAACGAACGAGAACAGCTGATCGCGTACACATGAATAACAGCGTCCTTCGCCAAATCGAGGATGGTCGCATATCCGCCATTGCTCCAAGAAACTACACACGAGTTATGAAGCGAGCGTAAAAGAACAACGCCGCCGTCAGTTTATTGGTCTTTTGCGGATGCAGTCAAAGGTTAAACTTATTATGTTGAGAACAATGTCTCATTGGGCCTTGTTCATACAGCCTTACGGGATATGATCTTCAGGGTGTCGACGGTAACTTTTGGTGGAATTCAGCACGTCAGGAAGAGGCATTGCTTAGCTATACTGCACGTGTTTCGTAAATCATTGTTATCACTCCCGAAATGTTGGCTTATATTGGCTGCAGTTTGGCTAATTTCGGTTTTAAGTTGGCTATCCGCTGTTTCAAGCACCATCATTACATTGATTCAGTACCGATCCAGCCATTGAATTTTTCATCATGCAATTTCCTTTTGTTTCTTCCTCCTCAGTTCTCTTTTCAGTCATTACCTTTATTTACATTAACTCATCTCCTCTCCTGTTTTTTTTCTTTCTGTGGTATTCAACTTCGTGCTGTCCCTTGATTCCCGGTGGAATCACGGTAACTGCGCATCGCGAGCCACAGCCATCGAGGTCATCCTCACCATCATCGGCAGCAGCCAGACAAGTTTTTTATTTCTTCTTTTATTATTTTTTGTTAAAGAAAAGCGGCGCCGCTCGAGAAAGGCTTCGACGTCGCGAGTGCGACGTGACATTTATCACGCTTCTGGCACGCTAAGACACTTCTGCGCAGCCATCAAGTGTGACGCGTTGTTTGAAGAAAGAAAGAAAGAAAGAAAGAAAGAAAGAAAGAAAGAAAGAAAGAAAGAAAGAAAGAAAGAAAGAAAGAAAGAAAGAAAGAAAGAAAGAAAGAAAGAAAGAAAGAAAGAAAGAAAGAAAGAAAGAAAGAAAGAAAGAAAGAAAGAAAGAAAGAAAGGAGCCACACGTTTGTCTCGACAGCCTCCGGTGTTGGCGACACTGACACAGTGACGTAGATACGCGGGGAGGGGTGACGCAATGGATTCGCGTGGCTGAGTTAAACGCGCGTTACGCGCCGCAGGATCGCATATAACGCCGCCTAAAGAACTCATAGCACTGCCATCCCGTCACGTTCATGAAGCTGTAAAGACAAGAAGCCTCGCTGCATCATACTTTCTTACGTGCTGCTGTCATCGTTGACCTTGATGCACACTGACACAGTAAGAATGCGGTCGTCGGAAAAAAAGAGGCTTCACGACTCAGTGCGGTGCAGAAACGGTGATATATTCTCATCGCACGCGCTCTCTGCGTTTAGCTTTACGCGGCTTCCGTTAAGTCCCTGCAAACCACATACGTCCAGTACATATCCATAAATGCCTACTAGACATCCATGGAATACTAGCTATATGCGCTAAATATCTATAGCATGCTATGGATATCGAGTGGATACAGCTAGCATTCTATGGATGACTAGTGGATATTTACAGTTTACTGCGGTAAGTAGAAAACCACATTTGCAAGGTAATTATTAGCTTATGAAATCGAGCCTGCGCGATGCGAATTCGGTGAGCGTCGGCTCTTCGACCCGTGGGCCGTTGTTATTGTGTACATCACTGCGAATGTTGTTTCGCTGTTCCATTCGTCAGCCGTCTTACCGCGGTTACTGTACATAAATGTGAATATTGTTGCAGATAAGTATACATCTGTGTGTGTGTGCAACATATCACACCGCGTTGCGTGGTTGTGCAAATTTACTTGAACGTGCTTGTTATAACGTGTTATTTAGTAAACTTATGCGATACCAATATAGGTTGTTGCTCTATTATCACCCCCTTATCGAAAGAAAAAGAAAAAGCTGAAACTGCATAGGGTGGATGTGTTCATCTTTACTTCGTCGATCGCTTCCTTTTTCTTTCTTTTTGAACTTTCCTTTTTCACCGCTAGGCGAATAAATTTACATTGGCAGGTCACGTAATGAATTTTTCCACCGCCATGAACGTTTCCGGGTATCCACGAAACTTTTTTTTTTTCCTTAACGTTTCCCTTAACGTATCGCAATTTATAGTAGCTTTCCACTTCAGCGCTCTATTTAGCCTTCCAGTCCGTTAAGTTCACATACGACCTAATCTAGGGCACTGGCCGTCGAAGCGAACAGCTTTATTCGAATACACCGCCTCCTGCATCGTTTCCTCGCTCCTTTAGTCTTAACTCGCCCTCGGTTCACTAGGCTCGCAAGTGACGTCACCTCGTACAAATCCCGGTCGGTTGGTCAGTCGACACGGGCGAATACTTATGCGCAAGCGTACAGGGTAATGGCGAGGTCTGATCGAGCAAAGGTCAACGCACACGCGCGCGCGAATGAGTGTGTCGGGCGCAAAACACTCGAGTCTCGCTCTTAGTCTAACCGTGTACGTCGTACGTCTACATATTCGCCTCCCTCTTACATGTTTTCCATTTCACTGTCGCTGTGCGTGCGTGATCGTGGCGCGTGCGGCCATACGTGTAATTCCTTGAATAAGTATAAGCGGCGCCTCAGAGTCGAATACGAAATAAACCTCTGCTCACCCCCCCCCCTCTCCCCGCATTTGCGTCGTGCCACCCACACCTCCACATCGTAATGTCCTCATTTCGCGTCAGCTCGCGCAGCAACGGCAGCAGCGTGACGTGCATGAGCCCTCTCGGAGTGGAGCTCATGTCTGTAGGTCGGCAAAAAAAAAAAGCAGAGCTCACTCAGACTCACTCGAGAAATATGTTCAGCGCTTACGGCTCGCTTAGACTGAGACACACCGAATTTTTTATCAGCCGGACGCACTCACTCTCGCCATCAAATTACTCAGCTGGACTCACTTAATTAGACAGACTCACGGATCGACGTGGGTCTGAGTGAGTGTGTCGACCCATGAGGACGTTAGCGTACAATTAAATTCTTCAATCATGGTATCAATGCGCTTTATAACGCCAATATCTCACATAATCGGTGCTCTACGTGGCGCATTTTGATCTCGTACCTTGAAATGCGAGTATACAGTGGTTGCAATCCAGTACGGACATTTTTGTTGAAAGGCGCGGCTCACATGATATATTTTTGGGAAGAACTTCTCGTGAAACAGCTCGCGAAGGAGAAGTAAAAACGTCCCCCCCCCCCCCCCCCCCCCCGCTCCCCCCGATGACCGCTCAAGAAGCGTCCTAAAGATAATCAACGACCTCTGTCGAGAGGCTGGAGGATGACTACACTTAAACGTAAGAGAATACGGCGGACCGTGGAGAAAGATACCGTGATAAAATACTCAACCGTCAACACTCAAGGCTCTTATTTCGAGTAAAAAGAAAGAAAAAGCAAGTGCGTACGCAATTTCTGTAGACGTCACGCTTTCACGCGCTCACGACATTCCAGAGGCGGCAGCGGCGTGACGCGCATGCGCGTTGGCCAAACGTATATGCGTGTAAAGAAAGAACGTAGCAGCTGTTTCTGTCGCATATATACAACAACCTAACACCCTAAAATGAAAAGAACAAAATAAGACGAAGGTCAGAGGCAAACGTGGAGCGGTGGACAGCAGTGTAGCATCAAGATAGAAACGAATCCCACGCGACAGAACGAAAAAGAAAGGTATCTAGTAAACAATATTAACAAAAAATGGGTAGACGGCTTTCGGCACACATCTAGGTAGCCTCTAACGCCCCGTTCCCTTCTCCACAGCGGAAATACAACCCTCAATTTAGCGCTCGCTCGTTCACTCCCACATCCCCCCTCTATATAGGGGGCGCAGGTGTGCACACTTATTCAGAGGTGGAAGGGGGCACAGCAGGCATTCCGGCGGCCGAGGAGTTTCAGAGAAGCGGAAAGATCAAGCCCCTGGACTTCCCCCCAGCACGCTGGACACAAACAAAAACACAACCCAAAAAACGCAAACGACAAACCAAAACACAACGGGGTACCATAGAACAGGGAGCGAGAAAAATTGGGGGCGTTCACAGGAGTTCGGAAAAGATGAGAGCAGACGAAAAAAAGGAAAAAGCCAACAGCAGACGAACTAGCAGACGTGAACGGTAGACGATCGGACGCAGCAGACGACAGGCCCGCGTCTCGGAGGCGTTGTCTTATTCCTTTGTGTTGTTCTCGGAAGCAACGTCCTGGCAACAACAACTGCGACTGGACGACCTAGGGCGCCGTAACAACCGCTGCTCTTTTTGTTGTTTCGTTCGCTGCTGCTCCTGGCCCCGCAGGAAGCAGCGGCCGGGCGAAACTAAAGGGATGGCAACTGCAGCGCGGCCGGATGACCTGTGGTCATCATCGCAACACACGTCACTGCAAAACACCGTCTTGCAGGCGGCGGCGTCGTCTGCGGCAGACTTCTGCTCGCAGTCGACGCCAGCCAGAGATGCGCGTCACAGAGGGCTATAGCTTTGTCCTCACGCTTTGTCTTCCGCTACGTTTCGTTCCTCTGATTGGCTGTACACGAAACAGACGAACGCGGGGGAAAAAAACGGACGACAACCACGACACGCGTCGTCACATTTTCGTCATTTCCCGTTGTGCTTCTTTTTCGCTTTTTGTGGATGGTCTAGTCGCTAACCAGTATGTGAGATCTGCGGTGTTATTCTGGACACGATGAAGTTCCGTCATACTGTAAAATATTGTAATGGCGGCATTTTAAGCCAATCAGAGAGGCCGTAGCAGCCCTCTGTGCCAATGAGAGTAAACCAATGGCGGAATTTGACAATGTCCCGAATAGCAACCTTGGTAATCATTGCATTTGGTTTTGTTCTTTCACGTTTTCATTCTACTGCGGGCGTGATGAAGTCGATGTCATTTGCATTCAAATGCGTTTTGAGCGACATCCTGCAGCGTACAAGAATAGAGGTGTAACTTTCGGAGAAGCCGCAACTGAAGCCTTAAGTGGCCGCATTAGATGTAAATGAACGTACGAAATTCGTATTTGGAAAAATGCCCTGTTACTGTCGTCGGATGAATATACCTTAAAACAAGGATGTCCTCATCATATGTGTCGAACCAAATCTATGAAGCAGCCGCAGCTTAGCACAGAAATCATACGTTTGTCAGACAGACGCACATAGACAGCCGGAAAACGAAATAGTACTAACGGACACATAAGCGGTTATTTTTTTAACTTATCTGCGAAAGACTGGCCTAAGTGACAGCTGGTAAATATAAAACTGGAAAGAGACGCCCGGGCTGAGCAATTTCTAGCCAGGCCTGCCAGGCTAACATCGACTGTATCAACATACCCACCCCGACAGCCATCTGGGCAAAAAGTCACAACTGTTGATTCAATAAATTGCAGGGCTCACTGAGCATCAGATTGAACAATGTTCTCCGCGCGTTCACTTATGTAACGCCTGGCTTTTCTCACAAAAGAAACGCGCCGAGGTCAAGGGCCGCACGAGAACACGTTCGGGCACGAAACATTACCGCAAACGTGCGTCGCGGCGTTTAATGGTTGGCCCCCGCCGGTTGCTCCATCCCAGAAATGAGCGGTTGAGCGCTTGACTCAGTGTCATTATGAAACCGCGATTACTGCAGAAGTCTTGGATGACATAGATGACGATGAATGCGGGACAGAACGTTAAGATGTAACAAAAAAAAAACGATTAAGTGTTTCCTGAGCTATCACTCGATACTTGATAAAATGTACGAGCCTGAAGTGCAAAAGCAGCCAGTACATATTACACTAGAACGTGTGAAGCGTTCAAAAATATACTAAATTCCGAGGTTTAACGAGCTGAAACAAAGATGCGGTTATGAGACAAGCCTTCGGTTTGATTTTCACAAGCAGAGGTTCCTTAAACGTGCTCTTAAGTACACGGGTACTTCACGCATTTCGCCCCCATGAATATGCAGTCACAGTGGCTAGGAATCGAACCTACGTTCTCCAGAGGCGATACGCTGCAGCCGCTAAACCAGCACTGCGGGTTGAAGCGCCGGCAGGAATGCACATCCATCAATTATTTTTTTTTTAAATAGGCCACCGTAACATTTTTGCTCACGTTGAAAAATCTACGTTAATTAGGCGCTTTGTGGTTACAAACTGCGCTATCACCTTATAAAATGAAACACTGAAGTGAGTTGTGAATTGCTGATACTTCACTTTGTACATCAGTTATCAAACGTTCTACACCGACGGAAATCACCAGCCTACATTAATTGGTCGGTGCTCAGGCGAATACATCTACAAGACCCACTTTATCACAAAGTGTGTGATGTTTCCCCAGTAAACATCCGTAAAGAGACGGTCGCGCATTCCACGGTTGCTGCACCGATCTTTTCCTCGCTCAGAGTTCCAGACGAATTCCGCGATACTGCCAAGCAGTGCCCCAGTATTCCGTTAAAGACACGTATCTCACTAAGCGCGCGCAATCAAGCGCGGCGCGCGTGCTTAGAAAAGAGGCTTACTAAGTTCTCACTTTCAACGTGCGCACTTTAAGCGCGCGCGCGCTCGAATCTCAAGATAAGTATACTACAAAAAAAAAGAAAAACTAAACCACCGAAACGCGGAAGCGGTTCCAAACGCGACCAACCTAAAAAACAAGACATTTCAAGTTCTGTTTCAACGCATGTGCTGTATAAAAGGCTCGGCTTACTAAAGAGAACGAAGAAAACAAACCGAAACGTCGCGAGAGTATACGACAATGCGATGCTTTCGAGAAAGAATAAAAGTGCCGGGACAAGAACTTCCTGATCCCCTATATAGATGCAACGTTTGTCCTCTTCGTGCTTATAAAAAAAGCCCCCCGAAGCTAGAGTTATATACCACAACGACGCATAAAGCGTGGAAAGAGTGTTTGGAAACAAAGGAAAAAGCCCGCCATTTTTGCTGTTCTTTACTTGTAACTGTCAACGTCCCAGGAGAGGCATGCTGCCGGTCTTTGAACGGATATAGAACTGAAGACGAGTGCGGTTTTTAAAGGAACAACAAAGATGAAAACTCCTACTGGTCGTTAGGAATAATGAGTCGAATCTGGAGCAGGCGACCGAATCACCCGACAAGCGGAAAAAGGCCTAACAAAAGTTCCTGCCTGCTTCCAACAATCTTCGTCTGCGTAGCAGACGACGACAGTTCGAAACAGACGTGCCGCTTCCGACAGTGCTATGACAGAGCAGACGAAAAAGGCGTTCGACCAATGGGAGGGCTCGACAGAAGTTGCCGCCGTCCTCTGCTACGTATAGAGAGATAAAGAGAGAGAGAAAGAAAGGGTTAGAAGCAGACGTACCTCTTCTGGTACACTGCCCAGCAGAAGAACCTCGGAACAATGGCCGCAGAAAACGAAACGGACGCGGAAGAAGCGAAACTGCGGCGGCTGCAGCGATTATGTATAGAGAAGGTTAAAAGGTGGAGCAAGCGGGCGGTTATAATGATGGGAACAAGAAAGAAAAGGACATTGTTTGTCCTACATGCGTGTTTGTTTTTCGTTTCCGCACTGTCATTGCGTGTACGATTCAGCGTCTGAAAGTAGCACGTGAGTAGGTGGCGTACAAACTGACGTCCAAGCGGCATTTTTCTCCCGAGTAATAGCTCCAAATCCCAAAGGCTATGCTTTTGCGTACTGCCAAGCTCCGGATTCATGCGCGGAAGTCGGAAACGTGCCGGGACCGCCATGTTTTGTATACCACCCATAACTGGAAACGCCATATTGGATTAAGGCACAATGTTTCTGCAAACATTAGTGTTCATTGCAAACTTAATATCTTGCTCCGGAAATGAAAGAGCAAGTTTTGTTTTAACTTCGCAATGTCATTATGCTGGTTAAAGCGAGGAGTACGAGGCTGAAGCAAGATGCATTTATTATCAAGAGTTCCATGCATTCATGCTGAGTCCCCGCACTTGGTAGAAACTCTCACGGACGCTAGCGTCCGAGTTATAGAATTTACTTTAAGACATGCGAAGCCATAATAAAAAGCGACAGAACACTTACATCGGTAAAGGACTCTTTCAGAACCCAGTTTTCAGTATTTCATCTCAAAAATGGCTGATTTTGCTGACTGAAAGTAATGAAGGCGACCAAGCATCCACTTCTTCTTTCTTCTTCTTTTTTTTTTTGAATTTTCACAATGAGAACATGTGGGTACGTCTTCAAGACGAAAATAAAGAAGACAGCATAGACGAAAACGCTAATTATTTTAGCTCTAGCACAAAAACGGCGTCGAATATCATCAGCCGTAAACCCGAACACTCCCAGTGAATACACGCCACGCAAAATATGCAGACGACAAAGTCTGGGCGTTGCTGCAGACGTCGAAAAAAAATGGCCGTTTCGACGTCTGGAAACAAGACGCATCAAGATGAGAAAAATAAAACAAAACCGACTTGTCTCTCCTACCCAACGTGCGCGTTTGTTTTCTTTATTACCGCGGCAAACGAGTGCACTCATTCGTAATGCGATATACTCAAAACAGAAAAAAAAGAGCGAGGGTTTAGTTGTTGCAAGGGGTGGCAACGCGCGCAGCCAAGCCTGTAGCGAAGCCAAGCCGGCGGAGATGCTCCGGACAGACGGCGGCGAGCAGACGACGTCTTGTTTTAGGCACGCCGCGAACGAAACGAATAGAGAAACAAAATGGCGTACCGCCCGATCGCTCTTCGCTCCGAGCGCCACCACCACCCACGTACAAAACTCCCCACCCTCCGCTTCTGCGTTTGCCACCAGTAAAAACAGTGCGTGCCGCCGACGCCTGCAGACGCCACCGACGCCCACATCTTTTCTTTCCCAGTCGCCAGCGACAGTATATATAGTATGCGCAAGCACGCCTATCGCGGGAGTGAACGTGTCTCGTGCACGAGTTCGTTGGGCGGAAGTAGTCACGTGAGCGCGTTACTGTGGCTTTCCAGAGCACGGACTAAGCAGACAATTTTCTTTTACGACATTATGGAAAACGAACGCAAAGGTATCGGCAACGCCATTCTAGCTAAACATCGTCACATTCGACATGTGTCTTGCAATGGCGGCGTTTTGAACCAATTAGAGGCGCCGTAGCGCCTCGCTGGGCCGATAGGAAATGATCAAGATGGTGAATCGGACAATGTGGCGGAATTCGAGAACGTACCTGTTATTTCTTTTTCTATGGATTGCTTCGTGGAACTGTCATTTTGCTGGCAGCTTCAGAATTACTCGGAACTGATAAAAAAAGGTGGCCTTGGTCTGCTTAATTGTCTATTTAGCCGTCTATACTTTCGAGTACAGAGACGCAGCCATTAGCGCTGTCAAATTGTAGCCTTCCGTACTTGGCGCACTAACACAAGTATCACAAGAGTTCTGAAGTGCTGCATTGGATATTCTAGAATGCATTACTTTTGAGTTTATTTACCTCTAATTACCTTCACAGCCAAGACTAGCCGAGAGTTAGCCGTAACAAGATAAAATTAGCCAACAGAGAGCTAGTATTAGGTAGTGCTTGCAAGACGCGAGTAAGTGTAGGAGGCTCAGTTCCCACAGCTCCCACGGCAGCTTCAGACAAACTAACCTTTATCCCCCCCATTTCGCCGACTCCTAATGATAACTCGTTGAAACCAAAAAAAAAGATGTGTTGAAGGCACGCACACCCACTCTCCACGTCTAATTGCTGCACGGCTTTATAGCCGTCGCGTCGTATGACGCCCTCCGAGAGTTCCGCACATAATTGCCCGAGGAGACATCTTTCCGCGCCTCAAAACGGGGCGGACGTATGCACATATACACGTGTCATTGGCATCGCTTCGTAAACGCAGGGGGCAGCCACACAGCCGACCTGTACGCCTACGCTAACCTGTCTGCATACAAGCCGTCAACGGTGTACGCAACGAGGGTCCTCCTGCAGGCACCAACATGCAAGGTCTTCGCTCTTTCGCGCATCGTGTGTGTGTGTGTGTGTGTGTGTAGTCTTTCGCGTGGGAGAGACCCCGTTACAACAAAGAGCGATTGCAGCCTACCGGGGAGATGAAAAGGAAACTCGTCCGTCGTTGCATCACGATGTCGTCGGACGAGGTACACGACTGCAAGGGGAGAGTATAAGTACACTCTAAAAACTGGCAAGCGTATCGCAAGAGTAAGAAAGCCGAGTTACTCTTCAGAGCGTTCTCTTACTCTCGCAAAGCATCGCATAGAGTGAAATGCACGTTCACTCTGTACGAAAGGAGAGAGTGAAATGTGCTTATACTCTACCTCCATCTGAGAGAGTGGAAGGCCCGTATACTCTTCTGGCATGACAGAGTAGAACGCAGTTATACTCCTGCTCCTCATATATAGTATATGTCGATGTGCCGGCATACCGCGAGCGATGACCACTCATTATTAAGCACACGCATATACAGTAGAGAGCACTGCATTCGCCGCGGGGCTGGATACAATTAATAAAAAAAAGCAGCGTTTCCAGCGCCTCCCAGTGCTCTTCAGTGTACTGGAATGCACTGGAATCCAGCGCCTCCCAGTGCTTTTCAGTGTACAGGAAGACACTGGAATAAAGCCTAATATCCGCGTTTTTAGCTTTGGATTTGTGCAGTTAAATAAGCGAATATCACCTCATCGAGTCGGTCGACGATCGAAACTACATTCGAAAAGTTTTTAAGTTCTTCGTATTTCAGTATCCACGTTTTTCGCTACGAACGTCGCGCACGGAGTACACTGCCCTAAGCCAAATGGTCCGTACGGCTAGAGTGCTCTATTACGGCTGTAGTCGCCGAACGTCAACAATAATGACCGAAAATATGTCCAAGGGCGTGACGAAAACTGAAGTGTTCAATGTGCAGTTCAGAAGTACAGCGTTTTCTACACAGAAATGACTAACCGCTTAGCTGGTCAATGCGAATGCCGCACATATCCTCGGTTACGCTAATCTTGTTTGCTGAGAAACAGGCCGGATTGACGTTCTGATACCGGGAAGCACAAAACAAAGAAATGAACTATCTTGTGTTTGGTTGTCGCATGTACGGAGATACTCAAACCGGCGTTTCTAAACAAGAAAATGAAGACAGATCACCGATATGGTCAGTGCAATCAGTGACAACGTGGAAGAAAAAGGACCTGTTCGTCGTCTCCGAGTGTGGCGTTGTGGTAGCGCGTCGGACTCACAATGTGAGGGTCGCTGGTTCGAATCTCACTTGCGCGTGTTTTTTTTTTTCTCACGTCTTTTTTTTTTTTTTTGTCGCAGTGCTCGTTATTATGTCATCATTACGATCTACGCATGAATAAATTCTCAAATGCAATATTAAGGCCCTATTTCGCCCGGGTTCTGCTATTTTTTTCTTGAGGTGTACTACTACTCCTTTCGGAGGGGTCCGGCTACTCTGCTTCGGCAAGAGTTATGTTACTCTGTTGAGGTGGAGTACTATAACCCTCTCAGGCGGCATTACTATACTCTGCCTCAAGAAGAGGTGATTTACTCTGGAAAAGAGAGTTAAATATGGGACAAGAATATACTCTCCCAAAGAGAGTGCCCAGCACTCTCTTAGTTCTTAGAGTGATATGCATCTATTTCGTGCGAGGACAGACCGCGCAGGTGCATCGGTGGACTACAGCTGAGAAGAAATGAGGCCTGAGAGCATCGAGAGGCGTGCAGCTAGGGACGTACGGGCCATGGGAAAGAAGAAAGGGTCTGCGGCGGCCACCGAAGCCATATTGTTTTCGCGTGGTCACTGGCAAGGGATTTCGCCCCCTTCACGGGGCACGGATGCGAGTGCGCATGAGCGTCGCGATAACTATAAAGGGATCAAACCTCGATAACAGAAACTTCGATATAATGAAGCATTTAACTGTATCTGTATAACTCGATGTCCACAGAACACCATGTATCCCTTTAAATATGCTCCCTTTAAGCCCGTTTCCTCCAAGTCCTTTTCTATTAAGTCCCTTTGTATTAAGTCCCTTTCTATTAAGTCATTATCTATTAAGTCCGTTTCCTTCAAGTCCGTTCCTATTCAATATTTTCATATTAAGCCCGTTCCTACGAAGTGCTTTCCTATTGAGTCAGTTTCCTTCATGTCCGTTTCCTTTAACTCCGTTTCGTTAAAGTCCATTTCGTTAAAGTCGCCGCTTGAAAGTCTGGTTCTCAAACAAGCAAACATTCCCTGCAAAACGCTCAGGACGAACTCATTGGGTCTACTACATCATTTCAGTTTTTTTTTTTTTTTCATCAAAATCGAAGCCAAGGTATGTAAGTTCAATGCCTTCAAACGCAGCCGTTAATATGATCAATGTGCCTGCTTGGGCTATGTGGTGCAGCATACTTTACAGGGAGAACCTTTTTTTTTTTTTTTTAGTGCGCACAACATTCAAAGAAAAAGAAGAGCAAGATAGGACAGGGCGCTCTGTCCTATCTCGTGCGTTCTTTCTTTTCTTCAAATGTTATGTGTGCTAAAAAAAGGTTTTCCTTGTCATAGGTTTCAAAGTCACATGGTCCCTTACGTATTCGCTTAGAATGACTCCAAGGCAAAAGTCTTTTTCTTTCTCTTCGCAGTCAATTGTATTGATTTCCCTGAAAACTGTCTGCACATAACGCGGTTTCGCACTGCCTCCGAGATCGGAGCCGTTGCGAGCTTTCCGCACATCGCGTGGTATAACAGTGCCTCCGGAATCGGCCCACCTACGACCAATCGAAGATGTCAAGTGGTAACGTCATTATGTGACGTCACGTTGTGTGACGTCAAAAATTATGGCAATCTGTGGCGTCATGATGACGACATCACATGGTGATTTTTTTGCATCACTGTGTTGACGCCGACGCCGTCGACCACGATCCCTTTTCGCGTTGATTGAGACATGCTTTCGCCTTAATTAAGCTAATTGCGAAGAAATGATTATGATGACGGTCAAGATGACAGAGTCGGTCGGTTTTCGTAACGACGCCGTGGCAGATGAAAAGGCTGACTTGCTTTACCTCTTTGGCTCATCCTATTATCTAAATACATCTATACCCTGAGATGTGTGATCATTCGAAATATAAAGTTATAATTGCTGCACGTTGCTGCTTCATTCGAACAATATTTCTTAGAATTTTCTCTTACGATTTGCCAGATAAGCTAAATGTTGATTCGCAAGTAACCGGTCAACCATCTGCACTCGCAGACGTTCAAGTCAGCCGAAGGTTTGTCATGTATCGGCCTTCCCCAGTCGTCGGTAAAAGTGATACCAACCTGAATTTCCAGCAGCGCCATACTGAGTTCTAAAAAAGAAACAAGTTATCCGACTCCCCATGCTACACTTCCCCCTTTCTCTTTCATTTCCTCCCTTTGCTTTATTTTTCTCCATCGCCTTGTGAAGTAAGATGCTCAGTTAATATGTTTGTTGTTGTATAGTTGCTTGGTAGCGTACAGTGTATTTTTATAACGACTCATGCGCTTGCGTGTACAGGCTCAATCAACTTTCCTTTGTGACAGGATCGGAGGCCCCTCACCTGGTTTAGCACTGCCTCCGTGATCGGCCCATCCTAGGCCAAGCTACGATGTGATGTGATAACATCATCATGTGACGTCACAAATGTTGGCGACCTGTGACGTCATGGTTACGTCATATGGTGACGCCATCACGTGATGGTGATTTTTTTTTGCATCACTCGCGTTGTCCCTGACGCCGCGGGAAGGACACCGACGGTCAATTTTCGCGTTTGATGAGGCATCTAAGGCTTGCGCCTTAAAAGACAATGCCAGGCTTTCGCCTTCGAGTCGTCTCAGGCGAATGCATAAGGGACCCCGTGAGTTTTTCAGGCCCCAAGGCACTACATCTGGAGGCCACACACGAGTTTCAGAATAGTAGAATACAAAGCAACCAGTAACACATTTTGCAGAATATGTAGAAAAAGCAAAAGTTGCCAGCGGTAATAGGACGGCAAGTTAACAACACGCCATCGTGGGTGTATATCGTGAGAACACATCGCGGGTTAATTGTTCGCGAAGAGCTTATATGGACGGCTGCGTACACCTCTCACTAGTAGACTTCCTCGCGCTCTAAATTGTTCCTACTTTTTTCTGAACATCTGACGGGCCAGCTAGAGGCGCTCTTCCATAGTACTCGGTTCTGCAGATCGTCCACATTCGTTTTTTCTAAACACACAAACAATAAAAGTTCGGCAGCAAGTTATACTCTGTAACACTCGAAGTAATTACACTTGGTAATGCATTAAGTTATACAATCGGGCACCAGACTTCTACCAAGGCATAAATAACGAGCCGCGCGTTAGAGACACGCACTACACTGCCTTGACGGTGCCAGTCGATTCCAGTGTTCCGACCCCCTCCACTGAAGCTTTTAGCACTTCATGTGTTGTCGCAGTATACCTCCGGGATCGGCCCACCCTCTACCAAGCGACGCGTCACGAATGACGTCATGATGAGGTCACGTATTTCTGTGATGTGTGACGTCATTACGACGTCACGCGGTGAAGAAGAACGACGATGTGGGCGAGTCGGTTAATGCACATCTTCAAGGGTTCGCAGCGCGAGCGCGCCAGTACTCGAAAAAAGGCGACACAGTGAAGAAAGGAAGGATACAGTGTGCGTCCCTCTTTGGCTTCCTTTCTTCACCGTGTCGTCTTTCGTCCAGCCCTTGCGAGTTCGAGCTGCGAACTCTTGAAAATGTCACGTTGTGACGTGACAACACGATGTCTTCAGTGACATAGCCTAATGAAACAGCTAAAAACTGACGTAAACTAATGTACTGTTCAACACTACACATACCGTCCCCTATGCTTTCCTTGGCTTCATTGTCTTTCGGTTTCATTAGGCTGTGTCAACCAAAGAAAACCAAGCTTTGATCAACTCCCCTTTCGATCAGTGACGTAGGTCACGTGGGTTTTGGCGCCACTTCGTTCGCTCGCCGTGTTTCGCTCAATGGGCCGATCAACGACGCGCTTAAGGCTCTAGCCTTAAAGCTGCGACGTCACCATAGCAATAACTTATCATTCCTCTATTGTCCTTGAAAGGCAAATGACCTGGAACGGACTAAAAGCCCGACAAAAGGCAAAAATAAACGCCGCGCGGATATTGCACGAGAGGGAAGGATGAGGCAACCAGAGTTCAAAAAACAAAAAGATCTAGACGAATTTCGGCGAAAGAACGCCGTTGATATAGAACCGAGCAAGAAGGGCGTTTTCACCTCAATCCATCAAGCACACGTCAGCGATCGACTAGAACAAAACAAACATAAGACTAAAAAGAACACCACGCCCTCTAAGGCAACGACCACCAACGTTATAACGCGCACAGCCTCAGCACTGTCACCTTCGCGATACCTTGGCATCATGCATAAACGTCAAGGTTGGGGGCAAAGACAAAAAAAGCGAGAAAATATATCCACCCACATCTCTCTATGTACAGCATATCGCACCGCCATCACTCTTCCCTCATCCCTCCAGTACTTATATCCTCATACATCGGCTCATACCTTCGCTTTCCGTTGAAGTTTCGAGAAGAGGAAGGGGAAAAAAACGACTTTCTGGAGTTCACACACTGCGAAACGGCAAAGAAAAAAAAAGCGGGAATATTGCACGTAAGAAAATGCCATCCGCGCCCTCTAGTTGACCTTGGCGAATGCACCCCACGCAGGGGTCACAGAAAGGGCAAAGTTACTCCGTGCTTCATGAAGGCGAATGTCGACAGTGTATGTGCTAGTCTGCAGAAAAGTAGAGTTGATAAAAAAATAAGAAAACAGAGAAAAACGCTCTGATAGGTTACGCGTGTGGAGGGGGGGGGGGGTCAAGTCGTGACATGACAGACCGAAAATGCGTACACGTGGTTAAACTGTCTCAATTCATTTTGAAAGTTGCGTCATACGCGTGGCTTCGCCACGCGTGTACTCAATCTTACGAGTCGCTGTGACGTCACGCTTCCGGCAGAAAGAGATACGTATAGATAGTTTTTTAGCAGCCAGTGTACCTATGCTCTAGGTCAGGCTTGTAGCAAGGAATGTTTCTTTTGGGGAGGGAGAGGTGCACTTGCTGAAGGCCTTCACTATTCGAGAGAAACACCTATTTTATTATATATTTTCGGTAAAATACCCCCTCGATCTTAATTCCGGGAGGGGGGGGGGGCTAGGGCACCCCCCCCCCCCTCCCTGGCTACGGACCTGCTCTAGGTGCATACGCGAGGCCTGGTACTCCTGACTGATCGATCGCGTGGTGTCCATTGAATCGTGGGTTGTAATGATGAGGAATTAAGGAACGCCGAAAATGGAGTACACGGTTTGAGAAGCTTTTTTAGGATATGAAAGAAAAGAAAGAAAAAGAAAACGTTTCACGGCGCACGTCCAAGCTAATTACCACTGACGGACCACATCAATAACGAGTGTGAATGCCTTGGACACCAAGAAAATTTGAACGCCAACAAGCATCCCATCCCTGGTACCACTATATAGAAAAAATAAGAAACAACGGTAACAGCGCAAAAGAAGGGATTTTTTTTTGTTTTTTCGAGCGGCTTGTTTTTTTGTTCCACACAACCAAGTGAACCCAACCGGTAATTAGGTCAATCCTTGGTCATTCCTAGGCCTAATAGTACGTTGGATTCATCTGGTTATGTCTAACGGCAATACCAGGATTTTGCAATATTAGCAGCTCAATAAATGGCATCTTCAACATGGAAGTTGACGGCTAATAATAATAATAGTATCTGGGGTTTAACGTCCCAAAACCACGATATGATTATGAGAGACGCCGTAGCGGAGGGCTCCGGTAATTTCGACCACCTGGGGTTCTTTAACGTGCGCTAAATCTAAGTACACAGGCCTCAAACATTTTCGCCTCCATCGAAAATGCAGCCGCCGCGGCCAGGATTCGATCCCGCGACCTTCGGGTCAGCAGTCGAGCGCCATAACCACTAGACCCTGGCGGGGCGGAAGTCGAGGGTTGAAGCGTATTGAAGGCTGAAGATTATTTGCACCATTACAGATTCGAAAACATCGTTGATGACCAGCACATTTCGCTGTAACGAAAATCACTACTACGAAAACAGTTGAGGTTACCGGACTACGTACCTATAATGTCTAGAGCTCAACATACTATCACAAACGTAAGCATGCCACTCATTAAGAAATGGAAATGACAACTCGAAACAACGAGAAAAAAAAAGGCGGGGGGGGGGGGGGGGTAAGGAACGGCTTCTATCTACAGCCTTATCAAATGTACCCTAACCGGCCAGCAAGCCCAGTCCCAGAGAGGCGAGCAAGGCGCGAGACATACCCGAGATCCCCGCGCAACGAATAGAAAGGGGAAAAAAAATGCGATGACGTAGACAAAGCAGTAACAAATCACTCCCCCCATACTGTTCCGCACTCGTCCCACCTTTGGCAAAATAGAGCAGCCGCACGCACCCCTGCATCTCATCCGTTCCTGCCAACCAGTCGTTCCTCGAGGGGTACACACCACGGCGAAAGCAGCTATCGAGAAAATTTCGTACGTCGAAAATCGGCCCACGCACGAGTTACACACATATCGGCGGCCGTCCGTACGTCCAACCCATAAACGTCGGCCCTCGCACAGAAATTCCTCGCCCGTTCTGTGAAAGAACAGCCGCTTAGAAAAAACAACAGGGCAAGAATCGGAGAGGGTCTCCACCATCACAGCCGGTGCTTCGTTCATGCGGGCCGTCGGTTCGTGATCTATGGCCACAACGAAGAAAAAAAAAATGAGAGAGGGTGGTTTGTATAGACCGGCTTGGACAATTCCAGAACATAAGCGGGACAGGTACAAGGAGAGAGTGTGATGGGCGAACGGCGGAGGGGGGTAGATGGGGAGTGCTCGCGTGCGCGTACGCATTCCAAGCCGATAAGCGCTGTCACGACCATGACCCTTCGGGTTCCGAGAGGTCAGCCCGGGACACTGGTTGCTGCGCCGGGGTCGAGGGGGGTCACGCGACCCTCCTGGGCCGGGGTCGCGACCTTCGACACCTCCGCCCCCGCTCCGCAGTAACCCCGGGTCTGGTAAGACGTGAGCATGCGACCCCCGAACATCAACAAGCAGCAGAAGAATGAAAAAAAGGGGGGAGGGAGGGGCTGGATTGCATAGCGGAGGGATGGGCTATCCTCACCAACGATGACTCGGACAAGATGCTTTCGTTTTACGACATGGTGGATGTTTGTGCGATGCGACGCTTGTAAGCGACAAGCGTGAGTAGTTCTTTATATTCCGTAGATTTTCAGTGATATCTTCACAGATGTCTCCTGGATAAAAAAGTATGTACGGATCAGGCAGAAGGCAACTTTCTACCCTACTTATATGAATGGGACCTGAAATCGAGGAACGCAACTGGACAGTGCCAAACGAAGATTTGCAGAGTAAGCACTGAAACCAAACTGTGGACCAGCACCAACCCGAGGTCTAGAAAGAAAAACTGAGGACCAGCAAATTTAAGGAGATTGAAATTGGTGTTGCGGATCTTGACGCTGCATTCGACAATTTAGGTTTGCGGGTCTCAGTCTTGAACTCAGTTTCTACGGCAAAGCTATGAGCCGAATACTATCGCTCAAGGGTGTACAGGCTTGTTTGTTTATGGCCTCTTGTTTTCTTTGCTCTGTTATAGCGTTTCCTGAACCAAAACGATAATAGGGAACAGTGCAGCTATATCCCGTCTATCATCACGGCATCCAAACATCTATATGCCCCAATTATCTGTCCACCCATCGTCTGCTTATATGTATCAGTCTCCTTACCTTCTGAGAACTCTATGTATGACCTCCAGTCCTACTAATAGCTCGATCCATCTAGTTCCACCTATCTATCTATCTATCTATCCATCTATCCATCCATCTATCCATCCATCCATCTATCCATCCATCCATCTATCTATCCATCTATCCATCCATCTATCCATCTATCTATCCATCTATCCATCCATCTATCCATCCATCCATCTATCCATCCATCCATCTATCCATCCATCCATCTATCCATCCATCCATCTATCCATCCATCCATCCATCCATCCATCCATCCATCCATCCATCCATCCATCCATCCATCCATCCATCCATCCATCCATCCATCCATCCATCCATCCATCCATCCATCCATCCATCCATCCATCCATCCATCCATCCATCCATCTATCCATCCATCTATCCATCCATCCATCCATCCATCCATCCATCATCCATCCATCCATCCATCCATCCATCCATCCATCCATCCATCTATCCATCTATCCATCTATCTATCTATCTATCTATCTATCTATCTATCTATCTATCTATCTATCTATCTATCTATCTATCTATCTATATCTATCTTTACATATGTCAACTTAGCTGTAGCTAATTCTTTCTCTAACCATACACTCTTGGTAAAGAAATAATTAGGAGTCACCAAGCGCACACGTTTCTAACCATCAACCTTGTTCTTTGCTCCTCGAAAGGAAAGCAGAAATTATTGCAACTTTCTGGCAGTACACCGCAATGCACGCACAGACCGAGCGAGCCATTTCGCTAAGGTGCTGGGTTGCTTGCCCTAACCTTCGGGGGAGAGAGTGCAAGGTCAGCCGCCCACCCCCCGCCGAGGGGGCGCTGAAGGCCGTGACCGAGAGTGTGTGTATATATAGTGTTGCCTGGGCGAAAGCGGCAATTCCAATCATCGTATGCTAAGTGCCGCTGAGTTCCAGTCCCTACACTGCCGGATAACGCCAGCCTCGACTTCTTGACATTGCTGCTACTTCTGTCCAATGTAAGGATGGCAGCCAGCAGTGGGAAACACAACGTGCAGTAGAAGTTGCATAAGCAGGCATAGTTAAGGTACCTGACACAAGCTAGTCCTAAACGGGGATAAGGGACAGCCTGTATGAAGCACCTGATTCCTGTTTACACAGCTTCTAAGCCGGTTACAACATAAGAATAAATACAAGCACTGGCGCCGGTCCCTGCCGGCAGGGACTCCGCCGGCGGTCCCTGCCGGCGGCAAGTTATCTTTTCGTCCACTTGGCTTTCTTCACATTTATATACCAATTATTACAAATAACAACTCGTATACTTTCCTTGGCATTAATGTCTGTTAGTTGTCCTTATTATTGTGTCTAACAAAGAAAAAAACGAGCCCTTAAAAGCCATCTTCTTTTTTTCATTCATAGCAATTCTCGTTCTGGCAGACTTGATGCCTTCAGGTAGTATTGGCCTCGAGGCCCACCACTGGAAACGCCGGCGCCACCGTCGGCGTGACGTGCTTGGCAGGATCACGTGGTCTCAGCGGCCGTGTCGGCTGCTTGTGGCGCACTGCCGCGTGCTTTGAAAACGAGTTTCAAGTCCCACATGCGCTGCTGTCTGTTCAAATTCGGAAATTTTCTCTCATTTTCTACTCAACTGAAACCATTGTAATAGAGTGGTTGCCTCCGAAGGCGACGAACATGGGGCTCTACCGCTCGGTGCCGCAGTGCCGCGCTTACGCAAAGGAGCCCAGTGTCAGCCTGCACTGGTAACCGTGGGACAAGAAACAGCGTGAAGCATGGGTTGTAAAGCTAAGAACCGTCAAGTAGCCACCTGCTACGAGTCTTGTGTGCAACAAGCACTTCCGCGACGAAGACTTTTGTTACTGCGTCGGGCCCGCGATGTTCGGTGAGTAGCAGACAGCGCGCACTGAGACGATGGCTCGCGCGCCCTTCCTCCCGGCAAATGATGCTTATATGCCACAGGATGGTAAAAGCGCTACCTTTTACCACGTGCGATGCCATCTCAGAAGCCTCCAATGCGACCTCTTGATCGTCGGCCCCGTGCTCAGCGTCCACAAAATCGGCTGCAGATGCGCAAGTCATTGTTTAGATACGTTGAATTAAAAAACGCACAAGGTCCCTTATGCATTCGTTAAAGATGACTAGAAGGCGAAAGCCATCTTCTTCTTGTCAGTCGATGTAACGATTCTCCCGCGCCCCCCTCCAAAAGCGTTCTGCACCTAACGCGGTTCTGCACGGCCTCCGTGACCGATCACGGAGGCAATGCAAAGCGACCATGACGTGTGAATACGTCATCATGTGACGTCACATTATGTGCCGTCATAATGACGCTACATATTTTGGCGATCTGTGACGTCGTGATGACGTCATATGGTGACACCATCACGTGACGATTATTTTTTGCATCACTCGTGTTGACGCCGCCGACGCGGGACGCCGACGGGCAACCTTCCCATTTGATGAGGCATGCATTGCTTCATAAGCTACATAAATTTTGCATTGCTTCCGTGATCGGCCAACCGATGATCGGGCCACCGGCCAACCCCATGTATTTTCTTGGAGCCTCATTTATTTACGTGCGAAAGATGCCACCCTGTTGGCGTTATACACGACACTGCTGCCAAAATTGCTGGGGTACTCGCCAAATAATTACTATCCTGTTTTGCGGCTGCTGGTTGCTGCAATACCTTCTATTTTATTCACCGCTATTTCAAGTTCATGTGGGTCCTAGTTCACCGCCGACGTTTGCAGAACAAGTCCGGCAAACGTTACTGTATTTTCTTTCTTTTCTTAGGCGTCGCATCCTACTACATGCTCGGTCTCGTAGACTGGTTCTCCTTCCACCAGCAATCTCGAAGTGGTGAAGCTTTGGGCTATGAATTTGTTGATGACAGAGAGCGGCGGCAAGTTCACTGGAATGCAAACGGAACGATAATTAAGGAGCATTAAAAAAAGGCGTCGCATTTGCTCACGTTTTGTGTGAGCACCAAACGAAAAGAATGCGCTGAATAAAGAAACAGAAGCAGCGGCATTTGCCCGCTGAGAAGAGCGATCAATGCGCAGTGGGAGACAACTTGTCAAATGACATTGAAACGTACCCAAATTTAGACCGAAAAAAAAAAAAAACACTGAATCGTCGGGACCGCAGATCACAAAGTTGCCATGCGCACCGAAGCCGCAGTTGTAAGGAAATTGTTTTTGAACTGCTCTGTTAGCGTCCGCGCAACAGTAGTTGTTTGTTTACTCACAAATTCTCATATTTTGCGGCCTAAAGTTCACAGCGCGGTGCCAAAACGCCCTCGTAGCAAGCGATACCATCAGGAGGAACATACATGCAGACGCTCATACATGCAGAGGCACCGTCAGTCGTCGCGAACCCGTGCGATCGCTGGCTTGAGGCTTCTTTCTGTTACGCTCCGTTAGGTTATACAGGCAGTCTACTCTAACGAGATATTTCACATAGTTTGCACTCAACGAGTGACTACCTTTCACGCAAGAAGCCGGTTCAGGGGTCTCCAACGCGGTGACAGCGTGAAGCGAGTCGAGTGCTCGGTTTTCTGCAAAGAGACAGCGACTGTAGACTATCTTGTGCTTTCAGTTCGTCGAAAATGATTATTTTGACAGTAAAGAACATAGTTCATTTGGAAAGTACTTACAGAAATGCCCTGGAGAGCTTCCGCGAGGTGTTTTTGTAGAGCGCCGACAGCAAAACCTATGGGGAGTGCGCCGGCGGCATCCTGCCTAGCACGCAATCGAGGCGCGTCCGATAGAGGGCGACTCCGTAACTCCTCGAGGCCAATACGAGGGATTATTAGTCAGCTGCCAGCTCGTAAAAAGATCACGTGGTACGTGACGCCAAAAGGCTGAAAAAGAGTGTTCCACACTCGCCTCCATGGCTGCGATTGGCGCTAACTAACACTCCTAGGTTTAAATGCACATATATACCCTATATAGTGGACGGGGGGATGACCGCCGCCGTAGCTCAGTGGTAGAGCATCGGACGCGTTATTCGAAGGTCCCAGGTTCGGTCCCTACCGGCGGCAAGTTATCTTTTCGTCCACTTTACTTTCTTCACATTAATATACTAATTATTACAAATAACATCTCCTATACTTTCCTTGGCATTATTGTCTGTTAGTTGTCCTTAAAGGGACACTAAAGAGCAAAACGATTTTTCTCACATTAGTAAAGTAGTCCTCCACGATACCAAAAACACCACGCTTGCTGCGAGAAGACGCTTAATAAGCGAGAAAACGCGAAAAAAGAAAATACAGGTGGCGACGACACCTTGGAATTTCCGCACCATTTGCCGTGACGTCACATATTTTTGACGGCGCCTGCTTGGGCCTACGTAGTTCCTAATCGGTTAAATCGAAGTGCATTGTCCTCTGAGGCGGCCAGAGTCTTGACATGACGAGTTTGTGGAAATTTTGTCGGGCCAGTGGCGCCAAAATACGTTAAATGCTCTTTGAAATCTTTTACGTCACGAGTTACAAAGTTTGGCGCGAAATTTAAAAATGAAACTTTGAACTTGGTTTTCTCCTCTAATAATAAACCTATGGTGGTGAAATAAACTACACAAGAGTTCTCCGAGCACACTTTATCAATCTAAACCAATTCGTTGTTTCTCTTTAGTGTCCCTTTAATATTGTGTCTAACAAAGAAAAAAACGAGCCCTTAAAAGCCATCTTCTTTCCTTTATAGCTATATGTATATGTCTATAGTCGGACACAATTTTAGAAGTCCGCGGCATTTCCCGCTCAAGGGCGGATGCACACAAGCCTGCACCAAAGGGCGCGCACTCCAGACTGACGTCACGAGCCAGACGGCCGGTGACTCCGCCTTCGGTGAACATTGCCGAGTGCATGAGCGGGACTATTTCTTCAGTCGCGGAGGCGATCGGCCACCGCGCTTCGGTCGTCTGGGCGGGGCCTCTTCAGACTTCTTTTAAATCCTATCATACTATAGCTATGAGTCTCACGTACTACAGAATAGAGAGTACATTTTGAAGGCGAAAGCCGTCCTCATCAAGCGCGAAAAGCGACCGTCGGTATCAACACGAACAGTTGAAAAAAAAAAAATCAAGCAAGACAAAGTCTTTGTACATGGCGCTTTGTACATGGCGTTCTTTGTACATCAAGCGCTTTGTACATGGCGTTCGCAGAAACCGTTTATACAGCGCTTGCCCAGCGCCAAGCAATTCGGTGAGATCGCATAATGTGTCGCGAACGCGTTTAACCTGCAAGCCGCAAAGTCGTTTGGCGCCGTTCCAGCCAAGCGCGCGTCGCCGACCAGAAAGGTCTCCCCGATGACTTTTGAAGCGCTTCCTCATTGCATCGCTCCGATCGTTTAAAGGAGTTGGGTAAGTGAGGCGCGTTCTCTATTGGCGAGAAGTTAATTGCTGCCTCGAACTCACCTGCTAACACCTATAGTTCTTTTGACCACTGTTTGTGTTTTTGAGGACTACTCGCCTTTGCGAAACTTTATGATTGACTCTGTTGTGTATATATGTGCGCTTGTGCGTATTATGTGTGTGCATATATGATCATTGCATATATCATAGTCATCACCCGACACCTGGAGTAGCAAGCCAGGCGATAAACCAGGCTAACGTTTCCGAGAATATCATTAAAGATAGCTATATATCTACTTTCAATCGACAGCCAGTGCATGCGGGCATGCAGTTGCGTGCGGCGACAGTCTTGTGCGATACGACCGCAATGCGATGCATATTTCGTCGGAAAATGCGAAACTTGAAGGTGTGCGCGTGCCCCCGCGCTCAATAGGTAGGGATTCCATTTGGACAACATAGTGAATGGACTCCCTCCATTTTGGACCGACTCCACAGAAGAAAATAAAGCAGATTTCTGAAAGCAGAGCGAGCGGTGTAACAAAGCATCTCAAAGCGCCATCCATCCATCCATCCATCCATCCATCCGTCCGTCCGTCCGTCCGTCCGTCCGTCCGTCCGTCCATCCATCCATCCATCCATCCGTCCGTCCGTCCGTCCGTCCGTCCGTCCGTCCGTCCGTCCGTCCGTCCGTCCGTCCGTCCGTCTGTCTGTCTGTCTGTCTGTCTGTCTGTCTGTCTGTCTGTCTGTCTGTCTGTCTGTCTGTCTGTCTGTCTGTCTGTCTGTCTCTACCTATCTACTTATCTATCCACCTATCTGTTCCATCCATCCATCCATCCATCCATCCGTCCGTCCGTCCGTCCGTCCGTCCGTCCGTCCGTCCGTCGTCTGTCTGTCTGTCTGTCTGTCTGTCTGTCTGTCTGTCTGTCTGTCTGTCTGTCTGTCTGTCTCTACCTATCTATCTACTTATCCATCCACCCATCTTTCTATCCACCTACCTGTTCATCCGTTCATCTGTCTGTCTGTCTGTCTGTCTGTCTGTCTGTCTGTCTGTCTGTCTGTCTGTCTGTCTGTCTGTCTGTCTGTCTGTCTGTCTGTCTGTCTGTCTGTCTGTCTGTCTTCTGTCTGTCTGTCTGTCTGTCTGTCTGTCTGTCTCTACCTATCTATCTACTTATCCATCCACCCATCTTTCTATCCACCTACCTGTTCATCCGTTCATCTATCAATCTGTCTACCCGTCTATCTACATCCATCCATCTATTTATATCTGTGTTCGTCTAAATCTATCTGCCCGAATATATATAGCTAACTATCTGAAATACACGTTTCGCTGTGTCTGTGTATAAATGTATCTCTCTATTTGTCTAACTGCAGTGGCCACCTAACATGCGTGCGCGCACGCACCTACAAAAAAAAAGTAATCGTCTCGCGTTAATTGCCGTCTCACTGCCACTGTTTCCCGCGCTTGTCTGACATCTCTCCAGTGTCGCCGTTACGCTGCGTTACGCTGCTACGCTCTGATGCGACGCAGGTGCTCGAGCGGACCGCAGTCGCCGCCGATGCGTGCAGAGCGAGACGCGAGGTACGGTGTAGACTTCACTGAGCGTAACGATGTAGGCTACACAGTACACTGCGTGCACTTGATGGCTGGTGACAACGCTGAGGGAAGCGTATGCATGTGTGCGTGCGTAAGTCTTTCTCATGGGACTATACCACGCTATATTGTTCGCGGCCTCCGACTTCTGTAACAGTTTTTCCATCGATGCAGCAGCGGCATCAAGCAGCCTTCGTTAACGGAGTGCACAACAACCCTGTTTCTTTGAAGAAAAAAAAATCCAGCGCTAATGCTGCGGTTAATGCAGTTCTAATGTACTAGTTATAGCGTAGGCCCTGGTGTAGTTCTAAATCCCGTGCAAAATCCCGCGCTAATCTCTTTCTTGGGTTGGTCTCGTGCAGTTCTAAATCGTGCGCTTAATGCAGATGCAGCTTAACACCGCCCATGTTCCTCCTCTTGTTCAGTAGAACCCCGCTGATACGTTTTTCACGGGACCGTAAAAAAATAACGTAAGAGCCGAGAAACGGGAAAAAAATGAGAAATTAGAGCAGTGGCGAGAAGCACACACCACACAAACACACGACCAACACGACAGCCCGGAAGAAAGAGACAGGAAACGCGAGAAGACCACGAAAAGAAATTCCTACAATAACGATAGCGATGAGTCCGCCTCGGCACCACGTATACGCAAACAGGATGACTCCGGGCAGCAAAAAGTGATCTCGAAGTCGACATTTTTGGTGAATGCATCAAAATCAATTTTTAGCACCAAAACACGTCATAGACGCCATGTTTGGATGAAAAACGCAGATCTCGGAGGTCGTGTTTCTGGTGGCGGCGTAACAGCCAGGAACGACGTAACAGCCAGGAAAACGCAGCACCTGGGAACGTAACAGCGGGGTTCCTCTGTATTATAGAGCGCGCAGGGCCTGTTCGTTGTAGCAGAGCGTAGAAAGCATTCGCACACACGTCTCCCACGCTTCAGTGCTTCGACATCTGTCGTATGGTGGCCATGCAGCAAGTCTCGCGGATGGAATTTCACTACAGCTTCGCGTTAGCATGGGATGTCAGTGGCCCGCGATTTGAAAAACAAAGACCGCTCGGTACGATGGAGAGGTCCGTGCGAAAGGACAGTCCATCGAACACCGTGGAAACAAAGAGGGACCCACAAAGTGCCCAGTCACGCTGGCATTATCCCGCACTCTTTCTTTCTCGTGAGCTCTCAATCCCGCGTGAACGTCTTTCGTATTACATAAGAACATATTATAACCAATGCAATTCAATCCCGCACTCAATGGCCAATCCACCGGTGTTTCCTGTCGCAAGGCGTTTAGTTTAAGCCTCCGGTGGCGTTCACAACATGCACGTTAGTCATTGTCCTTTCAGAGGACGTTTACCGATGTCGCTGTCGTCGGCGTCGTCTTTCAAGACGACGACAGAAGACTATGACGACACCGCGGTGTCCTTTTGTGTTGCTCATTCCCTGCAGTCATGCAGGGCCTCGCGATGGTGCAAACCTAGCCGTCGTCTCGAAGACAGTGGTCGTTAAGGTATGCTGGTCCTTCATTCGTCATCTTCTCTCACATACCACATCTGTCAAAGTGCACATTTGTTTTCTTTTTCTTCCCTGTTCGAGCAGCCTGGACCCACCACACTTGTTTCTAGTTGTCATTGCTTCGAATGCGTCGGTGTCCTCGCGTATTTCCTTTATGTGCTTGCTGTTTGCCAAAGTGCTCGAGTCCGTACTCGCGTACAAAAGTACTCGTGTCTAAAGATACTCGAATCCAAAGCACTGGATTCCAAAGTACTGGAGCCCAAAGCACTGGACTGCAAAGTACTGGAGTCCAAAGTATTGGAGTGCAAAGTACTGGAGTGCAAAGTATTGGAGTGCAAAGTACTCCGAGCCCAAATTAGTCGAATACAAAGTACTCAAGTACCAATTACTCGCCTCCAAAGAGTCCAATTTAGAGTCCAAAGCACTCAGTTCGTTTCACTTTAAGGTCCAATCATGGTTGCATACTTGCATACACAGTTCAATATCTCATCGAATGTACGTAGTCTCCCAACCGCTGTTAAACCGTACTGACGTCTTCTGTGTTTGCCAACGCCATTTGTTGAATTGAATATACTTTCTCAACGTGTACTAAACCAGGGACGGTCATAGAGCCTCTCGAAGCACGCTAAACAGCCTAGCGTTTTCGTTTCATTAGTACTAATGATAGGTATGTTGTTTTCTGTTGTGCTGTGTTAGCGATACGATGAGGCCTGTTAGCCAACACACACACACACACACACACACGCGCGCATCTCAAGACACGTTTCCCACGCTTACGTGGAATAAAACCCCGGACAACGGCAAACCATTAACGATCTGGACAGGGGCTCACCGACATAATCTACAGAAGAAAGGCGGTGCGCATGGGCTTTCTTTTTTCTTCTTTATTTCCTGTCGCTTCATCCGAGCTAGGTTAGAAAAAACCTGTTATCATGGTCGCGTACGTATAATACTCATTGGGACAGTTGGAAAAGCTTTCACGACACACAAAAAGGCAAGAGCACACACACAACCGGAGGGACATGAGAAATTAGGAAGGATGACAAAGAAAAAAAGCGCAGTATACAAAAATTGAAGAGAACGCAAAGCAAGTTCGAGGCAGGCTCCAGCAGAATGCCCTGCGTCCACTACACAACACCAGGTATTCGCGCGAGCCCCATTTAGGAGAGGCCCGGGAGGGAGGGGGGAAGGCTGAGGGGGGAGGGGTTGCGTCCATGAGTAGTAGCCTCGGTGCTGAGACAGTAGACGAAAACGGCAGCCAAATGATCGTCATCCACCCTATAAGTTGTCGATGACTCGTACACCGCATCTTCGCCGTGGACGGACGACGCTCTTTACTTAAGACGGTGCGCTTCCGACACACCGAAAGCCTCCGGCGGGCTATTTATAATAAGGGACTTGCTCTCGACGCGATCTCCTTCCAAGCGTAGAAATAAGAACATCGCCCCCCCCCCCCGATCCCCTCCCCCCGGTTATACCCGGCTCACCCCCCTCGCGATCTGGGGGCGATCAAACGAAGGCGAATTCGAAAGAGAGGATGATCTTACACAAGCGCGCCGTAAAAGGTGTGGTGGCTGATAAAAGCTGCAGATGACTAAGGTATTCTAAGGGGGGAAAGGGGAGCGTCGCGGAGATCTCCGAGAGCAAGGTAAGGGGGGTTAAGGGGGGGGGGGGGGGGCAAGAGGGGGAGCTACCCTCTCGCTGAAGCTATTCGATAGCCCCTGGGGCTAGTAAACGAAGCGCTTGACCAGCAACCAGAAGCCAAGCGGAGCCGATCCGAAGCCTGAGAAGCAAAGAGAAAAAATAAGGGGGGAGTCGGGATGCGAAAGGCCGGGAGAGGAGGTTATTGGCACGCGGGGCTTTCCTAAATGCTTCGCTCGGCTCATACCCCCCCCCCTCACCCTCCTCCTCCTTCGCCATGTCGAGCATCGTTACGAAGTCAGTGCACTTTTTTGGCGGCGTCGCCAGAGGGCACATCTTACCCTCCCTCCTGTATTCCTGTACATTGCTTGCTCAGATTGCGCCGTATAAACTGATGTACTTTCGATACTTTTGCGTTAAGCTCGCGCACGTAGTACTGCTTAGTAGGCTGCACTTTGTCAGGCCATGTTGTCAGGCCACATGGCCTTCAGCTTCTGCTTCCTTTCTGTTGTAAACGGGAGAAATATTATTCAATTCAATTCAATAAATCCTTAAGTCTGAAAATAGCTGAACACTGAAAATAGCTAACTCTGAAAAGACCATCCGCGGGAACACCTCGAGGCTCACAACAAACATCACGATAAACATCAACGCGCAACGCCAGCACAGTCCTTCGGAAATTTGTTTAACCTCCTTGTTCGGAAATCAGCGCCGTGCATCAGCCACCCTCGCTACTCGCTAAGGGCTTGTGTGAAGAGTTTAAGCGAAGAGGCTTCAGCACTTCGAGAGCTGTAGGTTAAAGTTTTCAGCAAATTCTCTTAAAAGGTCCATGTTGCTGATAAGTGCCCTTGGAAACTTACAAACTGCGTCCTGGCTGAGGTATACTATTTAAAAATACTTTGGACAGAATACTCAAGTCAAGCAGAGGAGATTTGGGGGCTTTTAAGCCCCACTTTAGGTGAAGCGTGTAGGTTTGATCGACGAAGATGCACAGTTTGCGTTCTGTTACAGCGTACGAAAAAAATTACAGCATATCCACGGAGTGAATGATGAGTGGGCGAAGCTGCGGAGGTTCATCGGTAAACCGTGAATCTTCCGTGAATTCTGCCCAGTACATCATCATCGACGTGAGATCGGGCGCGTTTATACTAAAGGTTCGATGAGTTATGACGACTTGCAGCTCACTTTAATTTTACATGTACGCTGTGAATTTTCATTGTTTAGAAAACCATTGCTTTAGAAAACACCTTGCGTCTTTCGTTAAGCAGCTGGCGTCTTTTTCGTTTTGCTTTAGAAACATCTGGCGTTCTTTCGTTTTGTTTTTACAAAACATCTGGCGTCTTTCGTTGGTTTATTTCATCAATCAACGGCGTTTTGAACAAAATTTTTGTTGTTTAATCACGCACAGGAGAAATCTCACCAGGCACTACCTTGGAGGTAAACAATGGCTGCTAATGGGAATGAGAGACAGAAGAAGTCGGCTTTTAGCTAACACTTACACTTCTACTTCTACTAACGTTTCCTACTGGAACATGCCAATGGCTGCTAATGGGGAATGAGAGACAGAAGAATTCGGCTTTTAGTTAACGCGCACGCTGCGAATTTTTTATTGTTCAACAACGCACAGGAAAAAAATCACAGCATATCCACGGGGTGAATGATGATGAGTGGGGCGAAGCTACGGAGGGAATCATCTGTAAACCGTGAAACTCTTCCGTGAAATGCGCCCAGTACATAATATAAAGAGTGTGAAACATCGTGTATATATTAAACATCAAACTTTTATTGTACTGTTGGTTTACGTGGTCCCTTCATTATCACTTGTGATCGGTGAAATGCAAGGAAGAAGTCCGCTCCCGAGCGAAAGAGCGCCAAGAGCGACCGCATTCCCCGCTCGCCCTGTGCGAATTAAAGGCAAGGCTAGAGGGAAGACAGGACGCGCGTTCCACGACGCGAGGTCGGTAGCATGCCCAACGAAAGCCAACGGAACGCGATCGTGCAGGTGCTCGGCTTCGCATCGCCTCATGGTTCCATTTAGCGTCCCAAAACCAAATATATTGCTCAAGGTGTGCCTTGCGTTTTTCGTAGAAATAATTTCTTTATCATGTACATTAAGACGAAAAGTTGAAAGCTCACTAGAGTGTATCGCCCGCAAAGTATGTCTTTTAGTGTGATTTAACTCTCGTACGGCAGGGTCCTCGCGCCGTTGCCGGTCCACCTCGCCCGTTGACGATCGGGCGAGGTGGCTACATACAACTACTACTACTACACTTTAAGAAAAACATCTGGCGTTCTTTCGTTCTGCTTTTACAAAACATCTGGCGTCTTTCGTTGGTTTATTTCATCAATCAACGGCGTTTTGAACAAAATTTTTATTGTTTAATCACGCACAGGAGAAATCTCACCAGGCACTACCTTGGAGGTAAACAATGGCTGCTAATGGGAATGAGAGACAGAAGAAGTCGGCTTTTAGCTAACACTTACACTTCTACTTCTACTAACGTTTCCTACTGGAACATGCCAATGGCTGCTAATGGGGAATGAGAGACAGAAGAATTCGGCTTTTAGTTAACGCGCACGCTGCGAATTTTTTATTGTTCAACAACGCACAGGAGAAATCTCCCACCGGCACCACCTTGGAGGTCAAAGCGTAAGACTTGTTACGGACTACTACGATGACGACGACTACGAGGGACGAACGGGTGCCGCTTTAAGGAGCTTCGCCCCTAAAAAAATATCAGCTTTCGTCAGCTATTGTGACATCACTACTCAGCCAAACGTAATGTTTCAGGTAATAACGACGAACCTTTATGTCTTAATATGCGTACAATTTACATTAGCTGAGGAAGGGTATTTAAGGCTCGAGCGCTGTTGAGCTGTACTCGGTTTTAAGAAAAAATGGCAGCTCCGGCAACATAATGACGGCGCGCTTGCCCTTCACATGCGAAAGATGGTCGTGCTAGCTGGCTTCGGCTCGAACCGTAAGTATCCATTCTCACCCAATGTAAATGCTACGCGTGTTAAGCGATAAGGGTTATTCGTTGCTACCTGCTTTAGGCCCAGTCGGTAGCCATTGCAGACTCGTTAAAAAATTCACAGCATATCCACGGGTGAATGATGAAGAGCTTGGGCGAAGCTCCTGAAGCAATCATGGTTACACCGTGAAATCTTCAGTGGTTTCGCCCAGCAGTAATCAAAGCGATAGCCCAGTACATCATCAAAGACGTGACAAACGCTGTATATATTTATACAAGAAATTTTATTAATCGTAAGTGGTAGCTCGACGTGGCTTCCGTTCCCCCTTCATTATAACGGCTTTATGGTCGGTGACGTAATGGATCGTTGATGGATCGTAGTGGGATGTTTGCAAAGACGAAGTAGTGGGCAGTTTGCAAAGGATCGGTGATGGGTCGTAGTATACTGCCGGTTACGCCTTACGCCGGATGCGTGAGAAGGTTAGACTAAGAGGAGCTTCGCCCCTAAAAGTGACTGTGTTACCCAAGAACACGCGTACACGGACATTACCCTCCGCAATGCTTCGGTAATAGAACGCGTCCAAACGAAATAAACAAATAGACGAATACGTGCATTAATTATAACACTGAAAAGAACCTTAACGACACAATACGACGCGGGGAACAGAGTGATGCCACGACGGTGACTGCGCGTCTTCTCCGGCATGTCGTATCATCCGGACTTTCAAAAAAAAAAAAAACGCGAAGCGCGGAGGCCAATACGTACGTACCCACCCCCCTCTTCTCCCCCACAACCTCCTCTCCCAATTTCACTGAACAAGCACACTCTCTTTCCCTCTCCCCTCTTTCAGCAACTCGTCTCTCCTTTCCCAGTGGTCCTAGTGGTCCTACACCACCGCCCGAACAGCGCCGCTGTGTGCTTTCTTGTCTAAGTGTTCCTTCTTTGTGTTGTCCTTTTCTAGTTTAGCGCAAATTTTCCTGCATTGATAGACAAACACTTCTGTACTTCAACGGGGAATTAGATTGGCAAAAAAAAAAAGAAAATAAGGGAGAGGGGGAGGAGAGAGTATGGGAGAGGGTGAATCTTCTTTATTTCCCTTCCGCGCGGAAAGAAAAAGGCGTGCGGAATGTTAATTTGCGAGACTGGTAGAAAAAAAAATGGAAGGAGGAAAGAAGAAAAATGGTCCTCTCTCTCTCTCACCTGCACTCTCATCCATGACTCTTTCTCGTCTACTGACGGAGGAAAAGGGTAAGTCTTGCGCGACGCTCTTCGCTACACGGCGACGAAGAAAAGCACCGCACGAAAAACTCCAACCCCCCCCCCCCCCCGGGGGCGCCATTTTGTTGTTTCTTTCTTCCTCACCGAAGCGAAAGGGAAGAGACAAGAGGGGGCAGCTCGCGGCATCTATCTATACAGCATCGTGTATATAGGAAGTCGTTCCTCGCAGAATACATAGATGTATAAGCGATGGTCTCGAGAATGTTTGGAGGGGGAGGGGCGTACCAAGCCCGCAAGCACAAGCGCACACTTTTTCACTCTCTCTTATAATGTGCCATGTGTCCGGAGAACCAAATTGCTCGCCGTCGAAGCAACGCTCTTTATAAATGTGGAAAGGGATGGCGGTAGGGACTACTTACTACCTGCTCCACCGCCGCTTCTGCCGCCACCACTGCTGTTGCAATGATGAAGGGGTCAGCCGCTAGGCGGCTGCTCGTCGTTAGTGTGTGCGCGTTTTGCGCTTCGCATGCGGGAAGGAGGATGGAGTTTGGTGAAAACGACTCCGATGCTGCAAGCGTTCGAGAGGGGAACAGGCTTACGCTGTATACGAACGATGGACGCATGTCTTCTTTCTACTTGAAAACGTGCCCCCCCCCTCTACGTCACTATCTACTAAGAGCGAAATGAAATTAATGTTGTTGCTTGCTTCGTAATGCACCTTGTCTCCTCTTTGCGAAAGAATGCGTCCGCCGCTGACGACGGAAGTATGATTAGGATGATGACACGGAATTTGGCGACCGGCGAAATTGCGGCGTACGCAATGGCGGCTCAAGCGTATCTCGAGTTCAGTCTTTTTGTTTCTTTAAGAATCGGGGAGAGTCGAGCCACGTGTACCATGCGGTGGAAAGTGACGTCAAACTGGTTGGGACGCCGGCTACCCCTCAGGACGCGTTCTTCGTTCTATCTCTGTTTTCAACTTTCAAAGTTAATACGCGAAGAAGCGGAGCCAGGGGTTGAAGACGAGGAAGAGGCACAAGTTGAGGACACCGAGGAAAGAGAGGCATTTGAGAGAGTAGGGATGCGGCGGGTGAATTTAAACACTGATTCGTAAATGAGAGCGTAAAATGAGTAAACTGAGTCAGTGTCAGAGATTACAAGGGCAATTCTACGATTGCTCGTGCGACAAAAAATGAAAAAAGAAAAGATAGCAATTCGGTATAAGTGGTGTTATCGGCTGAGACGTCACTAAAGAAGCCACACTTGTGGAGCTATTCTGGACATTCTCAAATTCTGCCTTGTAGTCAAATCCCGCCATTGGTCAACTCTGATTGGCCCAGAGGGCTGCTGCGACCGCCATTACAAAATTTGACAATATGGCGCAATTGGACGGTGTCCACAATATACCACCCCTGTTGTACTGAAACGTTGGTAAATTCCACCATCGTGTTTACAGTGACCTCCTTCCGCTAATATCGCTTGGAATCCGCATGTCCAAGCATGAAAATATACTTAGGAAAGGCCGAAACGTCCATATCCCACAATCCTCCTCACACCCCCAACTCTCTTTTGAAAAGCTCGCATAAAAGGCGGCGCCATATTTTCACCTAGGTTAGGTAGCGTAGGAAAGTGGGAATGTCCTAGTGTCGATGCCACTGGGCAACTACGAATTCAGACAGTTAATATTGCAGTAACGTCAAAACAGCCTGAGGACATACGGCGACGTTCGTAACACTAAACCAACGTTAGCTATAGTCTAGTAACTTTGCACCAAACCATAACCATATATAGTGATCCCATCACGTGACTCAACGCGTCACCTAATCACCCGACTCTCGCTTATACGCACTCGATGTCGTACAAGAAGCCGCGTGCGCATGCAAGTACATGCCGTGACAACCGACGCGCAACAGGGACTGTCCCCCATCTTGCTAGCGTGAGATGACAACTGGGGAGAAGCGAACAGCGGGGACAACAAGCTCCGACAACACGCGACGGCCATTTTGAAGAAGCCGCTCGAGACAAGACGAAGGGTAGGTTCCGCGTCGTCTGTTACGTAGAGAAAGGGACAGAAAAAAGCCGTCTGTCACACGAACACTCACGAAGGAGCAGTCAAGACGTCCATCTCACGCCGCGGCACTCTTGTATACTACGAACAAAAGCATGATGGCGGAACTCTTTTTGCGGGCTGACGCGGCCAAGAAGGAAGGAACTGTCGCTCGCCATATCTTCGGACATCCCTGCAGTACTCGCGCTTACGACCTTTGTCGTGAGAGAGTCCCAGAGAAAAAGCAGACGACACGGCTGATCCGAGACAGCCGGCGAAGCGAGAGGGACATGCGCTTTTGGTGTAGCAGAAGAACGTCGATCGTCTGTCTGTGTAGCGTACGAATAGATGTATATAAACGTAGATGGCGTCACTCGCTTGAAGCTTGGCCTGCCTCCCTGCTTCCGTACTACATCATATACAGCGCGTGTGCTGCCGACACAAGGCACCCGGACATCGTCGCAGTCACTCAAAGCGTTTATATAAAGGCCTGCTGGATGTCACTTCGCGAAGTGTACTGCCCCCTTTCCCCCTTCTGAGCGTTATTCGTTCTCGTATGGATTGATGAAGGGGGGGGGGGGGGAAGGAGTGGTCTGCGCGCGACACATTATACTTCCCTCCTCCTGGTCACGCACGTGAAGAGGGGGAGGGGGGGCGTCAAAGAAACGTGATAGGTTTTTAATATACAGCTTAAGCTCGAACTTCACCGTCGACCCGGTTTAAAGACGGGAAGAATACGCTAAGACACGCTTTCGCATACGAAAGGAAGTCACTTCGAATGTAATTACGTTTCATATTGAAATGACCAAAATCACCTTCTCGATCTTTGGAAAATTACTGGGCGCAACCACTCAGCGTTTGTAAAACATGGTGCTCGAAATCTTTCTCGCTTTCAACCGTCGCACCTAATTAGGCGCGCCGCGCCGAAACAGATAATAACGGATAATGAATCCGACACGAAGTCCAAAGTATAGACGCGAACCTCACCCGGTTTTACGCATTCCGTTCTGCAAAAGCGATATTTTACGGAAGTGCTGCAGGTTTCGACTAGAATATTTGTTTGCGTGCGTCTCGAAACCTCTGTCGTGATCGTTAAAACAAACCAAAAGGTGGGCCAGACATTTGGCCGGGTGTGCTGCCTCACAGTGCAGCGATGACGCACCTGTTGCTTGCGGTAGCACAAGCGATAAGTCACAAGCGGGCATGTCACGTGGTATATTGAATTTCGCGTGCATCTGAGAAAAAAAAAAAACGCGAATACTTAATAGACAGAAAATTAGAAACTGTCTAATCGGGTGTTATGCAAACCGATGCACAACTTTCTCATTGGAAGTTTTTGCGCAGCTTCGTAGCTTCAAAAGTTGGTTAATTAATCTTGCCTAATTAAGAAATTAACCAAACACAAAAAATAGTGCGACTTCCTCCACACAATAGTCAGCAACATGCATTCGTCGCGTCGACGTTGAGTGCGCCGGCATATCTCTAAATTCTGGCTCGACTTAGCTGGGACACCCTGTATATCAGGAGTCTATTTAATTGTTGGGGTTTTACTTCCCAAAACCACGATATGGTTATGAGGGACGCCGCAGTGGAGGGCTCCGGAAATTTTGACTATCTGGTGTTCTTTAACATGCACCTAAATCTAACTACACGGGCCTCTAGCAATTCGCCTCCTTCGAAATGTAGCAGCCGCGGCCGGGATTCGATCCCGCGACTTCGGTCAGCAGTCGAGCACCGTAACCACTCGACCACCGTGGCGGGTATATCAGAAGTCTTATTTTAGACACAAATTAAGTTATGTTAATGCTAAAGACGTGAAGTGCTGCTAAAACTTTGGACTAGATGAAATAATTCAGGGTGGTTCTGAAGTGATCAAAAGCATAGACTTGGCCTTGCGAACTCGGAACGGCAGCAGGGCAGGGCCACGGCGTAAGCGTGCCAACCTTGCCCGTCGTGTATGAGCAGGAATGTGTTGCTCGACCTCTGGAAACGGCAGCCGAGGCATGTTTGTTACTCGGCCGCTCGCCGGCTAAATGCGCAAATCACACGGCTACGTGACTTCGATTAAGATCTCATACATGTATAGCGGTTGCGACGGACGCCGTTATACGCGTAAGTACGTTTCTTTTTCTCTGATTTTATCCCGGCTGAGTGCAGACGTAAGAACTTTCTTTGCGTAACAAAATTCTTGACGCTTCACCATCGGCCTTGTAACTTATAGACCCTCGCATTACGTGCGTGCAGTTAGTCGCGTTCTGTGTTTTTTCCGCGAATTACGAGGCTGCCCGAGATGTTTAACTTCATATATGCAGACTTGTGCATGTTTTGCTAACCCTAACTCATGCGCGATACTTCGTGATTCATGTACTCTTTCATCGCATGTGTTTACACATCTAGTGTTTCTACTGAGCGCAAGTTTTCATTACATTTTTATACAAGTTTCTGATCGTATACCTTACTTTTCCTTTACTAAATGCCAAAAGGTGCGTACCAGGTTCTGCACTAAAGGCGCCAGTCTTTCTTATTATTCGCCATTTCAACAAAAACTACGCCCACTGTGTTGCGTAGGAGTTGAAGCAGTCTTTTGTGGTACCTGTTGTCATCTATCTAGTGGTTGTTGCCGGTCACGAGTCGTGTCACTGTAGCGGACACCTGGATGGTTTAAATTTTGCCTCTTTAGCGAAGCACCTCATGAAGTGAAAGTCCAAGCCCACACCGACTGATCGGATTTGATTGACCGACCGCATGAAGTCGTCAGGAAACAAAAGTATTACAGAAAAACTTTACTTGAACGAACTCCAAGGGACCTCAGGAAAAAGTTCATTAAAGCGAAAGTTCGCTGAAATGAAATAGCTGTATTGCAACTTGTTAACAGGAGCAAAAGAATAGCTGTTGAAATAATATTTGAACCCTGTTATTTGTAATGCTGCTGATTTGAATGTGGTATTTCTGCTTATTTAGCATGTTTTGAAAAAAATGTAGTAATCTTTTGCTGCACTTGTACAGATATGACTGCGGTGGTCTTGAATGGATTCACTGTGTCCAGGCTCTCTCATACCTTCTCCGGCACAATACTCTGCAGGTCAGCGAAAGACTTCACTTTTTCATTGCTTCTTTAGCTGAAGTCTTAGGTGCTTCCTCAACAAAGGTTACTTCCTCCTCCTCCTCTTTTTGTTCCTGAGGTAGGACGCTCGCTAAAATTTCCTCTGCAGACAGAAGGAAAGAATATTACTTTTAAGGGCTTGGTTCTTAGTTATACACAATATTAATGAGACCTAACGGACAATGCCAAAGAAAACTGCCTTTATTTGGCATTGTCTGTTAGTTCTGATTAATATTCTGTAGACAGAGTGGCGCATGTCTCAACGCGAGAGTCACCGGTGACATAGTCCTCAACTGGCGTTCGTTGAAGTGGTATTTTATTGCATATACGAAAGACGCCATAGTGACGAGATAGTAAATATTTAGGCAATTTATTGAATAATTCCAAGTTTGATTCGTGGTCGATAATTGTCTACGAATGTCCTAAAGAATGCCGTAGTCCGGAACTACTTAATTAGCGGAGCATTTGAGAAAAGTGGTACAAATAAATCGCCGTTGTCTTCATGCACAAAATGCTTACTTATAATTTTTGAAAAGTGTTCTTTGGATTTATGCCATGCATTGCTAAAAATATGTGGCGCACACGCACATACTGTACGTGATCCAGTATTGCCGCGATATATATCTCACCGCCGTGAACAACGTATTGTCTGCTATCAGCGGGGAACAGACGGTGTTCCGAGTCGTCTGCACGAATCCGAAGACACTGACAGGTGGCTATAAGCCGGCCACAAGATTCAACCGGCCATCCCTGCGCACTGCAGTACCGGTTCTGTTTTTCCGCGTTGCCAAAAGAAGACGTGGGCGGTTTTGACAGTGCACGACTTCCTGCTTCCTCCAGAGACGACGATCTCTGTAGTGCGATACAAACATTTGAACAGCTGACAGCCTAAAAACTGTATCCGTACCGGTGCGCGGACGGCTAGGCCTACTTTAAGGCCGAGGCAAACGGTACGATTTTCCATCCGATGCGACGTCCGACACGGCTGCCGGAATGGGGACCTTTCATCGCATCGGACCGCCACCATTCCGGCTGCCGCACCGCCGCGTCGGACGTCGCATCGGATGGAAAATCGTACCGTCTGTCTCGGCCTTTATTCTCTGTCTCCTTCAAGGCAACACGAACTTCGAAGGGGTGCTGACACCAGTTATCGAAGCTGAACATACTGCAACATAGAAATCTCCTGTATAAAGAGACAGCTCTAAGCACCGTAAATGCTGATAAGACATTTTATTTTGGCAATAAAGTCGATTTTCGCATAGCGGACTTACTGACCACGATCGTGACGTTAGTATACAGTATCAATGTTGGTGACTTCACGCACCAGTAGGGCTAGTTGTGATGACGTCAGGTGCTAGAATATTCAAGATGGCCTCTTGTGCATCACGAAAAACATTCGAAATGGCCGGCTGTGCATTCACCAACGGAGCCACGGAGCTATAGCACGTTTTTCAAGTACATAATACATGGTGCGGAGCGGTCGTGGAAACGTTGCGATATCTCACGCGATCACGTGACGAGAAGCTCATACCGTGTCGTGAACATCAGAGTACAGTAAGAACCGAAACTAACTTTTAAAAATATGTATTTAATGTATTAGCGTGCACACACGCTCACCGGTTCACTGTCTAGGCTCTAGAGGGTTTGGCCTTTTACTTGACAAAAAAAAAAAAACTAAAGAATTTCATGTCAGTACCCACTTATTCTCATTAAGTTCTAGTCTTACATTTTAATATCAACATACGATTGTCATGTACATACACCTAAATCGGAAGACTCCGGACTCACTTTGAATACGGCGGTTTTTTAAAAGAACACCTAAATAATGGACATTTCTGTTTCCCTATACTGTTTCTTACCGTTGTCTTACTGTTGGCTAGCGTTGAATACTGCCGGCTAATGTATTCTAATGTTGGAAAACGGTCGGCTATGGTGTCGGCTGTCCGCCGAACAGCAAGTCGCCCGCACTCCATCTCACTCACACGATTGAGTTGTGTACAGTGTACCTTTTGTTGTTGTGATTGCATAGGAAACTATAGGCGTCGAGCCCTGAAACATGCCGCATAAGGTAATACAGGCGAGCAACACATACGCGGTCCTTTAATCTCCCTTGCGGCAATCGAAAGCACCACCGATCCATCACGCTCGAAGGAGTAAAGCACATGATGCGCGTACAGAACGTCCGAATGTACATATCTCCATACGCTTGCTTGCACCGTGCCAACGACTCTGCACCGGTAAATCTCGCCGAATCGTATAGGGTGTAAAAACAAGCTCGAACAAAGAAAGAAAGAAAGAAAGAAAGAAAGAAAGAAAGAAAGAAAGAAAGAAAGAAAGAAAGAAAGAAAGAAAGAAAGAAAGAAAGAAAGAAAGAAAGAAAGAAAGAAAGAAAGAAAGAAAGAAAGAAAGAAAGAAAGAAAGAAAGAAAGAAAGAAAGAAGTGACTGCTTATGGAGTGTTTGATATGCGCGATCCCGGCAAACCGGAATCAACGGCGTCCTTCGCTCCGACGTCTTTTCAGTGAAAACCCCTGGAGGAGACCGGCTTGCGCGCGCAAGGCCCAATCAGTTCGCCAAGCCAACGCATCGACCAATGCGAGCTCTTCCACGTATACAGTCGCGAAATGTAAAGAGCACGTGAGACTAAACACGCTTGCACGCTCTGTTTTCTATCCGAAAGCAACTCTTCGTGTCATCTTTCTGGAGTAATCTATATGCCATGGCGTGCCCCTTGGTCAAATAATTTCTTTTCATGTTGGCGTGCAAGATGGCAGATATTTTTTTACGTGGACGTTTCTTAACGAATCTGAGCTGACTTATTTTCGTAACGGCTTTCCGGCCATATGTAAGCGTTTCGATAGGCTGATCCTGAACAAAAATACAGTCCTAAAATGTTTGCCGATACCAAAGGTATAATGCAAAGTTTCTATAGCTGGTACTTTTGCAAGAACAGCGGTTTTGGCAAATATATCATTTTATTTTAACCACGCGGTAGTTTCCTACAATCATTAAAGATTTGAACATCTCTTTAACTGAAGTGAAAAAAGACGCGTCTTTGCTGGTGGAAGAGAGCGAATAATATCTGGCTCTGAATGGTTTATTAAGGCGAAAGCCTTAGATGCGTCATCAAACGCGAAAATTGACCGTCGGCGGCGTCAACCCGAATGATGCAAAAAATCATCATCACGTGATGACGTCGCCATATGACGTCATCATGACGTCACAGATCGCCAAAATTAGTGAAGTGCATCGTGACGTCGCTATGACATCATCATGTCGTCATCACACGACATCGTCGCCTTGAACTGCCTCTGTGATCGGCCCACTGATCATGGAGAACTATCAGCGTGGAACTTTGTTAGAGAAAACTTGGATCGCACAAGATATTACGTATGCTATATTCGTCAATATTATAACCAGATATTTGTTAGAAGCCGGTATCGGCGAGAAAGCTGTTAGAATGATGTAGTTATATCTAATAATGTTGTGTATCAGCGCTCGTTATAGTGAGGATCTATTCTATACTTCTTGTGTAGTGTATCTATAGTTGCTGCGTCACTTCTTCACGCCCAACGGGCGTCACTGGCTCCCCGGAAACGGAATTCACCAACCTTCCCGCCATCTACTTCCAAATATACCCTAACCAGTCCGGCTGAAAGTGCACACCTAACACGCCTATACGGTTATAGTTGGCCGTGTCGTCTCAAGTCCGCGCATGCGCGCTTTGTTCCGCATCGCTATCTTGTCCGGCCGTTGCGACGCCGTGGTTCGCCCGCAATCGTCTGCTCAAGGCTGTCCGCACCCGAACGCAAGTACAACAGAACGCGTACAACAACAGCATGCGGAAGCGAGAACACGCCCGCCATACACAAGAACAATTGTCTGCACCGAGGCGACGTCACGTGTGAGTCGTACGCACACAAACGCCGGCAGCGGCAAAGGTGTTGTCTCGAGCTATACTTGGTTAGATCCCGTACTCGAAAAAAAAAAAAAAACGGCGACGCAGAAGACATGGACGGCTGAACAGACGACACGCCCGTCTGCTCGTTATAGTCCGGATTGTATGCGGTTATTTTAACTTTCTTTTCAAGTATTGAAGCTGACGAAAGGTAGCATATGTCAACGCCTTCACATTGTATGTGCTTGCGTGTGCGCTACCCAAGTAAAAGGCCGCATAAGCGTAGTGTAGATCATTGAAATCCACTGTTTTCCAACATCGAAACAACGCAATTTAAAAGGCCCCTAAACCAGTTGAGTTCGAAGAGTTGTGCAAAATGTGTGTTTTTCTTCTCGCCTTCCCCGCCCTTCCTACAGGAGCTATTCCTCCTCGCCACTTTTTTCCTTCAGAAAACAGGTGAACAATGTCAGACCTAAGCTTTGAGCCTATCAGGATTTGGCGCTTTTCGGGTATACCCGCTGTTATCTCCGCTTGCGCGGTCGAAAATGCACAAAACGAAGTGAAATCAGTTAATTTCGACCATCTGGTGTTCTTTAACGTCCACTGGCATCGCACAGGGCCTCTGGCATTTCGCCTCCATCGAAATGCGACCGCCGCGGCAGCGATCGAACCTGCGACCTTCGGGCCAGCAGCCGAGCAAGCTCGCTCGTGCTCTGTATTTGAAGAGGTTGTTAGGGGCCCTTTAAGATAAAAATTGATGGGTTACTGCGTCGTCTGCCCATGCGCTGTTTTTCTATATGGAACACGGGCAAGCCGCATGGCCGCCGACACACACACACACACACACACACACACACACACACACACACACACACACACACACACACACACACACACACACACACACACACACACACACACACACACACACACACACACACACACACACACACACACACACACACACACACACACACACACACACACACACACACTACACAGAGACGCAAAGAAAATGCCGCAATCACACAGAAAGTGTACACCATGTACCGATAAGGAAACACCAACTGCTCTAACCACGGCTCTGACATTTTTTGACAGCGTCCAATTATATCTTCCTCGCAAAACAAGGTAGGGGCGACTCGTTGTTGGTCCATTATATGCCAGAAATGTCAACCACGCCTCGTCAGCGTACGTATGTATACGTGTGTCTGCGCAACGCTTCGCCGACTCGACTCTGGAGGCGTTGTGCGGGAACTGTATGGGCGACAGCTGACGCCCGCGCTTCGCGCTCCAAAACATAATCTGACCACCGTGAGGACAGATTTAGAAGAACGAGTTGCGTGAAGGGGTGGTTCCGCTTCGCCGGTATGATCTAGTGCCAGTCGAAAACGGAGTCAGTTGCCGTTCTATCTATAAATTCTGGCCGCCGTCCGAACGCCTCTGCAGTGCGTTGGCGACTGCCGCTTTCAGTAGCGCTTGCTCCGGGACTATGCTTGGTTTTAGCAAAAAAAAAAAAAAAAATAATAAGAAATGAAAAGTATGCCAGGAACTTTTTCTGTAACGTGATCAATGCAACTGGTTTTCGGGACAGTGCCAGACTTTCTCTAACAGAGAGGAATGCTTTCTTGTTTCTAAACTTGTTGATCGTTTCTATAAGACAGCATACTTTTAAGGCAAAAGCCTTCTATGTCTCATCGAGTCATGAAATTCTCGAGATTCGGCGAGACCTGACGAGAAATCGCGAGACGGCGGCATCAACGCGAATGATGCAAAGAAAAACCTAATAAAAGTCGGTCAAAAGTCGACGTGATACTCAAGTGCCCGACGGCGCCACGAAAGTTCCACGACCTCAGTGTAACGTGACGTCATCAAGACGTCACAGCTCGCCAAATCTACGACGTCATCACACAACATCATCATTAGGTCAAAGGAGCACCGATCCCGGAGGCAGTGCAAAAATCGTTTGTGGTGCAGAAAGTTTGCAATGCCTCACATCTCGGAGGCAATGCAAAACCACGTTAGCTGCAGAAAGCTTTCGGGGGCCTTTCTGCCACACAGTCAACTGAGAAGAAAAGAAGCCGGAAACGAAGATTGCCTTCATCTTCAAGTCGTCTTAGGCGAAGGCATACTGATGGACCGTCTGATTTTCCTGAAGTACATATTTTAAATTTCGTGGAAAATCTGCGCGCTGCATTCACACATTGTCGACACCGCAGTAAAAATAATGTGCTGCTTGAAGGGATCGAGTGGCAACTGGCAGCGCAATATGGAGCGAGGGTAAAGGGGAGGGCTTGAAGGAAAGTGTCACGTGTCGCATCTTTCCCACATGCCATTCCCCGGTAAAATGTATCGAAATTCCAACCTGTCCACGAGGAACTCCATTAAATACGGAACGTCACGTCAAGAATGTCACCACCGTGGTCCGTTTCTTTCCGTTATAAAATTATATCGTAAAAAGGAAGCGGACAATTCTATATCAAGCGTTGGATGATTGGAGCTAAAGTGGCAGCCTATGACAGCAGTCACCAATAGTCGCTGATAATCTGTGACGCTTAAATTGTAGAAGAGTGGGTTTTGATTGCCTCACTGACTATTAACGACCTCGCAGCAACTCTGCAATGTACGGGTCAACAACCGAGGTGCAGAGTGAACAGGATTATCATTGTCCTTCTCCCTTTGGGATCACTGCACGTTTAGTACTGTTTAGTACGGCTTACTTTAACTGTATCCCATAAGCGGCTATAGGAAGTATTCGCGTGACGTCAATTGACGTGCCCCATATTGCTGTACAATTCGCAGCTTCCACTGTGCTTCTAAAGACGAACACATCGAGATATAGATGGCTTGCACGTGACGTCATGAACCCATCTTCTGAACGTATACTGGCACTACGCGATGGCGGCTTTGATTACAAACAAGTTGCGGTTAACCTGCGTCAATGTGAGAACGACGTGGCAGGACCGCGCATGTGCGTGAATCACGAAAGAACCTGCATGTGTTGTTTTGATAGCATTAATGTGACGTCGCAAACTGTTCCGTCCACCAATGCTGGTGCTCCAACACGGCGGTTTCAGTGACGTCAATGCAAGCATATAGGGCGGCTTTTCGCTGTGCTGGCACTATGCAACAAAATGGCAGCCTTCATGTTTCTCAGAGGGCACGGCCCATCTTCCGGTAGTCCAGCCGTTACCAATCAACAGACATACACGGGAAATATGTCTGCACGAAGATATCGGATTTGACAAAACGGATTACTAGTGCATCGACCATGAATGAATACTACATAAAGTAACTCATATGAAATATAATTAACACGCGGATGCTCAGAAGCGGATCTCGCGCATAAACGAATACGTGGACGTCCCTTCTACAAAACTGTATGCGCCGCACTGTCCGCGTCATTTATTTCAAGATCATGCGATAATGCCGTGCCTAAAGCGACCTTTGAAATATAAGAACGTCTACTCGACTAGGTGATTCAACCAAACGTGAATAGTGTCCTCTGCCGCCTTCTGCGACCGTGTTCTCCTGAAACAAGTGCCAAGTCGTAGGCCGTCATAAAAACAGAACTCATATTGCTGTATAGTCGTTGTAATCGCGCTGTCTCAGCTTCCATATGCGCTATATCGAGCCAAATAGCATTAACGTGTGCATATGTGTGAAGCAAGCAGTGCCCTTGAAATCATCATTCGCATTTATGTTGCGCGTGTGTTTTTTATTGAACTGTATTTGATTGTTTGTCCATTCCTCTAATGACCCTTCTAGGGTTAATAGTATTACTAAACAAACAAACACACAAACAAACAAATCAGTGATGTGCAGACACGAGTAAACGTGTGCGCATGCGCGCATGACTTACAGTTTTGAACATACACCACAACGTCTTCCACACAGCACGTCGACATTGAATATGGGCACAAATTCCAAAGGCTGCTTGTTGGTTCGCATAAACTCCACGATACGTGTGTACCGCCCCCGGTAGAATCATCGAGCTATAAGGTGATCCGCGGCACTCAATCAATAGAAAAAAAATATGCATAATCGACCACTGTCACATTGAGTGACACGCAACATCACAGCGTTTCGCCCATCTGTCACATCCCCCCATCATCGCTGTCTATAGTAATGGTAGACTGCGCGATGAACTATGACAATCGCACATTCGACAACGGATAAAGGGCTTCAGTGCGTGACAGTGCTTTAGAAAAGCAACACGATTCTGCAAACCACGTTTGCCTGACTGCCCCATACTCACTGATTTCTGTTAATGACATTTCTTTCCTACACAGCACAATGCACTAAGTTGCTGTAGACTTCTGTACGAAAGAACGATCGTGTGTCCGAGAGCAGATTTATGGGTTTCGGTGTTGACAGAAACTAAAAGCCAAACGAACTCACAGATCAGGTATGCACCTCAGTATCAGGCCCGTAGCCAGGAATTTATTTGGGGGGGGCGGGGCGGGGGGCACTTGCTGAAAACCTTAACTTTTTGCGAAAAACACCTATTTTTATTATTTATTTTTGGTAAAAACACCTGCTTCACCAAAATTTCGGGGTCTGGCACGGGCCCCTAGGCGCCCCCCCCCCCACCCCTGGCTATGGGCCTGCTCAGTATCGAGGATTTGGTTAGGTTAGGTTAAGTTAGGTTGGATTAGATTAGCTTAGGTTTGGTATCTCGTATGATTGCTGTTACAGATTACGTCCTTTCTCCAGAGCACAATGACAACGCATGTACTGCTCAAGCCTTTATGTAAGCACGCGCACAGCGATTAGGTTGCGCTATCTACAGTCAAATCGGATTGACATGAAAGAAAGAGACAAGCAAATAGACCACGGCTGGTCACACATACCTTTGCAGGTGAACGATACGGGGTCGCAGGAGAGGCCGAAATCCTTGGCGCACGGTTCGTCGATCGAACAGGCTTCGCCGGTGTGTCGGGCGCACACTAGACCGCACGGAGGACACCGGCTCGGCGTCTTGGCCGTCCTTCCGGCCGGACACTTGGACACGTCCGCTCCGCAGGCGCACACCACGGGAAGACCCGTAGCCCCGCGTACGACCGAGGCCTCCGAGGCGTCGCCACCGTTAGAATCCAGCGTGGTCGAATCCAGGGCGGGCCAGGAGTCGGCCGTCGAAGCCAGGGACGAAGCCACTGCCAGGACTACCACGAAGAAGAAGCGACGACACCGCGTCGGTCTTCCCGCGGTTGCGAGTTCGAATCCCACTGTTGACCCCATGACCGTCCAGGCCTAAAGGGGGTGGTGGGTGACGATGGTTGAGGAGGGGCGTGTTACCAGTGGTTCACGTCGTTATCACAGGCACGATAAACAAAGAAAACAAGGGTTACACGTTCAAGTCGGGAGTGAGTCCGCCGCGACCTCCTCGCAAAAGTGCAAAAAAACGGAATCACGTTGGAGGTGCGAGAAAAATTCCGACGGTTTTCGGCAACAGCCCACAAAAAACAGCCGCAGGTGGTGTTGGGATGTGTATACTAGAGAACCAGTCTTCACACGTCACAGTGACATCACAAACGCACGCGCTAGCGCTGGTACACACACACCCACCTCTTTAAGAAATACGAGGTGTCACGAAGCAAGAAACAGAACGCGCGCGTGCGCGCTACTGTCTTGGAAGATGTCGTTCACTCACAGAGCCGTTTCACACTAGCGGCCGAGAAGTGGTCATCGAGAAAACCAAGAGAAAAGGAGCAGCACCGTCTGGCGACTAGCAGCAGACGATTTTTTTTTTTTTTTTTGCAACGGTTGACAGAAGAAGGGATCCGATAGCGTTTGACGCCTCGAAGCAGTTGGCTGTCCCTTCTTCAAGATACGACTTCCTGCCGAGAAGTCGTGGAGGGACACAACTCCAAGACGAGGACGGTGAGAACTTCAAACCTTCGCGAGGTTCCACAAAACTGGTCGCTCAGTCAGTCAGTCAAGTTGACCACCAAGTCGCGCCGCCGCGGCGGACGGTCCCGGCTGACACCGCGTCGACGCCGTCCTTCTGGATCCTCTGGGGCATGCAGGTCTTCGGTTTCAGAGGTGCAAGAACACGTCAAACACACAAGTCGTCGATCGCGTTGCACAGCTGTACACTTAAGACAAAAACTTCCCCGGGCTCGTGTAGAAAAAAAAACAGCCGTGTGCTTCCAAAACCGCTCTCCGTAACGCAAGACAGCTAGGGACAACCCGGTCTTGGGGTTGCTTGCAGTTGCTCCTGCCGCTTGCTGCTGCCGCGGCCGCCTTCTCTTCTCTCACACCGGTTCCTGACTAGTTCTCCCAGGAAGATTCCTTCGCGTCCATGTCAGAAGCCTGAGGGGGGAGGGGGGTAAAGGGGGAGTAAGGGGGGGGGTGCGCGGTAGTGAAGCAGCAGCGGGCAAGCCAGAAGCCAGTCGACGGGCCAGTCGCTGTGTGTGTGGTGGGGGGAAGGAATTAGGAAAGGGTGGTGGGAAGACCGGTTTCACCCTCGCAACTGCCTTCTTTTTTCTTTTTTTCCGAAGGACCTTCGTTTGTTTCTACTCTTCCTCTTCTTTCTTTCTCGACGCCGTCATTCTCTCCCGCGTCGGCAGACCGACGCTGCCGCGCGTCGCCGTCCTGCGAGTCAACTTTGTTTTTTTTTACTGTCTCTAACGTTTTTGTTTCATGCCTCTTAACGCTCTCAACAGCACCGCATCGTCTTCGTCTTCTTCGTCACACCCGCCGGCTCCTCTTCTTTCGCTTCTGTGGGAAGCGTCGCGCGGGCGCCGTGTCTCTGTTTCTGCAAACTGTTCTTCTTCTTCTTCATCTTGTTCTCCTTTATGTCTGCCTTTGACGTGAAAGGTATACGATTAACTCGTGAAATAAGTGAGGCTTGCATCATCCAGGGACAAGACTCTATGCGCGTGAGCCAGCCGTCTGTACACCTCCTTCACAAACAATTGTCACTCCTGCCTGATATTCCACTTTATAATTGCAACGCACGCATGAAGTTTGATTTTGATGGTTTTATTAGGGAGGGTTATTGGGGTTTTGTATTTTTTCGCTATTGCATCTTTGTGTGGTCATTGCTTGCGACGCATGCGTGATTCCTTGCTCAGTAGTGTCGCTGTTACTTTCATGATAGTGTAAAGTGTTTTTTTTTTTTTTTTTTCATTTAGTACCGTCATTGTACGAGCGCGATGCGCGAGGTTTTTGTCACTTGGGTTACTATATATTCAGATATGTTCCCAAATAAACATGGTTTGGAGTTTAGCGCTTGTCTTGTCTACGTCTGTTTATTTTGATTCCGTTTTCTTTTTTTTTTATCATCATCATCAGCCTGTCTACGCCCACTGCAGGGCAAAGGCCTCTCCCATGTTCTTTTTTTTTTTTTATGCGGTACTCATTTGAAGGTATAGGGGAGGGGTTGAAGGGTTCCGTTGTTCGTTGGCGAAGTTTTCATCTGAATGCCGAGCCATCTCCTCCTTCTTTTCGTTCTTTGTTGGTTCGTTGTGTTGTCAGTTTCGTTGGAACCGCGGCAGCCTGCTCCAGATTCCTTCGACACAACTGATGGAAAGATGGGAAAGAAAAGAAAAGAAAGAAAGAACATGCGAGAAACTATGGCAGGAACGTTTCGGATACCTGCTTGCGGGCGATTGTTTTTCAGAATGATGAAAAAAAAAAAGTTAGGTAAAGAAAACACGAAGCCGAGTCACACCTCCCTCCCCCTCTTTTTTTGTGTGTCTAGGGGAGGGGGGATGGAATTGAACTGAAGAATCGGGGGCATCGTTGTTACATTAAGCGATGTCACGGCACGTACATAGAGCGAAGCGAAAGAAGGACGCCAGCTATTGTAACAATTTTAACGATAGTATGCTGTTAGTATACAAGCAGGAGTGCCAGTTCTCGAGTTATCGGTTTGAATGACTGATCGACGGCGTCCAGAGTATCAAAGTAACAATGACTGCTCTTCTATACACGCGCAGAAATATTCGCTTTGCTAGTGAGGAATTTCCTGTAAAGTATGAAAGAATGCCCTGCTGGAACTGTGTCGGCTTCAACTAATTCATTACTGACATTTCTTTCAATTTCAATATAATTTATATAACTTAAAACGGAATAACGTTGTGCACACGTGGAGCTATATAATCGCCATGGCAGGTTTTGAGAACTTTCATTGAGCCGATGGGATCAAAGAACTAAAAAAAAAATAAAATTATACTTTGAAAATAGTGAGGTCACATTGACAAGCCACGGCTTCAGCGTTTCGGCGCGAAATTCAATATTTTACATTTGACCTATATTCTTTCATTTAATAATGAACTTATGATCGGGAAATTAACGGCGGTTGAGTTCTCATAAAGTAATTTATCAGTCTTAAAATAATTCTTCGCGTCTTTCTTTTTTTTTTACTGCGATAAGGCTTGCCCTTAATGCACAATACCTTATGTGCATACGCGTATTAGATGCGTGCGTGCAGTGAGGCCGCTCATGTGTATGAAGTGAAGCAGTTTCTTGTGGAATTTGTTATCATGTATCCAGCGGATCATAGTACCAAGTGTCACTGTAGCGATGGCCGGCTTGCAGTAGTAGACGGGAGCGTTTCGATTGTAACCCTTCACATGTCCATATAAAGATGATATGCATCTGTTTGCATCACTGGAAAAGAGATGTATGGATACGTAGCACCCAGTGGTAAATGCGACCAGTTCCACGTTGAGATGGCAGCCTCACCCCGGCCCGAAGCATCCCAAGCACGAATTCCTCCGCCCATTCACACCAGCCGCTCTCAGATATCGTAGCCTGCTTTCTGACCGAAAATTAAGCCAATCGGCAAATACTTTTACTTATCCATTCGGGTTGTATGCATGTTGCTCGCCCTAATTAAAACGGTAATAAAAGGTAACTCTACACTACACAGTAATTGCAGGTCTTATGAGTTGAAGCTCACCGTTTAAGCTACTCCGTTTTCTTTCACAGCGTCCGTGCTTAGAACCCTATACAGATCTGGAATTGGAATTCTAACCACGTTCGCTTTCAGCAATGGTCGCAGCGTTAAAATAACGTCATTACCTGCACCGATTCTGCCTTCTCGTTCAGCAACACTCGATACGCCCTCGATCGTGCGCAAGTTTTCTCTGCCGCACTGTTTGACTGCCGTGCGGCAAAGCAACCTTTCAAGGTACTTTATACTGCGGCAAAGCCAGCGTGCACGAACCAGAAACATTGAAGTACGTATCCTGCTACTCAAAAAAACACCATTATTAGTGATTTAATTAGTTAATTATTTTACGAATACTGCGATCCCGTTATCGGATTTTGGCAGGGTTAGGATGCAGTTTTATAGTATGGCTAGTTTCGCAAAGAAGGAAATGTAATATATAATAATAATAATAATAATAATAATAATAATAATAATAATAATAATAATAATAATAATAATAATAATGATGATGATGATGGATGATGATGATGATGATGATGGATGGTGGGTGGTGTGGTGGTGATGATGGTGATGACGATTGTTGTGGTGGACTGGTGGTAGTAGCAATGATGATCAAACGGCCAGGCACACCGACGCAACCGTGTACACAAGCAGGCGAGCATACCCCTTTCAGCACTGCGAACAACCACTCCAAGGTAGAACCCGCAGCAGCCTCAGTACAGGGCAACGCATAGGAGGTGTCAGTAGCCCTTTCAGCCACCACGTTAGCTAATTCAGCAGTCGGCGTCGCGGTCTTAAAAGGATCGCCATTGCATACTGCCGTTACACGATAGGAAGAATGCCGACAGCCGCTTCACATATAATAGGACGCGTCGACACTTTATCGGAAACATGCATATTATGGGACATCGAGACACTTGTCCCGAGGCAGGTATTATTGAAGGTGCTTATGCTGCAGTCCGAGAACATCCTCTCCGGGCAACATCGCTAGGAGTCCCTGTACCGATGTTTTGAGACGAAGCCGTACTGCAAAGATACACGGACACATGCCACCCGCACTTCACCAGCCTCATCCAAGATGGCCAGCTACGACTGGTGACCAGGACGATGCAGGCAGCTAGGTCACATGACCACCTGGACTAAGTATCACCAGCCACAAGGAAGTCAACCAAGGAATTTTCTTTTCAGAAGCCACGGATGTGGCTATTTCGTGCAAAGAAATCACAAGGGAAGGGTTAAGGGGAGCTCCCCTTAATGGTTTAAGGGGGTTAAGGGGGGCTCCCCTTAACCCTTCCCTTGTGATTTCTTTGCGCGAAATAGCCACATCCGTGGCTTCTGAAAGAACATGAACCGACTAGCCCACCAACGTGTGCTTCTCAACCAAGGAAGTTTGTATACTCTTACAGTAAGGTCTTAGGGCCCACACTTGGGAATCTTGCTTGTAGCTTTTTTAAAGATTATGTGTAATGACCTTTTTCGACATCATGTCGGATATATATGCGCATAAGAATGGAAGTGATTTGAACGCGTTGTTTCGCAAAAAGTGACATTAATTTGGTATACAGCATTGTATTACCCCAGACGACGAAAAAAGACTCGTGAAGTGTCTCCTCGGTACTACAAGTCGACACGAAATGTAGGACGCAGCTTCAACGCCCAAGCCGACGACGCCGTCACTGTGTGTGTTTCAGTCAATAAGAACGGTTTTTACGGCAATAAATCTGGGATGGCTCTGCGTACTTATAGACGCACTGCCTTTGAGATTTAAAAGGAATATTTGAACAAAAAGATCTTTTTTTTTCACGCTCGGGACGTCCCTATTGGTAATGACAACTGACTTCAATAGCATCGGTATCGGTCTTCGGGTAGGAAGTGGATCAAGTTCATATACCTCCCCCATTCTATGAGAGAACCGTCGCACCCCTCTGGGCTCCTTTTTATTTTTTATTTTTCTTTATTCAAGAATTACCCCGCATTGCCCTTTGGCGTTACAGCAGGGGGGGGGGGGTTACAACAGAGATACAAATAAGTCTTCATTTGCACAACATACTTGTGTTTCAGAAAGCTTGTTCCAGTGTGCTACACACTTCGAAAAAAAAAAGAATTAGCGAACATGCACGGCCTGGGCCGGTATTCACGGATTTTGATTTTGTGATCGTTACGTTTAGAAAGATAAAAAGGTGTCTTTAACTAAGTATCCTTGTTTATGCCTACTTTGTTGTTATATATTTGAAAAAACAGTTTCAGCCTTAACTTCCGTCGGCCCCTGAACTCTCGGCCATTGCTCGAGTTCTATTATGGAAACCGAGGAAGTGGTCCGGATGAAACCCGAGGTCTGGACGACAGGTTCCAGGTTGGAAATAATTCCCCGAAAGAAAACCGATAGCCTCATTAGCAGCCTCTAAGAAGAGTACAGGCGAATGCGTACGCCCCTCACGCGACATTCATTAAATAACTGTGACGTTTTCAGTCCAATGCAATGATTGCCAGCCGTCATAAGATACCGACTACCCCAATCTGCCACTCTTTTAAACTTACAAAACGCCACAAGATAACACGAATGAGAATACATTCACGTGGCCTAACAACGTTTTTGAGCCAGGACTGAAGGGTTCGAGCGCAGCATCTGGGCCAGGAGCGGACGCGTGTAATCTGAACATAGATGACGTAGATATTACAGTGCTCTTCACGCGCGGCTTCAGTTTCAGTTAACAGTGCATCCCACCGGGTAGCAGGCGGTACACTGTGTTTAACACCAAGTGCGCGAACGCGCGTGGATGTGTCAACGCTCTTGCTTGTGATTATTCCGTAGCGTTTTCAGTTCTGTAGCGGCTTGCCGGTATGCGGCGCCGTTCTCAAAGCGGAAGCGTGTCACGATCGGGCGTAACTTGAAAGAAGCCTCTTCCGACGGAGCTGACGTCAGAGTTGACACGAAAGTGCTCACGTCATAGTCGATACGCATTTCACTTGCCATTCTTGCAGTGGAATCATATCAGCTTTCACCTTCAGCCGTCTGGGAAAATGCTGCGTAAGAAGCGAGGACAACAGAGATACAATAAATTTATTTTCGGAATCTATATCGCCTTCCGCCCTGTCCAGAAATCCGAAAGATATATGCGTGGGGCATGCCCAGTGGCGTTTACGTGAAGAGCGCATACCACGCGGTCATTTACAATTCAGTAGCGCGTCCCTGCAGACAAGCAGGTCCCGTTTAGAAAGCTTTTAACATTGTAGCCGGGCAACAGTTCGTGGCGTCCGCTCGGAAGGTGTTGCAAAGGCGGCGGTAGCAAAGGAACAACAGCTTACCGTTTATATCGTGCGCGGAACCGAACCAGACAAACATGGATGCCGAAGATCGACTTAAGCCAGCGGAAGACGCCGACGCGACGAAGGATGATGCCGAGATAGGATGCGCTTCAGGCGAAGAAGGGTCCGCTGAAACGAGTCAACACGGTGGTCGAGCGCCGCCAGAAGACCTCGGCACTTCTTCGAGCACTTCGGGAGCGGCCACGACAGAGGCGGAAACGGAAGACTCCTCCAAGACTTCCGTATCGACTGCCGAGGCGCAGGACTCCGGCGAAACTTCGAAGGATAAGAGTGAAGCCGAGGATAAGAATGAAGCCGAGATGAAAGACCCGGCCAAGACTTCACAGCCAAAAGACAAGACCGCAGCCGAGGCGAAAGATTCGGTGAAGGCTTCAAAGCCGACGGGTGAGACAGAAACCGGAACGGAAGGCAGTGCCGATACTTCTCAGCCCACGCCCGAGTCCGAAGATGAAATGAAAGAATCATCAGAAACGTCACAGTCGACGCCTGAACCCGAAGCCGAAACGAGAGAAGTCGCCGAAATTTCGCAGCCAGAGGTCGAGACCGAAGCTGAAACCAAAAAGTCCGCCAAGATGCCCCTGCAAGAAGCCGTCGCCGACCCTTCACGTGCCAGGCAAGTCACGGAGTCGACGTCTTCGTCGGAAACACCCGAGCAGTCCAGCGACGAGAGCAGGATGGACGTGTCTTCGAAGCCTCCCAGGTACAGTGGTCCGAGGGCCGCCGCCAAACGTTCTTCAGCAATGGCTTTGGGGAAGCGTCGCCGCCAGCAGCAGCCGTTGACGCCGGACAACGACAACGTCAGTAGCCCTTCTCCGAGCATTCCTCCAGCCGCCAAGCTGCCCAGGTCCTCGGTGTCTTCGGACTCCGAAGAAGGACTGACGCCCACGGAGAGAGCCCTGGCTGAGGCCCGCAAACTGGAGCTCGAGCGCACGGTTGGCGGAGCGGACGTCGAAATTGCCGAACCGCCGTCGTCCAGCGGCTCGGCGTCCGTGTCGGTCAGCACGCCCGACGTCAGCTCGGACACCAGCAGCCAGCAGTCGATGGCCTTGGACCTCCCCGAGGAGGAGCAAGCCCTGACAAGCAGACCGGAGACACCCAGCGAAGGTGCAGGAGCCGCTTCGGGAAGCGGCGAAGTCGCTCAACGACCGCGAGAATCCGACCCACTCAGACGCATAGGCTCGCCGTTGTCCTTCGCCGAAGCCGCGCTCCGGCCGTCTTCCTGCGAGGACGTCGTCAAACCGCTGACGAAGTGGCCCGCCTCACCGTGTCTCTCCAGCAGCTCCACCACAACCAGCAGTCTGTCCTCGTTCACGGACAGCGAAGCCGGAGGAGCCGGTGGCAACTTGTCGAGGTCCGCTTCACTCCAAGGTACGAGCACCTCGCAGAGGACCTTCCCCGCCGGGAAAAAACCTCTCACCAGATCGGAAACCATTGCGGGACCCTTGACGACGTGTGCAAGTGCCGGTGGGGAAGGCGCGCCCGTTTCGCTCACCCTGCAGTCCGCCGAAATGTTGAGCCGAACGCAGCCAGCCGGCGAGGAGACCCAGGAGGAGAAGATGGAGGAGGACGCGTCGTCGGAGCCGTCCAGGGAGGCGGGAACTTCGAGCCTCGGAGCGTCGTCTAGTCGAGGAGAAAGCGCCGGACCGGGAGGGAACGTCACTTCTTCAGGCGGCGGAGGGCCGCCCGGTTCGCCCCCCGGAAGCGGACCGGGACCCCAGCCCATGGAGTCGGATGAATCTGAGTCTGATCAGCAAATCGACGACCAGCCGCAAGCCGGACCAGGAGATGAACTGGTGACGTCCTTCGTGGGTCCCCGAGCTCCGCGCACCGTGTCTGCCGAAGAATGGGACGCCACGAAGCGTACTAACGGCAAGGCCAGCGACACGAGCACGGAAGACGACCAGCCGGGACCCTCCGGTGGATAGACTATAGAGGATGATCGCACAGCTGTGGTATGCCCTTGAGCAACTGCCACCCATCGTGTGACTGCCCAGGACACGTCATTTAGGCTTAGTATAGTGTTTTTATCTGCGTTTGCTTGCAGGTGCGTACTGTGTATAGAAAATTAGGCACACGATCTCTACGTTCCCAGTGCCCTTCCTTCGTCCGTGTCTTATTTTACTCTCTTTTGCTATAATGATCGCATTTAGCAACTCGTTTATTTTGGTCTGGGTGCCCTTTTAGAAAGAATAAAAAAAAACTTGAGGACCTTTAAGCTTCGCCTTTAAGAGTGCAACGCGATAGCGTTATCTAGTCCCGCTCGCATCGCCTTCTCATTCACTTGACATTCTTCGCTTCTATAACTGTTTGAGTTGTACGTCCTAAAACCACGATATGATTACGAGGGACGCCGCAGTGGAGGGATCCGGAAATGTTGACCATGGCGTTGTTTAAAGCGCACATAAATCTGAGTAAACGGACCTCCAGCATTTTCGCCTCCACCGAAATACGGCCGCTACAGCCGGGATTCGATCCCGCTACCTTTCGGTCAGTAGTCGAGCACCACAACGACTAGATCACCGTGGCAGGTATTCTTCGCTTCTCAATGAACACATAGCTCAACCGTATCTGTGCGCCTGACCGTGGCCGTTGTAAACTCGCCTAAGGCACCAACTGCAAGTACTAAGCACCCACTACGAGTTTGCAAGGTAATACGTACGCGCACCTTACGTAGCTGTGTTCTTTGTTGCACGATGCAACAGTGTTGCTCATTGCAATTTATTTGTGACTTGAGGACCATGCTGCACGCTTGGTCTTCAAACCATAAGTAAATTGCAGATCAATGAATACATTATGCTAAGTTCAGCGCGCCTGCATATATACAATTTTACGTAAGACATACGGGCGCCGCCACGTTGGGCTGTTAAACGCGTGTTCTCTTATCTTTGTATCTCGTGACGTGAGTTGATAAGTTCAGGAAACGTTGGATGCACCAACCCAACCGTTTCATGCGTATACTTCCACCGGAGCACTGTTCGTTTAGTTGGAGATTCAAAGCTGCAAGGTTAACAGCCCAATATGGCTGCACCGAAACACATCCGTAAAATAGTCTATAGACCTTGCTCTATAGTCTCTATTAAATACAGACCTTTCTGTTGGGCTAGTCGGTAACTCATCATATACGCTCGGAGCGCTGTTTGTAGGGTGTGTGAATATGTGCCTGAATCCCAAGTTGCGCCAAGTTTCTTCAATATGGCATATAGTTTACGTAGCATATATATAGAGTTCTTGCCAAAGACAGAGTTACTTTGGAACATTCCAGCTAACAAGTACGTGGGAACATTAAACATGGAAGCAGCTTTTTCCTGAAACCGCAGAACGAGATTAATGGTTGCCACAACACTAATCCAGCTTCAAATAATCAAATCGCGTCTTTCATATACATGTCGTGGTTTTGGGACGTAAAAAGTCGACATTTATCGTTGAAATATTGAGATCTTGTTGAATGCGAACAGTCCGGCTCCTCTTTGTTGCTGATCTTTGCTTTTGTAACGGTCACATGAGAACACGCGCTCTGCATCGACATTAGATAATGGAGCGCAGTTCATCGTAGATGGCGGGCAGCGGGAGTATATAGGCTAACACGCATGAAACTTGGTCTTTGCAGGCGCGCCGCGCGTTGCGTTTGGTTGCCACGATGCGCATCAGCCTGCTTGCGGGTGGAGGAGATGCGCGCGCATCGGCTGACACAACGGAAAATCTTGGAAACAATCTATTTTACCTGCAAATATTGACAAGAGTTTCTACTAAATGCGCCAGAATAGAAATTCAATGTAGCCAGAAAACAGCCATGGAGCCAACGCGAAAATTTTCGTCATCAGAAGGGGTCGTAAAGTAGCAAATTTGGCGCCCAAAGTAGACGCCAAAGTCAACACTGTGAGTGTGTGACGAACACGAACATAAATGACAGATCATGACACTAATAACGTGACGTGCCTGTCAAGTCCCCATCACGAGTGGTAGATGCCCGAAGATCGCGGCCGTGGGTATGCAGGTATGCACCTCGGGCGATTTAACGTTAATCTTTACCGATATCAGCGGTCTAGCTCAATCATGCGGCCCGGCCAGCTCATGACTGTCAGACACTTGCAGCGTGTTGCTCAAGCACATAGGCGTAACAACTGTGGCAGTTGTTAGTTCACGTTTGCTCTGTGCATGCCTGTGCGTTCATTTAGGGCGTCATTCTTTGTGCTTCAGCGGCACGCTGCAAGTATCGAGCTGCTTCTGGTTCTTCGTGTGACATTTCGATTTCTTGCTACCGCATTCATTGCTTCGCCCTTGCGGCGAAACTGTGACTTTTTTTTTAAGCGCGGAGCACTTTAGGGGCCTGGGCTGTCGTATGCTGTCATCGTATGCTGTCCTAGCTTGACGTAACGCAGGCAAAACCACGAATAGCATAGCCATCTGTAACAATCAGCGCGCGCTCGCGCCAAGGAGAAGTCTTCTTCCTCTTCTTCTTCGAGCGCCTTGATGATAAGTGCGGAGCACTTTAGGGGCTCGGGCTGTCGTATTCTGTCGTCGCTTGGCGTAACGCAGGCAAAAACCACGTATAAAAATAGAAAAAAAGAGGAAAGAAGCGAGAAATATAAAGAGAGAGAAAGAAAGGAAAGAAATAGGAAGAAAAATAGAAAGAGCAAGAAAGAGAAAGAAATAGATAAAGAGAGGAGGAAGAAATGAACAGAAATAAAGGGAGAAAAAGGAAGACAGAAAAAAGCGGAAAACGAGAAAAAGAAAGAAAGAGAGAAGGAAAGAAAGGGAAAACCGAAGAGAAACAAAAAAGGCTTCCCAGCTCCGCACTTCCTTCAGGCTTGACACCACTAGTGCAAAGCTGCCTATTTTCTTTTACTTTGTGACTCTTTTGTGACATTGCAAATGGTACTCGCATTATTTCCTCGCCTAGTTCGAATGCTGACCCGAATGTCGCGGGATCGAATCTTGGCCGCGGAGGCTGCATTTTCGATGGAGGCGAAAATGTTTCAGGCCGGTGTACTTAGATATAGGTGCACGTTAAAGAGCCCCAGGGAGTCGAAATTTCTGGAGCCCTCATCTACGGCATCCCTCATAATCATATCGTGGTTTTGGGACGTTGAACCCCAAATATTATTATTATTATTACTTTCTCGCCTATTTGGATTAATAACGCTTTGTTCGGGAAGCTACGCAGATATGGCTGGTCTTTAGCATTTCTTTTTGTGAGGCTCCCCATGCGGTCACCATGTGTTGAAACATAGCCGCGGACCAAATACTCTGTACTAGATTTACTATACTGTGCTATTAACTATACTATAATAGATTTCAGTCATCCTGGAGATTGGTATCGATATGTTTCTCGACGCGTGATGTCAAATACCCTTCATAAATGACCCATATATGAGGTATGGGAAACTTCGATCTTCTTTCAAATGACAACGTTAGCTGAAATTTTGTTCTAATCACCCCTCCCCCACCCCCAATCCCCCTTAGCCTATTTCACTGTCCCGGCCCTTTGCGGGACTAAATTTCATGACTGCGGCCCGCTGGCAGATGTGAGTTTGAGACCTCTGGTCTATATCAACCCAGGTGTAGATAAAGTGGACATTGAAATTTTCATAACATATTTTGTGTGGGTTAAACAAGAGAAATACTGTTTGCTAGAGTTGATTATTTCATTGTAGACATCACGCAAGCAGCAAGTGTACTGCAGTGACTCGCAGCAACCAACCACGTAGTAGAGAGATCGTAAATAAATGCACCACATCAGCAGTTGTGGTTACGGTTGTCTAACATCAGTAGTAGCGTTCATAGGTTCATAGAGTTCAAAGCGCCCCCCCCCCCCTCCGTGTGCACGCCTATGATGATATCACTAATTTCGGCGATCACTCACGTCGCGCGATGATATGTCACATGACATCATTGAGGAGGCCATCTTGCCACATGACATCATTGATGAGGACATGCGGCATTTTGCCGTGGTCTCGCGGTGTAACGCCCGGTCTCGAAAATCTCGCAGTGCTTCAGCAGGTCTCGCGAAGTATCATGGGGTCCCGCCGTACCTTGAAAATTATTTTGACTTTCGCCTTAATTTTTAAAGGACTCCTGACAGCGAAATGTTTGCTTGCGATTTTTTTACTGCAATTTGTAGCTTTGTGTCCAGTAATCCCAAAATTGAATCGTAAATACCGTAACGTATCGTATAATTATTGCTAGCGTTGTTAACTGTGAACAATTTTAGCATCACTACGCAACGCCCGCCTACAATCATCAAGAAACTAGCGCCCCATTGCGGGGGAGCGCCTAAGATCGCGTGTGCCGAGCTTTCGTGACGTTGTAAGCGCAGTTTTCAAACAGAGGCCTCCCCCGCGCGCGGCGGCTCATGAGCGTGTCCCCTTCAGGAAAAGCATTCCTGGCCTAAACAGCCACAACCACCTTGACAGCAGCCCGACAACATAGCGAGATGGGCGAGGAACAATAGTCCTCGTCGGGTGCCAGTCGTGGCGACCCGCGAATCCTCTGTGACGTCGACAATACTCGTTTTACTCGCGGAATATCACACGGGGTCCCAACCTACGTCATACCAGTGACGATGTCGCGAGGTACTGTCAACTCAGAGAGCACTCAGGCTTACTTTAAAACGAAATTGAAATATCTTAAGGGCAACATTCGCCGCTAATAATCGGTCAGAAGCGTCCAGAACGATCAAGCAATACAAACATCTCAAGGTTTCAATTTTTTGCCAGGGGTCCTTTAAACTGGTAGGAGTATTTGAATGCCTATCAGTATTTGAATGCTTATCAGTATTTGAATGAGTATTTAAGTGGTCTTTGCGGTTAACGGCGAAACTCCTAGGCTGGTGTCAGTGGTCCACAGCGTGCCTGAAATGTCATTTTACATGTCTTGGTTGTGAGGCATATAGCCAGCGTAAAAATGTCAGGTGCCATATTAGGTTAAAAGACATAAACTTTTGATTCTTTTTCATAATTGCTCCTGACCGCCATTCTCAGGCGCTGTGGAGCTTGATGAGCAATTTGAAAAAAGTTTGAGCGGATGCCAGCGTATTTGAGTAGGTCGTTTAGGATGGTATTTATGCACTTTTCAAAAATTGCAGTGGCTTAATAAGCAGTGGACGGAGCACCTGTGTGTAAGGTATGACATATTATCTGTATGTGTGTGTTAATGTGCTAAACATCAATTGTACGTGTTGCGACCGCGTCATTCCCTGTGTTTATTAGATGCGAAGTATCTTAATGCCGAGCTCAATCCGGTGGTGTGCGGCGTGACCACCCTTACTGCGCATGCGCATACCCTCTCCACTCACCCTCTCCCATACCCCTTTCCACTCTTCCTCTGAAACGCGGGCTAGACATGCCGAAATTCTCTCCTGCGCAACGCCGCGATGAGCTCGAACGCATGCGCGTCCCCTCCCCTTCTCTCTCCTCTCCTACGCTGCCCCCCTCTCGCCCGCCTGTCGACCGCGTTCCCCGCTCGCCCTGTGAGAATTAACGGCCAGGCTAGATGGAAGATACGACGCGCGTAGCATCCCTCTTCGCGTTCCACGACGCGAGGTCGGTAGCATGCCCAACGAACGCCAACGGAACGCGATCGTGCAAGTGCTCCGGCTTCGCATCGCCTCATGGTCCCCTTTAGCGGGAGATGGTGTAATTTTTTTTATGTCCATGTTACTGAATTATGTTTTATCTTTCTCGTGAACGTATTTCTAGCAAGAAAACGTCATGTTAAATTGTTAATGATGTTAACCGTTTGTGATACAATAAATTTTTCTAAACACGCAGTAGTGTGCCGTAGAAGTAGGCCTCCGTATCTTCGGATGAATCCGGTAAACACTCGCCGGTAAAAGTTTTGACGGTTTATACGATAAACTCTGATTTTAAAAGGGCCATCAGCGGCACCAACCTCGTAAAATATGCTTGCGTTCATTACAACAAGCGTTAAGGATGTAATACGGACAAACGTAGGTGCTTTGTATTCAAGTATTCGTGCTTGTATGTACGTGTGTTTGCTCGTTGAGACCTTCCAGACAACTAAATTACACTTCGTGTGTTCGCTTGTTTTTGTGTCCAGATATCATTTCACCCAAAATTTCGGAGTATTCAGAATATTAATATTCATAGGTCGTTTATTTTTCTTCAAGAAGACAAAAATTCAATGGTAGAGAAACAGGATTATCAGCATCAATGCAACGCATTTTCATTGGAAATTGGAAATAAATTTAATAAGAACACATCGCAACAACTTATAATGAAAAATTAAACACCGAATTTCGGAGAATTGGGGATGTACGAGAAAAAACTCCGATGAACGCCGAATTTCCTCCAAAAAAATAAACTCTGAAAAACACCCTCCGAATTTCAAGAAAAATAAACTCCGGAAACATGGGGCCCTACGTATAGTTGTTCTAAACGCTTTATTGGCTCCATTGCTGCGCTATCCCATGGCACAGAGTAGTACGTGGCATTGCGGAATAGCGCGAAAATCCCAGGGACACTTTGTCTTTCCGAAGCTGAACGTTAGTTGAGAGTTAGCGCCTGTGTCGTTTTCTAGCCTGTGTCCCTGTGTTTTTTTGGACTCTATCATCGGGCCGCGTCGCATGTCGCGCTTTGGTTCCCAGATACATCCATAGATGGCCTGCCGCGGCCGCAGACGAAGCGGTATCCGCACCGTGAGACGGAGAAGGGCGGCTCGAGCGCGAATAGGGCCTAAAGTCACTGTAGCAGGGGCGGGTGTGACACGGTTCGCCACACGTCCTTTCCCGTGCGTCTCTACAAATGACGTGCTCAACCCCCCCCCCCCCCACATCCATAAAAAGCCCATAAAATCACAAGAGATACACAGTAGAACCGCGGCTCCGCAGATATCCCACTGGGTGGAACTGCGGAAGTTTTTTTTTTTTTTAGAGCGCAGCTCTTAGGCGCCCGTTCCTGCGCTGAGCAGCCCGGCCCCCTGTGGTGGTCGAGTATTCTACCTCAGAGCCACGCTGGTGTTCCAACTTCATTTGCAAAAAAGACCCTATACAGGTGTCATGTCGGGCAAGGAATCGGTTAACCTATGTAGTATAGCGTGACAGAAGGGTAAAATAACAACCAGTCATCACACAATGCTAATTACGCAACGAGTGTGTGGTTTATGCTTCCCACCTACTGCAATTGCTCAGCCGTAGTTCTTCATCGTCATCAGCCACATGCAGCATCAACAGAGTGCACATTATACCTTACAGACGTCTAGCGGGTACCTCGCTTATCCGCAGAAAGAAGAATAATGGTGTAGTGGGTGCGGTCCTACTTCACAAAAATTATGATTTATGGCATAGTGGATACCTTCCATGTGTACTTGTATTAGTTGCCCAAGAGAATTTAGAACGGGCTCTAGAAAGGCCGCTCTTCCAGCTTTCGGTGGGACTGTGCTGCGCGTTCCGCGCAGGCCTGAGCGCCGTTTCTGCGTTCAGCGGCGTCGGCGTAACCGATAGTGCGAACGAGGACGAAAGAGAGCGAACGCGTAGCACTCCAGCGCTGGCAGCTTATGTGGTAATATGTGACGAATATTACATTGCACAGGGCTTATAATCTCCCTTCATTGGAGGGGAGGGGGGGGGGGGGCCTCAGAGGGCGGCGACCTATATACATACACGCACACATACAGCCCCTCCTAAAAAATGAAAGCCCCCCCCCCCCCCCCCCCCCCCGCCCTTACCCCTGCATTGCTACGACTGCGCAAGGCCAAAACTTCACACACAGTTGACGTCGCCCCAACACGAAGCTGCGCTCAGAATTCGCATTAGGCTGTATTGTAATCGTCGGCGAATCTTTTCGTGTTTTTTTTTTTCTTCCTGCATTGTACTACTTGCCTTTGCCTCGCTCCATGAGTGCTTCGTAAACGAGTAAAAATACAATAACGTGAAACAGAGAATGAATTCAAAACGGACAAGTTGTTCTTCGAAAACTCAACTGTCGTTAATTTCGCCGTCATAGGTTCATTAACAGCACAAAAAACGAAGGCCTAACGTTTCATTTTTCTTTTTTTTTTTTTTTCGCGCCGAGGTCACTGCATATTGACGTAAGTGTTATGTGAGGGATTTCAAAGCGTTTTTTGTTTTCCCCTCGCATTTTGGCCACATTAGGTCAACGGAATTTCCTGAATCTTGTTAAAGGGCCCCTCACCAGGTGACCTAACGAATTTTAGTTAGACATTGCAAGTTGTTGCGAGCCCAATAAAGAGCATTATGCCACAAGAATTTTTCTAATCGGTCGGTTAGAAGCTGAGAAAAACAATAATTTGTAGCGGCGCGAAACCATGATGCGAGGAGGCGAGCTGCAAACCCTTGCCGCTCGCCCCGCGTAGCCTTCGCAAGCCAAATCCCTTCCCTGCCCTCTTCGGCACGCGAGCGGAAGGATCACATAACGCATACGCATGAACACGTCATGCGCACAAAATGTCACGAGCGCATGACGCGCCCGAACCAGCCCGAGCCCCCGAGACGCGAGCGGTGTTGTGGCGGCGTTCTTTGCGCTTCATCTCTGCAAGTTATGCCGAATGCGCCCTCGCCGATCACTTGGCTTTCAACCTATTACTGAGCACGAAAGCTGCAACATTTGTACGGACGCGAGACTAGCGGTGAGCCGCAGGAACATCTAGTGAGACGCGGGAGGATAAATGAGCCTAATGAGCGCTGGAACGCGGTAGAAAATTAGTTTCGTTGTAAAGGGTGGCGTCTGCACGATGCGCAAAGCGCGAGAACACGAACGCGTGCGAAACGGAGGTAGATTAGTCTCGAATCTCGCTGCGATTCGCAGTAAAAATTAAAAAAGAAAACGCACACATTTCTATTGTGTGTTTTATTATTGCTCTCAAGTTTTATTCATCCATTCAAGCAACAAATTACAAAAACTACGCGTCGTGTCAAATCATTATCGCAGTGTCACGTGCTACTGTTAGCGACGTCATAGCACATTCGTCTACGTAGAGGAGCGACGTCACAGCACTACCACCTACGTAGGGCCATTTTCTCATGTACGTCATCCCCTCATTCTCTGGGCGCGCGGACGCGAGAAGAAGGGAAAGCAGCGTTCCGCTTGAAATTTGACCCATTTACGCGGCGCGTAGCGTTGCAAATTTTGGCAGACGTAATCGTGAACGCCTAGTGCATGCATTGCGCTCGTCAGCTCAAAATTGTCAAACCTGGTGAGGGGCCCTTTAAGGTAATTCGCTGGCCCTTTCACAGACATTGTAATTTTTTTACCGATTAAAGGTACACTAAAGTTTAACATTAAATAAGTTTAGACAGATAAGTTATTATTTCAGAACTGTATCGTCGTTAATTTCGCCAATATAGGTTAATTAGGAGAAGAGAAAATAAAGGTCAGAGTTTAATATTTGAATTTCGCGCCGAAACTTCAGCGCGTCACCATCACCATAACGTCACAGCTGTCAAAGTTTTCTTGTGGTTTTTGCTTTTTTTTGCCACAATGGTTGAACGAAATTGTCTGAAACTTTTGATGTGTGAAGACTTTCCATCCCTTAGAGCACAATGCACGCAATTTTTACCGATAAACGATTGCGTAGGCACTAGCAGACGCCGTCAAAATCAATGACGTCACGGCGAGCTGGTGTGGGGACTTCAAGGTGGCGTCGCCACCTGTAAACTTCCTTTCCACGCGTTTTCTCGCTTACAGCAGACGTCTTCTTGCGACAACATTGTGCTTTTGGCATCGCGGAAGCGTTGCTTACTAAAACCTCACAGGGCCCCTTACACACGCACCTAAGACGACTGGAAGGCGAAAGCCATCTTTTTTTTTCTTCTTCTCAGTCGATGTAATGTTTCTGCCACGCCACCCTCCGAAAGTTTTCTGCACCTAACGTGGTTTTCATTTGCCTCCAGGATCGGAGGCACCTCACCTGGTATTGCACCGCCTCCGTGATCGGCCCACCTTTGACCAAGCTGCGATGTCATGTGATGATGTCATAGTGTGAAGATACGTCACGATGCCGTCATAATGACGCAACAAATTTTGGTGATCTGTGACGCCATATGGTGACGTCATCAAGACTCGCTGATGACGAGTCATGATGATCACAAGGGACGCCATCACGGTAGGAAGGGGAAGCAGGGGAAGGCTGCGCCGTGCTGAGAGAGGCAAGGGCGGATTTTTTAGGAGGGTTTCGACTTGGGCTTGTTGATTGGGCTTGTTGAGCTTTGGAGCGAACCAATGAGAGACGCTCCCAGGGGGAGGATGTCGAGGCTCGGAGGAGGAGTGAACAAATGATAAACGCGCCAAGATGGGGACAGGGTGAGTCTCGGTGGAGTATAAAGGCTTCCTTGAAGCAGCGCTAAAAGACGTAGACTAAGAAGGTACAAACACACAGGACGAGCGCTGTCCTGCGTATATAGGAGCGTGTCAGTGTTCAGGAATTTGCGCTTTCAGAATGGGCAAGCTTCCTCGTTCTGCCGATGAAGAAGCCACCCGACGTGAACTGCAGCGAGAGCTGACGCGAGAACGGGCAAGACATCGTTAAGCCAACCGCGATATTCGCGCAAAGGAGGCCGAAGCTAAGCGCCAGTGAAGGGAAGACGTGAAAAAATCACGCCATATCCACGAAGTGAATGATGATATAGGAGCTGGCTCGGAGAAGATCGGGAAAACCCGTGAATCTTCCGTACAAGTCCTCTACCATCATATGAATACGTGACACACATTGTTATATATACATATATACACAATGTTTTATTAGTTTACAATTTTGATCAATTATACACAATTTACAATTATATATACATAGATGAAGTATATATACAAGAGATATCTAAGAGCGTCTGATTCTCCATTGTCGACACTTGCAGACGCAACGCTCCTAATGTTCTTTCAATTTGAAAACTGCCCTCGAGACGCGCACGACAAATTGGCCCTAAAAAAAGCTGTCTGACGCTCGCCTGGCTGTCGACCGCGTTCCCCGCTCGCCCTGTGAGAATTAACAGCCAGGCAAGAGGGAAGACACGACGCGCGTAGCGTCCCTCTTTGCGTTTCACGACGCTTTGAATGGATGGATGCAGGTTACGGCGCGGGACTTCGCCTCGGCTATAGTGAACTAGAACATATATTGGTTCTAGTTCACTATAGCCCCAGCTTAAGAACCTGGCGAGCCAGCTCCTAAAACACAGAAGTACGTTATACAGTAAAACTTCGGTGATACGATCACGGCTCGTACGAATTTCGGGGTGATACGATTTTTTCTGTGGTCCCGGCCAGGGCCCATTAGCCAGCAGTGTATTGGAGTATGGTTGTTGCGAACCGACTTTCACCCCGCGACGTTTGATACGAACGTACGCTAGCGCACAGTATACGAACAGGTGCTGCCCGCGCTGTCGCGGAAGACGCGGAGGTCGTGGCGGGTGCGGGTATGCGCGCTGCGCGACTGTCAACGGTGCGTCGTTGCCTCCGAGATTGTGCGCGCGACTCTTGGAGGCCTTTATGCGCCTTGGCGTTTATATTACGGATGGCGTAGACGTTGCGTTTCTTTCTTTCTTTTTTTTCTAACGCGTTGACGCGTGCTGCTGTGCTAGAGGCAGCAGCGTCTTTATACTGTGTAAACACGTGCCTGCCACGTCGATGCAAGCCATGTCTTCCCAATCAGACGTTCTATGAAACAAGACTGAAACTTGGGCTGCGGGTCCATCATGAAGTCCCATGAAAGGTGGACGAAGACCCCTAGACGAAGCAGACAATCTCGGCGAAGGAGCTAGGTCTCGCAACGTACGCGCACACATGCCAACTCTCCGATTTGCGCGGGAGACTCCCGAATTTTGAGCAAACTCCCGATTGTGCGGGCACGGCCGCAAATCTCCCGAAAAGCACCCCCAACAACACCGCGATGAGAAAGTTACATCAACAAAGGACAGCGATTATAAAATTTTCTGGCTTCATCTATCGCGTGCAAAGCGCTTCTTAAAGTCACTTTCGCCGCTGTACTCTGATATTATGCAGGAAAGCGTAGTAAATTAGGAAGGATCTACCAGCGGTCACGGGTCACAACACATTTGGTTCATTAACTACACACGCGCGCACGCACCGTATGTTTACGAGTACAAGTATGATCGTTGACGTCTAAAAACTTTACTGGCAACCATTTAGAGCTGTCCATAACCCTGAGAAACATTAAATCAAAACGTATGCCAACTTTCTTTTGTCGCATACTAACTTTCCATGTTTTCTGGTGATACGAATTTTGGGTGATACGAATATTTTTGGCAACCCCGCGAGATTCGTATCGCCGAGGTTTTAGCCGAGGTTTTAGCCCGATGAAGGAGGCGCATCAGCTTCGCAGTTTCGACAGTGTTCGCGAAATGGAGCTGTCAGGATTTTTTTTTTTTTAGGGGCGAAGCTCCTTAATGCGGCACCCGTTCGTCCCTCGTAGTCGTAGTCGTAGTAGTAGTCGTAGTGCGTAACCAGTCTTACGCTTTGACCTCCAGGGTGGTGCCGGTGGGAGATTTCTCCTGTGCGTTGTTGAATAATAAAAAATTCGTAGCGTGCGCGTTAACTAAAAGCCGAATTCTTCTGTCTCTCATTCCCCGTTAGCAGCCATTGGCATGTTCCAGTAGGACCGTTAGTAGAAGTAGAAGTGTAAGTGTTAGTTAAAAGCCGACTTCTTCTGTCTCTCATTCCCATTAGCAGCCATTGTTTACCTCCAAGGTAGTGCCGGGTGAGATTTCTCCTGTGCGTGATTAAACAATAAAAATTTTGTTCAAAACGCCGTTGATTGTTGAAATAAACCAACGAAAGACGCCAGATGTTTTGTAAAAGCAAAACGAAAGAACGCCAGATGTTCCTAAAGCAAAACGAAAAGACGCCAGCTGCTTAACGAAAGACGCCAGATGTTTTCTAAAGCAATGGTTTTCTAAACAATGAAAATTCACAGCATACATGTAAAATTAAAGTGAGCTGCAGGTCGTCATAACTCATCGAACCTTTAGTATAAACGCGCCCGATCTCACGTCGGTGATGATGTACTGGGCAGAATTCACGGAAGATTCACGGTTTACCGATGAACCTCCGCAGCTTCGCCCACTCATCATCATTCACTCCGTGGATATGCTGTGATTTTTTGCATCACTCGTGCTGTTGCCGCCGACGGTCGACGCAGACGCGGGACGCCGGTTAATCTTCGCGTTTGAAGTGGCATCCAAGGCTTTCTCCTTAAAACCGGAGAAATCGCCACTCTCCTTAGTGTCCCTTTCAAGAAAATTTGCCGCAAATTACTTTTTCAGCGGACTTCGAGAAGGTTCATTTCAATTTATGTGTTCCAATATAAGGAACACATCCCCAGACGCCTAGATCACGCATCCAACTTTACTGTCGTACAAGAGCGGAATCTTCACTAGTAAAACGTTTCAAATACAGGGAAGAAAACTTGTGCCAGGTGGGAGGCTCTGTACAACTGTTCAAGCTGCCGTCGTCTTCAACCGCCCGCGCTTTAAAAAATTGATAGACCTGGTCAGCGCCTCTATTTTTCAGTGCCTGGGCGAACGCTCTCCTCGGGCCGTCGAGCGCGCGCTCCGCGTCCGCTCGCCGCTGCCGCGTGGTGGCGCTGTGCAAGTAGACTACGGGAAGCTGTCGCTGAACGGCCGCGCGTATCACGAAGCTTACGAATTCGTGTATGCATCCGAGTTTAATTGCATTTGTGCTTCTTGCAGGCTTTCACAGGTACAGGGGGATGGAAAGAAACGCGAACATAGCGGCGCGCTGTTTTCATCACGCTCTAACCGTGGTGTCAATAAAGGCCCGAACACACGTACGCGTTGCAGCGCGTCAACGCGTGACTTTTTGACGCGGCGCCGCGCCTTCTCCCTACGGGGAGAGAGGGCGCGCGGCTACGCGAAGTTGCGCGCCCTCCCTCTCTATAGGGAGAGGGCGCGGCGCCGCGTCAAAATATCACGCGTTGACGCGCTGCAACGCGTACGTGTGTTTGAGCCTTAAGAAGATGCTAGATGATCTTTGATTGTGTCATGGATGACGTCGTCTTTTCATCAATTATCCAAGCTATAACCACTTGAAAATAAGTGCGAAACAGCAAAGATTGCAGATGCCGCATGTTCGCGTGTCTTTCCATCCCCGCTGTACGTATTCCGCTGGCAATCTGTCAGGTCGTGCTGCCAGTTCGATACTTGCACTCGAGTTTGATAGTATTCGCGTTTTATTTTCTATTTCAGGCTACTGCAACCACGCCAATGCCTTAGTATGTCATACTGTTGTGTTCCACTCTGCAAATGGAACTGAAAAAAATCACGATTGTCTTCTTTTTTTATTTCCCTTTATTGATAAAGAAGAAACAATCTCACAGGGTCCCTTTTACATTCGCCTAAGACGACTGAAAGGCGAAAGCCATCTTATTTTTCTTCCAGTCAACGTACTGAACATTCCCTGCCTCCCTCCGAGATATTTCTGCGCCTAACGTGGTTTTCTTACAGCCTCAAGGATCGGAGGCAGTGCAAGCTTTCTGCACATCAGCGGAGGCATGCACTGCCTCCGTGATAGGCCCATTTTGACCAAGCGAAGACGTAATATGACGACGTCACGTTATGTGACGTCACGACGATGTCACAAGATTTTAAGATCTGTGACGTCATATGATGACGTCATCACGTAATTATTTTTGCATCACTCGTGCTGACGCCACCGACGGTCAATTTTCGCGTTTGATGAGACATCTAAGGCTTTCGCCTTAACACAATGTTCGGCTGTCGTTCCATGAAATTCCAGCTGCCGCTGGGATAATTAGTCTCCTAATACATCTTCAAACTACACTAGAATATGCAGCCGTCGTTTACGACGCGAAGATTTCATACAATATAAGAAGCGGTGGCTTACGAAGGATGCAGTAGCGTCACTCTTTGCAGATTACCCTTCACGTTTGCAGCCCAAGGTAAGAACTGAATCATGCATGGCAAGTATCCTTAAACGTTACCGCGTTCCGAAAAGTCAACGAATGCATGTAGAACCAGTAGCAACGCTGCCCCGCGATCGCCGCCATGTGCATGCAGCGCTAACATTAGGTCCCGAAGCTGAAGAATCGGAGCCCATGGACACTACATGTGCTACCGGCGAAACAACCGACAATCATTATGTACATTGTCACTGGAAGCAGCTTAGTGACATTTCATGCCATTTAGCGCACGAACTCATGGCTTGCGTATTGTGTGCTACACCAGTATACGGTAGCACGCATCGGGGAACTTTAAGCGCCCAAGCTTTCAGTATTAGCTCTTGGCAAATGCTGCTTTCGAAAATCGACTTTCAGACAGTCAATAACCGACTCTCAGTGAAGCGAACGTAACGGTGACAAAACAATTTTCCGCGCATCACTGGCATGCGCTCTCTGGAATCGGGCTAGCAGTCGACGCGCGAGCGTCTCGATCAAATAGCCGCGAAAGACACATGCCTTCGAAATGGGCTGGTTGCCCAGAACGACAAGTGCTTCATGATTCCAGTTTACAAGTTTTCATTATAATTTAAACAACGCGAATACAGCCGAAAACTGAGCCATATAGCAGCTTCGAATGCAGCCACGGCATTCGTTTCCGCGAGCGACGACGCGACGGCTGGTCTACTACGGTGGCGGCGCCCGGCGGCTAAAAGCCGCACTAACGCCGACGGTCGGTTCCCATTGCGCTCCGCTCCTTCGCCCAGGCACAGAAAAATAGAGGAGGCGCTGACCTGGTGTGTTCGTCTACTTAGTTCTTTTGTATTCGATGTGTTCACTACTAGATAGTTACATAGTGATGTTCGACGTGGCGCAAAGCTGTGCCGACGTGTATGTACCATAGGGAAAGTATTTCTCTATGTATGTACCCTTGATTACCGAAATGTTATCAAGTTTTAGTTTGTGTACATAGCGTAAATAAACAGTACAGTATATAGTCTGAATCTTCAACCATTCATCCAAGCACTTGTATTCTAATCGTCATCAGTTCTTTCTGAAAACGCTGTGCACGGTCTCCATGTATACTCGGTTACAACCTATGAAATAGACAGCTCTGCCCACAGCCACCGCCATCCCCCGCAATTGCACTCACTTATTCTCGTTTTTTTTGCGCGCGTTTGAGATAGCTGACTTTGTCGCACAGACCCACGTGTGTGTCGCTGCTTTCAGGACAGAATCTTCAACATTCTGATTAATTTCATCAGGATTCTTATATCGCCGCTTAGCCAAACGCAACATTTTAGGCAGTAACGTCGAACCTTTAATTCTTAGTATGCGTAGTACATTTACCTTAGCAGAGAAAAAGAACTTACGGTCCCAGCAGAAACCAACTACCACGACTGTCTTTCACGGGTGAAGGGCAGGCGCACCGCGGATCTGTGGGCGGAGCTGCCATTTTAGATGCGAAGCATCTTATAGCGGAGTTCAAACCGGTGGTGGTGGTGGTGGTGTGCGGCGTGACCACCCTTACTGCGCATGCGCATACCCTCTCCACACCTCATCTCCACTCCTCTTCCCCTCTCCCATTTCCCCGTCTCCACTCACAATCTCCCCTCTCCACTCTTCCTCTGAAACGCGGGCTAGACATGCCGAAATTCTCTCCTGCGCAACGCCGCGATGAGCGCCAGCGCATGCGCGTCCCCTCTCCCTCTCTTTTCTCTCCTACGCTGCCCCCCTCTCGCGCGCCTGTCGACCGCGTTCCCCGCGCGCCCTGTGAGAATTAACGGCCGGGCTAGAGGGAAGACGCGCGTAGCGTTCCTCTTCGCCTTCCACGACGCGAGGTCGGTAGCATGCCCAACGAACGCCAACGGAACGCGATCGTGCAAGTTCTCCGGCTTCGCATCGCCTCATGGTCCCCTTTAGCGGGGAATATGATGTAATTTTATATACACGTATACATGTATAATACGTGCACGCATGATATATAAAGGGCGGTTGACCCCCTCCCCCAAAAGATTTATGGCTACGTCCCTGAAAACCATGTTAGGTGCAGAAAGCTTTCGGGGATGGGGCTGAGACGAAGAAGAATAAAATGACTCACAGTTAATTTTGGAGGGAAACAGGGCGAAAGACGAAGGACCAGGCAGAGAAGGACACAGACAACAGCGCTGACTTACAACAAAATTTTATTCGTCAAACCACGCATTATATACCTGCGCAGTTGAAAACGAAAAGAAGAAACAAAACATGATAAGTCGAAGGTATTTCAACTGCGCAGGTATATAATGCGTGGTTTGACGAATAAAATTTTGTTGTAAGTCAGCGCTGTTGTTTGTGTCCTTCTCTGCCTGGTCCTTCGTCTTTCGCGCAGTTTCCCTCCAATATGTCGTACCAACTCGCCCAAGCAACCACTTTAGTCACAGTTAATCACAAGTTTACCAACACTTTCAGTGCGAGTACCACTTTCGGACCCAAAGGCTCGTTCACAGATGCGACTAGCACCGATCGCGCGACCAAGTTAGTCGCAAAACGACTGTCTTGGCTCAGTCGCACATTCCTCGATTTTTCAGTACCACAACTGAACTCGCAAACCTCTGAACCAATCAGACGCCCAGGAACAGGACGTCCGCTTAGTTTGCGGGACAATAGCAATGCCAGCCAATCCATGATGCCAGCAGATCCTTTGTGTCGACGGGTGTAAGTTGCACGCAGGCACGCAGGTGTGAACGTCGGTTGCGTCACTTTTAGGGGCGAAGCTCCTCTTAGTCTAACTTTGTCCGGCGTCAGGCGTAACCGGCAGTATCTCGTGTGTAACCGGCAGTATCTCTAGCCACAGCGTCTCTGCTGTTGCAGTTGTGCACGAGTCTATACAACGAACACACACGTCTGTTCGTTGTAGAATCGTGCACTACTGCGTAACAGCGGAGGTATACGTGTGTTTGATGACTGAAACGCGGCCGTTTCGCTCTTTCCGATCGCTACGTTCCGTTTGTCCAGCTGGCCTTCAAGTCCAGAGGGTGTTGCCTCTAGACTTCAAGGCCTGAAGACAGCCACCGTGACATCACCGAGCGACGGCGGCGGCTAGTCACCGCCGGGGAGTGAAATGCGTGACAGTTAAGTAAGCCTCACATCTTACGGCGCAAGCACCTTGCGACATTATGATCCTTGCGGAGGACCCCAGATTCACAAACGAGTGGGGTTGTCCATAGATGTGATATAGGAACATAAGTTTACTACCGGAAAGGGCCGATTAACCACCCGGATAATTAATGAAAATTAAATGGACGGTTTTAGGTGCGCACCGAGTGGGGTTGTCCATAAATTTCAAAAAATCCAAACAAAAATAAAGCAACACAAAAAGTGAGGTGTTAAAGGGACTATCTACCACTCAGAAAAAAATTTTCTGATTCTGGCGAAAATGAGAAGATCGTTCGTCACATCGGCGGCAACGAGCATGCTTTTGCCCCGTAAAAAAAGAATTCTATCTTTATTTTGATGTTTAAAATCGTGAAAGGATGACTGCTGGCGTCACCCAACAGCGATGTGGTCAGTCTACTGGTAGTACAAGAAATCGTCGCAGGTAGACTCATTTTGCTTAAAAACAAACATGTATAATTTGAAATTGTATTTTACGCACTTGAGGGATCTTTCGGTTGCGTCAGGGAGTACTTTTTTGCGTTTTTTTTCTCACGCATCCAAAAAGGCGCCCGGTGGCGCTGCTTGCGGCGCCGTCTTCGATTTCGTCTGCTTCAACTCATGCGCTATGTCATGCGGCACTCCGCGCTGGTCGTACTGTGCCGATGTATTCTTGTTAAGATTTCTCACATGTGCTGCGCTGTGAAGGCGTGCATTTATCGTCTCTTTTTGAAAAATCAACTTGGCTTGGATTGCGGCAGCAGTGCTAAACGCATAGACTGCTATTACAGCAAAACAAGTGTTCTGTAATCGTATAATAAGGGTTCATTTAACCGCTAGCGCGCTGAAAACGACTGTTTCATTCATTACATTAGTGTTCAGCGAAAATAAAGTAATCCTACAGAAATCACATGTGCTTTCGGTTTTAATTTTTACCGGCACTACAATCGTCATCACGTCCACCAACCAGTGTCGTGGGCATGTTTCACGCCAATGGCAGAAAACCGAACGCATATCGAAAAATTCTGTTTAAAAAATTTCTACTCACTTTCCAGAGAAACCGCTGTAAGGTTGGACGCTTCAGACGGTACGCTTTCTATTGCGGTTAAAAACGGAAAACGATGAAGGACAGTAGACAGTCCCTTTAAAGGTTTTACATGACAGATATGATAACAAGTCTAGAAAGTGTTGCTAGAGGATGTATGGTTCGTCGGTTGGTCTACGTTGGTCTATCCTCCAAATGTCACATGACAAACGCCATCGCCAACGCGCTTTTGAGAACGCTGCCCACTTCCGGCTACCGTCGCTGCGCGCTTCTTGGCTCCAATTTAATGAAATCCGTACAGTGACACGCCTGAGCGAACCACCAGCGCTGAACATGAGCAGCCGCCGTTGCCGCGCCTTCCTCGGATTGATGCGAGCAGGGAGCGCGCGTACCTGCTAGCAGACTAACCGGAAGTCGTAGGTTCTGGTTCGACCAATCGACAGCGTCTGCCCCTGGTGACATCGCCAGATGCACCCTGCTGACGTCACGACGAACGCTGGCGATATCAAAAAGGCCTCGGCGAATAGCGGCGCGAGTAAAATATAAGCGCAACTTGGTTCCTCGTTGTGTTTGGGAACTAGCCCACATACACTGTTGGTTCAGTTGGTCTTTTGCATTAGAACTGTTCTTCTACGCCTCGTTCTTTTTTTTGTGTGTGTGTCCGTCTTCATCTGCGTTGATTTGACTTTGTTATAGCCCACATAAACCCCTTACTTTTAGGGATAGTACAAAAGAGGTGAACATGTCAGCAACAGAGACCAGTAAAAGGCCATTGGAGGATTGGTGGCAGAAATGTAGAAAGAATAAAAACAATAGAACATGAAAACCAAGGTTTGGGAAATCCAAGGCGACGCCACCTTGGATTTCGCACGCCCTTGCTTCCGCAGCGACATCGTGAATTTTTACCGCGCCTCTTCTCGCGGGCCTAGTTAATGATTTACGATAAGAAATACCAGATTGCGTTGTAAAGAAAGAATAGATGGCCCAACATAGCAATTCTGCATCAAAATGACTTCCACGAATGTCCTGAAAACAATAACACAGTGATGACCCACGTGACACTAATAAAAGAGCAGTGACACAAGGAGTTGCCATACATTCGAATGACTCATCGGCAAAAGTTAATGTCACCAGTATGAGGAAACCTGCGACTTTTTTCTTTCATAAATTGCTTTATTAGCAGCAAACTCTTCGGCACCTCATAATAAAATAAGATCCCTGCACCACCTGTCGTCAAACAGGAGTGCCATTTTCATGTTGCATATAGAACTGTGCACCCTAAGTCATCTTGAAAAAGTGTCCCTCACACAATACATTTCCAAAAGTATTGTAGCTCTAGCAATAAATGGGTTGAAATTGCGTGAAAGCTAGGCAATTCGTGATTGCTGAGGCATAGCCATTGATTTGCGACACCACATCATCCTGGTTGCCGGAGAAGCCTGATGAAAAGTGACAAAGGCACACAAGTACCTTAGAAAGGCAATATCATTTCAAGGCCTTCTTAAAGGGACACTAAAGAGAAACAATGGATTGGTTTAGATTGATAAAGTGTGCTCGGAGAACTATTGTGTAGTTTATTTCACCACCGTGGGTTTATTATTAGAGGAGAAAACCAACTTCAAAGCTTCATTTTTAAATTTCGCGCCGAACTTTGTAATTCGTGACGTAAAAGACTTCAAAGAGTACCTAACGTATTTTGGCGCCACTGGCTCGACGAAATTTCCACAAACTCGTAATGTCAAGTCTCTGGCCCCCTCAGAGGACAATGTACTTCGATTTAACCGGTTAGGAAACACGTAGGCCCAAGCAGGCGCCGTCAAAAACATCTGACGTCACGGCAAATGGTGCGGGAATTCCAAGGTGGCGTCGCCACCTGTACATCCTTTTTTCGCGTTTTCTCGCTTATTAAGCGTCTTCGCGCAGAAAGCGTGGTGTTTTTGGTATCGTGGAAGACTACTTTACTAATGCGAGAAAAATCGTCTTGCTCTTTAGTGTCCCTTTAACCAGATTTAACTAACTTCACCATTCACATTAATTAGCGATGAAGCGAACAAAGGTCTTTCCTCAAGCGAGAGGGTAGAGTGTCTTCAGCGTTCAACCAGCAATGAGTAAAAAAACGCCAAGCCTGCGCGGCACACGCAGCACGGTCACAGCAAAAGCATGAGGAGCAGCCTTTCTAGAGCCCGTTGTAAACTCTTCTGGGGCGACTACTACAACTACAGTGGCAAGGTACCCAGTATGCTATAAATCAGTGTTGGCGGTAACGCGTTACAAGTAACGGCGTTACCTGTAACGCGTTACCTTTTTCGGTAACTTAGTAACGTACTCGTTACCATTTCGGAACTGTAACGGGTAACGTACTTACGTTAACATTTTTCGGTAACGTGAGGTGTCGCGTTACTCGTTACATTTTTTTCCGAATTATCCCAGGAGTTTTACACAAGACACCTGGGCGCCACTATTGCAGAGCTGGCCCGACTTTCGTTTGTCGCAGCGGCGGACTGCTCTCGGCCCGCCAGGTGTTAAGGCCCGAACACACGTACGCGTTGCAGCGCGTCAACGCGTGACTTTTTGACGCGGCGTCGCGCCCTCTCCCTGTGGAGAGGGAGGGCGCGCAGCTGCGCGTACGTGTACCAACGCGTACGTGTGTTCGGGCCTTTAGCGTCCGTGGAGCGCCTCTTTAGCGTAGGTGCGGACGTATTCACTAGGAAGCGAGGCAATCTTTTCTATCGGCAAGTGCGGGTACACGTTTCTAGAGTCATTAGAATTTTCCACAAACGAGGCTGACCTTCAACACCTTCACATAAACGCTTGCAATTTTTGCGGCAATTATACAGGTTAAAGGGGGAAAATTGTATATTTGTGTAATCATTTCTTCCCCTGAACTAAGCCGTTTAAGAATTTCTTTATGACTATTTGAGCATCTGTCTTGTTAGCAGAAGCACACCGTCAGAATTAGTGTAAATTTGCTGACAGTTGGGTTGTTTTCTTTCATTTCATTTTGTTCTTTTTGTGTTGTTTTCTTCATTTTGTGTTTTCTTTCAAATCTCATCTTGTGTTTAATGTCACACTGAGAAAAATGGCTTTACCATGTGCTGCAGAGCTTGAGCCACCAGATGTAACTGTAGAGACGACTTTAGGTCACTATACTCTTGCCAAGGTACACACATTTGGAAAACTTATTCTCATTAAATCAGTACATTATTCAGAAAAATTGTAGCTTTATAAGACTGTTATTTGGGATTCCTGCTGCGAAAATGCGGTTATTAAAAATTCTGACTAATGAGTAACGGCAGAAGTAACGCCCGTTACTTTTTTCGGTAACTGTAACGGTAACGCGTTACCTTTTTTAAGAGGTAACGTAGGGTGGTAACGCGTTCCTTTTTTGTTAGCGTAACGAGTAACGTATTTAGTTACTTTTTTTCTGTAACGCCTACAACACTGCTATAAATAATCATAATTTTGGGAAGTAGGGTCATACCCACTGTGCCATTATTCATCATTCTTTGGAGAAGCGAGGTACCCACTACACATCTGTAAGGCATTATGTGCACTTTCTTGATGCTGTGGCTAGAGACGAAGAATTATGGCTGAGCCATTTGTAATGGGTGGGGTGCTTTAAATCACACACTCGTTACACAATTCGCATTGTGCGATGCCTAGTTGTTATTTCACATTTCCACCACACTATATTACATCTGTTGACGTGATTCCTAGCCCGACCATGAAGCCTGTATACAGCTTGTTTGCAACGGAGTTCCGAACACCGGCGTGGCTCTGCGGTGGAATACTCGACTACCACGCTGAGGGCCTGGGTTCGAATCCCACTCGATCCCGGACATTTTTTTCTCATTGAGCGCGATAGCGGTTACGGACACCGGCGGAAGTGACGGACAACTACGCCACCAAGATCGGCCGTTGTGATCTCATAACAGCTTTCGCTGTAAAAAAATTCTGGGGTTTCACATGCCAGAGCCAAGACATGACTACGAGGCATACGAGCACGATGCCAATACACATCATGAGTAAAACAGGCAAAAGCACTTCAGACAAAACCGGCAGATATCATTACAATGAAAATGCAGGTGAGCAACAGATTCATTCGTCAACATAAAAACGAACAGCACGAACATAGTTCGTACACCAAGCTTGCAGTCGAACGAACGTCGGCAAAACAAAAGTCACCTTTGCTGTGGGCATAGCTCCGCACTTGTCGATCACTGCGGAACATCAATGTTTCTGAGCTGACCATGTCTCTTCGGCACTTGTGTACAACGTGGTTTATGAGGAAAAAACGAGTCGCGTTTCGAGGCTGACGGCAGTGGCGGCACGACACAGAAGATGGAACGAACACCGTCTTTGGTCCTCAACGAGGACGGGCAGTCCTTTCTTTTTTAAACTGACTTGCTGCTTGACAGAGCTAGCCATGCCTGGTCCGACCAGTCTGGAATGTGCCGGTTGTTGGTGATGAACTGGTCCTTCGTGATGCAGTGCGTGTTCACTGCATCTGTAGAACCGTAGATCGACGCTGCAAATGATGACGGACGAACTTATGCAATGAGCCATTTCACTTATAGAAACAGAAGCGTAAACATCTCTATTAAAGGGACTTTTAACGAAAAATGTGATTTTGTCTCGTATTAGTGAACTGTCTTAACCACAACACCAAAAACGCCATCCTTGCCTCAAGAAAACACAGGTGGCACTACCACCTTGAAGTTTTTGTACCATATCAAAGTTCGTGGCATCCACCATATTGAACTTCTCGTACCAGGTGAAAGTTCGAGGCATCAACATACAGTAGACTTTCGGTAAACGGAAATCTCTTAAACGAAATTGCTGGTTAAATGGAACAACTGCATCTAGCATGAGTGGTTTTGTACTTAATTTCTGCACCCCTGTTAACCTCTCAGTAAATGGAACTCCTGTTAAATGGAACAGATTTTCCTGGTCCCTTCAGGTTCAGTTTAATGAGAGTCTGCTGTATGTGGTGTCACACTGACATCATCTGCTAGGGCTTATGTGCTTATGTATTAATTTTTTATTGGTAAAAATGTATTATGTTGTGTTCTAAGGAAGCTAGAGATTTAACCTTGCACATTTCTAGAAATGTTATTGCACTAATGTGAATAAATTCGAAAAAGAGACATTGAAGTCAACATCCTACCGCTGATGTAACAGCGTTGGCAGTTTCGGTAGAAAATATTTAATTTTGACGTTGATTTACAATGAATCTATGATTGCAAATTTATCGAAAATAGAGTTCTTAAAATTTACTAGTGGCCTAGTCGGTTGATCATTATACCGTATGGCAGTGCACAGACGGTGTAAAGGACAAACAAAAAACACAACAACAACATTCAGTGCTTGTGTTGTCCTTTTGTTTCGTGTTTGTCTTCTCAACCGCTGTGTACCGCCATATGCTACAGAGTTCTTGATGCATAATTAGTCACCCTAAACTGATTTCAGGATAGGCTTCCAAGAAGAGTAAGAAGATTACGGTGGCAATTAGGGCGAGTTGCTGCTTCGTGACCTTTCCAAGAATAAGTGCAACTCTGAGGCTTCGCGGCGATGCGGATTTCCCCTGGATAGACGGTTTCACGGCGTAGCAGTCCCGCGCTGCAGTGAAACCACCTTTTCAGGGAGGTTGCATGCCGAAATATGTACATCTTATTCGTTTGTTTCGAATACTTTGAAACTTCGAAAATTTTAAATTACTAGTTTCGAAGCGAATTCGAATGCTGTAGTATTCGTTCGAGTATTCAAAGCACTCAGATATTTGTCCGTGCTTAGCTACTTCCAACACCTCGGTGTCTTATCCCCATTACCTCCGAGCCACGCGGTGTAGTTCTCCTTGCTGGGCGGGGTGTGGAACTTGAATGTGTTCATGTTAATCTTGCGTGAGTATGCTGGGTCCTGGACCAGGCTCTTCAGCTCAGCGGCAAGGCGGTGCTTGAAGCCGGGCATCATAGAGCTCCCGCCCATGACCACGATGTTTTGGGCCAGGGTCTTCCGAGAATCCAACGGGGCCTACAACATATGACATCCAGAGTGCGTACCTCCTTTGACCTATTTCCCAAGGAAACCACAGGCTTTGTCCAACCCCGCACAGCTGCATCACATGGCTGTATGAAAGTACTATCTACGATACACACAGTCTAGCACCTTGACATTTGTGTTTTATTAAGTGTGGGGAACTTGGAACATACCTGGATCAAATACAGAATAGCATCACGTCGTAAAGGGAAGGGGGTGAAGCATACTATTGTCACGTGGTCGTGACGTTGAAGAAGGCGGCGGTCGGCGTGTTCAAGACGAAACTCTTTATTCAGCCGAACATGTGCCCAGAAAATGAAAAGTGGCAATACAAGCTTGCACTGATAGTGGCAGGTACCGTCGTCGGCCATCAGTAATCTGATCAGCAGTAAAGCACATCGGCATTTTATACCCGTGGCACCGAAGATTCCAGCATTATCGTTGGTAGCTGGGTTAGTTCTAGAATGAACTCTACTATTCGCGTTGTGCACTCAAGCTTATCAGAAGATTCTAAAGTAATCTGGAAGGTTCCCAGACATTCGGGGGTGGTTCGCACAAGGCAGTGGTTGTACATGTAACGGACTGGTTACACAAAAATACAAAAAGAAGCGCGTATGACACAGTGTACGGGCTCGCACACTCTTAGGGTGAACATGGCTCAGCATGGCAGCACTACGCGGAGCACCAGTTCCTCTGATGCTGCTTCACTTTGATGCACGGCCACGCCGGATACACTCGCACTCCGCGAAGCCCTGCCACCCCGAGCTGTGTTCACATTAACAGTGGACGAGACTGTACATACCTTGTCCCCCCCTTTTCTGGGTCTGCCACCGAAACATCCTTTTCGTTAATATGGCAAAAATTTTTCAGTTGTGCGTACTTCGGAAATCCAATTAGTAATTAATTACTATAATTACATCAATCTAAACTAACTTATCTGTGCATATATATATTTTTATATGGGTGTAATCATTACGGCAAAAATGAAGTGATCAAGTTTCCTCAATGTGGATTGGAGTCTGGGTTTCCTGGGGTTAAAACTCTACAAAGTTAACATTAAATAAAATTATGCAGCTAAAGTGCTTTTTTCAAAGCCCCATGCCATTTCTTCCGAAGGGAAACATTCATTATTGCCAACAAATAAAAAATGAAGGCCCACTCTGTTCCAACAACATGGCTCGAGACAGCAGCTACGGTGCGTCAGCGTTGATAAAGTGTTTTCTTTAGTCATGAGAGTGCATCAGAAACCACAAACAAGAGTCTGACAGGTGCCTACGGTGCCCCAAAAAATCTCACTCACCTTAATGATGGAATCCAGAAGCAGCGTTGCTATGGACTTCATGTCGCCGTCCAATTCGAACAGAGCCTCAGCTGCGTACTCTCTGTCCAGAACACAAACAGCAGAAATTGCAACTGAATGTTCACTACACTCATTGCAATAAGTGCATCATAAAGGCACTGTAACTTTTTTTAGAACCATGTACTAGGGCCTTAATGCACATGTGAAAGCAACTTGCAAGCTATGAGGGATGTGGTAATGAACGAATTTCGACCCCCTGAGCTTCTTTAACATGCACGTAAGTACTATAAGTACACAAGCATTCTTGCATTCTGGCATGGAAAATAACTGTGGAGGTCAGAAACCAAACCCTCGGCCTCACTCAGCACCAGAATGCCATACCTCTGAGTTTTCGGGGTGGGTGACATGCCTTTGCACCCATGCACATACATGTGCATCCGACTGCTCATGGAGACAAAACCATTCTATAACCATCAAATTTTTGTGTTTTAAGTAACCAGAACAGTTATGATATCAATCAATATGAAGTGTTAGGTATTGAAAAGCCGAAGTTAGGAGATGCAACCTGCTGTACTTGTGAAAGAATGCGGAATGGTACACGAAACCACGGCCGGTGGAGGAGCGCGCTCGCTCCCTTCCTTACGGCCTGAGCAGTCACCGGGAGTACAATGGAACTTTTTTTATACAGTCACAATGGCGCGCTCCGCGTGAGGGTGTCTCGAGCCAACCCCCTAAAGTGCGTTGCGCCGCATGCGCTTCCTATTGTAAACTAGCTGTGCCGGCCAATTTCTCGTGCTAATTACTTCTTCCGGTTGTAGGAAGCTGTGAAGGAAGTACAGGTGCGTGTGGGGACAATATGTGATCGTCACTGCAGTGTTTACCAGCAGTGTTTTTTTTTTAATTCTTCATGCGCAATATATTGTTGCAGTACCAAGGAGAACATTCTGTTTCCCATTGAAAGGATTCTCTTAAAGTTTTTTTATGTTTCCTCTTCGTCTCCGGCGAGCATTATTTCATCTGAATATTTTTCTCATGTCTTCACATGCGCACTGAAGACTGCATCTGAACTCGTGTGAGCTTGGGATTCTGTATGTATGCAGGGACTAAGCATAGTATGGTGCGACTTCGGCTTTTATTCTGATTTTGTGTACTTTAGTGCTTGTCTGAGGCTATATGAGTCCGTGCTATTTCATGTTATTCTTACCTTGTTTGTTTATTTCTATTTTGAACAATGTATTATTATTATTATTATTCCTGCTACTGTGATTGTGACTCAAAGCTACTTGCGGAAAACCTTGGCCATTATGCAGTGACTTTCACCTTTTTGAAGTATTTATTTCAATATTGAAGCACGAATTATGATGCCTTCAACAAAAAAAAGTGCAATTTTGTTATTTTCAAGTACAGCGACGATCAGCATGTGCATTTGACATAAACGTTTCCTAAACCATTTTTCCCAAAGAATAGGTTTTGTGTCATTTCTTACGCCGGTCGGTGACGGATCATGCGGCTGAGCCTTCTGGTGCGATGCACGATCGCGCATGCGTGCCAAATGCAATATTCATCCTTTTATTTATTTTCGAAGTTACAGAAAACTAAAATAAGGCTCTGTTATAACTGCGTCGATGCTCTGCCAAGCAACAGAAGCGGGCGTATGAGAGCATGTGCCACCCCTTCTGAAAAGCAGAATTTGACAGAGTCATCACATATACTTGCTACCATATTTCTATTGCATTGGTGCCATATACCATATAGAGTAACTTCAGAAAGGGCACGGTAAGTCTGAAGCGAAGAACTCCCTGCGCGCGCTAGCCTCTGCAACCGCCAGGAGCAGGTTGGCTTGGAGCGCCCCGACGATGTTGCGGCTATAGGGAGAGACAGCTCCCCGTGCATAGGCCGTAAAGGAAGGAGCGAGCGCGCGCCTCCAGACCGGCCGTGACGAAACAAAGTAAAAAATACAGAAAAATAAAAGAAAGTCGAGGCGTTTTGAATAAGCACAGATGCTTGAATGCAATGATTCTACAACCCCGAAATGCAATACTCAAGCAGCAACTTCACAATCTGAATGAGAACGCTGAGTGGCTGTCATTGTTAGAAGCGAATGCTCACCTTAAGGTCCCTGGAATGGTGATGATCTTGTCGCCGTCCAATGGATACTTGGCGTCTGGCGGTGGTGGAGGAGGATCCTGAGGAAAGCCAATAAGTGCAGAGTCATGACAGCAGGAATACGCCCATGACGCATGCGGTAAAAGAGCAAATGATTACAGGAGCTACTTTGCTTCTGTTTGCTCGCTTATCACAGAAGCTCGTCATTTCACTCGTAGCGCTCGTCTGCTATAGCCCATGCCAGGTTCATGCAGGTTTCACAGGCAAAAAAACAAAGGGCAGACTGTAAAGTCCCAGTTCAAGGGCTTTTTCAATGATACAGAGTGGCATCCTAAATAAGAATTTCTGATATAACAATTTTTCCAAAACAATATGAATAGCCTTATTGCATAAAACTGACTCACGGGTTAGTTGGTACTGCATATCTTATGTTTTAGCACAAAGTAACACGAAGACGCGAAAAAAGACACAGGAGTTTTTAGCAGTGCTGTGTCCTTGTGTCTTCTTTTACGTCTATGTATTTCCTTGTGCTAAAACCTACGATAAGCCTTATTGCATTACAAATACAGAAATTACGTCACAAATACCCAGCTTTGATCTTGACATTCCTCACATGCACAGAAGTTCAAAACACTAACGCAGCTTCTGAGACTTCCCTTGCAGTCACTAGGTTAACGTCTTTAAATTCTGCCGCTCTAGTTTCTGCAGCCTACGCCGAGCCGCTCGACTTCACTAAGAAGGCAACGTATTCAACATTTAAGAATCGGGCTCACCGGAATGACCTCGGCATTGTTGCTCCTTGCAAATCCCCAAACCTGCAGCTGAAGCGCCCTCTCGTGGGTGGTCACAAAACAAGTACGGACTGTCGAGCACAAACAAAAACGGTAACTCCTGTTAGTTTTCTTTCTACGGCAACAATGTGAGTGTTCAGGTACAATATAAGGACTCGGCTGACCCTACCCTCCTAGTCCCCCACCCGTTGGGCTATGTTATCGTGGTTTTCTTAATGATACATCAGCATTTTGACAAACAGCAAAAACACATGCGTTCTTCACTTTACTGTTGTTTTTACTAATCGAATAATTGCTCACATGCTTTTATTTCCGTTGATATTAAAAGGACACTAAAATGAAACAATGAATCGGTTTAGATAGATAAATTGTACTCTGAGAATTCTAATGCCGTTAATTTTACCATCATAGGTTTACTAATACAGGAGAAAATCGAGAACAAAGTTCTGTTTTTAAATTTTGTGCTGAAACCTCCATGCGTGACGTCATAGATTTCAAAGTGCGTTTTTTGTATTTTGGCGGCATTGGCACAACGAAATTTCCTGAAACTTGGTATGTTAAGACTATGGCCCTCTCAGAAGACAGTGTACTTCATTTTTACTGATTAGAAACTACGTAGGACTTTGTAGACGCTGTTAACATCTATGACGTCACGGTGTTTGGCGCAGGAATTCCAAGGTGGGGTCACTCGCACTTTCTTTTTGTGTGTTTGCTCGCTTACGAAGAGCCCTCTCGCACCGAGCATGGTGATTTTGGTATTGTGAATGAGTAATTTACTAATCTGAGAAAAATCGTTTTTCTGTTTAGTGCCCCTTGAACTGATCATCGTAAATTCTGAATACCCCCTTGTCCCCCCTATGTAATACCCCAAGCAGGGGTCTTTCATCATAATTATCATAATAAATGATGATCAATAGACAAAAAGACAGCCAAGTGGCTCAGAGAACAAGAAGGGGTAGCCAATGTTGTAATTGACGTTAAACAAACAAACAAAAAAAACACATTGGTTGGTCATGTAATGCGCAGCGCAGACAACGGATGGTCACTCAGAGTGCTGGAATGGATACCAAGGGATGGGAAATGCAGCTGAGGGTGGCAAGAATTAGATGAAATTTTTGAAAATTGCAGGCTTAGAATGGAATCAGCTCGCACTAAGAGAGGGTCAACTGGAAATCACTGGTAGAGGCTTTAATATTTATCATCGGCATTAAAAAATAGGCCACTGATAATGATGACAAGCAAAACACAAAAGAAAAACCCACATTCTTACCTTTGATGTCTTCTAAAACAGATTCCCTGATGGGATCTGTGAAAAACAAGAACGAAAGAAATGTTGAAGGCAAGGAGGTAACAGTTCGATACAATCGGAAGATATGCTCAAGCCAAACGATTTGCAAAAACAAAAATAACACTCCACACACACACACACACACAGACTACAGTATTTAGTCCGCAGTTAGTGTAGGCATGTCAACTAAAATAATGTCCTCTCATGAACCTTCAACAAAAGTGGATGATCCTTCCCTATGTAAACAATACCCCAGTGCCAACCTCTCCCTAGAAATGGGGCCATCGGTCATTATGTAATGTGTTCAAGGTTAAATTCAACAAGCATTCCAGTGCGCTAGGCTCATTAATTGATGGACAAGTCCACACCTTGCAGGGCCTATTTAGTATCACAACCAAAGTTCAATATAAAGACAATAAATTTATGCAGTTATCGAACAAAACTAAGGTAAACCTGAAATGTTTCTAGTAGATATTGGAATACAACAAGTACATGCCTATACTAAACATCCAATATAACGAAAGTATCTATAATCTTACTTGGACGTAAAAACACGGCAAGTACCTTTGCTTCAGTTGCAAGTTTGTTGCAATGAAGCTTACATGTGTTTCAGTTTATGCTCTTTTTTTTTTTCAGTTTATTTACTGAGCATGCACTGCAGCGAATTCTGTAAATTCAAAGTGAAAACAAACAAAAAGAAAAGGAGAGAAAGATGGGAAAAAAACTTATGTTTCAAGTACGAGTATGTCAAATACATTGGCATCCTTTCTTCGTGTTTAATAACACTTACATCCTGAAAGGCAAACATAATTGCTGCTCTAAAGTACACAAAAACAAGAATTACCCCAGTTCCACCCGGTGTGAAATCTGCAGCAACAGCGGAGCTGTGGTTCTCCTGTGTTTCCCTCGTGATTTTCTGTCACGTTTTGTGATTTTGTGTGGGTCACTGCGATTACATTATTCAAACAGTACGGATGCACCGAGGATGGCATTGTGACGTTATTTATTGCACCGTTGCCCCCACCCCCTCCCCCCCGCCCCGTTATATAACTACCCACACGGCACAATCACCACAGAGTCTTTGGTTTGAGTCCACCACACACACAGCACACGTTTCGGTTCGCTCGTGCCGCACTTCTCCATTTTCAGTATGCGGCTACTGCTTCGTCCGTCAGTTATGCCATCTACATGTATATCTGGGAACAGGAGTGTGACAACCCTCGACACTCATCTGTCGTCCGGCCCAGCCCTAGAGCAGTTCCAATGTTAACCCTTTCGCTGTCACTGATGTACCGGTACGTTCTTCACCGTGCGTTTGAAAATTTGCACCAACGCACAAAGATAGCATGATCTAGCATGATTTTACTGGTTGTGCCATCTCTCGAATCTTTCTAGAAGTACTAGTATTTTCGCCCCTTGCCGTGTTGGCAAGTGTATTGAAGAGTACGGAGTGACCGTGCCCACCCTTCTTTGCTGTGGGGCATGGTCACTCCGCGCTCACTACTCTCTCAGGCTGAGCGACCATGCGGCGTGTGTGCGATTACGGGCTTACGAGTAGAAGGGTTGTTGTGCCACCTGTCACGGGTTTGCAGGGCTTCTTCTTTTTTTGTATTCTGTTGGCGTGTCCGCTGCAGTGCGTCGAGTTCAGAGGCCCGCACCGTTGCCTCTCCACTGAAACATGACCCGATTGCTGCTTTTGCTCACTCGCAACAGCCTCGCTTGCTGCTATCAGCAGCAATTGTGGTTGTTTTATCCCCTTTTCATCCCTATCTGTCCTCTTGACTTCACAACGTGCCATTTCTATGCATTTTAAGCTTACCTGATATTCCCAAAACCAAGCCGACACTGGGGGTGCGTCATGGCCAGAAACACTCGAGAGTAAAAGGGTTAAAAGCAATTACCCTTACGTAAAGAAAAACGAAATGTTGCTCACCAGTAAGTGCCTCCGCAAGTGAGAACTCGCCGTCGGACGAGCCTCGTACCGTTGCCAGTTCCATGAGCTCCGACTCTATACGCCTGGAAGTGTTGAGATGACAAACAAACAAAAATGGCAGGCGCAATTAACAATGTGAAATCCTCGGACAAACACCTAATATTCAGTGACACGCAGCTGCATTTAAACAAAGCAGGCACAGAAAGCGACAAAAAAAAAATTCTAGCCAGTTCCACGCTGTGAAAACCATCAGACAGCGCTGCTGTCGCCCTTTTCGACAGGCATTACATCTTGCTCATAAGTTTTGGCAATGTTTTGAGACTATCATCATTCTCACTCCATTTCTGTGATCGCCTGTGATTGGCCACGCCTGTGATCGGTCAACAAAATTGTCCTCATCTCAAATGGTCACTTCAAAGAGTCCCTGCAACACTTTTTGAACGTACTCCCAGAATTCACTGCAGATCAGTAGTCGAGGCTTTTGTGAACATGAGACAAACACGGCACTGCACGATGCACAGAATTTGCACTTTCATTTCACGGACAGCCCAAAATGGCTCGCTCTCCTCTCGGCAAGCTGAAATGGACACCACCAATGGCTGATTTCACAATCACAAATGCATCCGCGGTAACTGTGGCGTAGCCGGGGGGGGGGGGGGGGGGGGGGGGAATTGAACCCCCTCTCCGAAATGTTCCAATTTTGCATGTGCATATATCATGCACACATACAAATGCACGAACATACACAAAGTATGGATGGTTGAACAGCCCCCCCCCCCCCCCCCCCCCCCCGGAAAAAAGTTTCTGGCTATGTTACTGCTTGGCAGGGTTTATATTGGCGGTTTCATGCTCAATAAACAACCAGATATAAATTTATCTAACTTCGGAAACACTGAAGTAAGCACTCCTAGTACTTCCCGTCTCGATCAATGGTCATCTGCTTATTTTGTTTCTTCCCATGTTCATATGAGGTGGCACTCAGCTTAGTAAAGCCCATGCTATTTTGAACTCTATGGACCTAAGTGGGTCGCTTGCCTCGTACTGATCCAAATCCAAATTGTGCCGGTGGATTTGGAATCCACCGGCACAATGGCCAGTGCACACTTCTTCTTTTACGTGCTTCGCAAGCTAGATGCCTTCGCAGGCATCGCTTGGTGCTTAGCTAATTGAAACTGCTTCAAAATGAGTTATCTAGGTTTCACTACTATCCGTCAGTGAACCTGACCCAGTACAACACCGATAAGCAGCAGGTACTCGCAGAGCTTGGTCATGGGCGGTAGCGACAGAAGCACTTGTGTGCTGCATAGTTACCGTGCACATGATGGGGTGGTCTCATGATGACTCACGATCATACTGGTACTGTAGTTTTTTTTTTTTTTTAGAAAGTGGGTTGAGGCAGTTTCTTCGGAGATTTATGCCGCGATCGCACAATCGGGAAGACAGGTCAGAAATCGCGAATCTCCCGAGCAAATCAGGAGAGTTGGCGGGTATGTGAGAGACTGCGTAATTGAGGGTGCCAAAAATTTCGACCACCTGGAGTTCTTTTAATGTGCACCAAAATCTAAGTACACGGGCCCCATGCGTTTTGCCTCCATCAAAATGCGGCCGCTGCGGCTGGGATTCGTTCCCGTGACCTCCGGGTCAGGAGTCAAGCACCATAACCCCTAGACCACCGCGACAGGTTGCATCATGTTGTGCACATTGTGCAGTTGGATGCTCAGGAGAATGTGCAACTTAAAACATACAAAGACAAGAAGGGAGAGACACAGAACTAAATACACTCAATATCTCCATACAAGAAACACGAATATAAAAAAATTATGTTATAACTAATTCAATGAATAGTCTTGTCATGGATACAGTGTTACAAATATACACTCATCACGAATTTACGAATATAACATTTATTTTCACGTCAGAAGCGGCTTCTTTAAAGTGAGCTTTGAGTGTAATAGATTTTGCGCTAGCCCATGTCTCTGCCTTCTTGTCTGCATGACCAAACATCATGCTCAAGCATTTGCAGCTTACAAAGCCAATTAATAATGTATACAGCACAAAGCATCAAGCTTACCTATGAATGGCCAGTCCTCCGAGTGGAATTGCCTGCCAGGCACTGAGAATACAGACTCCTTCATAGACGTGAACATCACGTTAGTTAAGGAACTGTGTCCACACGAGCACTTTTTTCTGTTCTTGTCTTTCTGCCCAAAGCACCAAAGTTGCAGGTAACGGAGCAAGCGACACGAACTTTTTGGCTGGTACCTTCTTTTTCTCCTAAGTAACATGCAACATTTTTTCTTAGAAGATGAATTAGAAGAATAACTATAATCAGGCATGCAGCTAGATCTGTATGCGTGGCGCTGACATCGTTCGGTTCATCAAACCCACTGCCGTTATCACCGTCATTACGAGATGACGACAGAACAAGTTTTTGCAAATGTGTTAAAGCATACATTGGCACTGATGCAACACAGCACATTAATTATGAAGGTGCCTTAAAAGGTGGCTCTGGCAGCAATGAAGCTTCATCATGCATTATTGGTGCATCAGAGCTACATGACAAATGGGCAAAGTGGTGGACTGTGTACATGTCGTTCACTATGCATCGCATTAACGATACCTGTGCAGTTGAAGAAACACGGTGGCACGCACGTGTTGCGGGCTACAGCGGTAAAGATAGATCCATCCGAGAGTGATGATGACAGGCTTCACGTGGTGGCACAATAAAATATTTTCATTTTGTGAACGTAAGCTCAACACGTTTTATCTCAACTGTCCAGAATTGAAAAACATTGCGCAATTGCACCGTCAAGAAAATTGATCACATGAACGACGTGGATGTACGAATAAGTGCGAGTTGACTGTATTATTCTTACATGTGTCGCCAGGCTATGCCTGATCTTTACTGTCCGTCACCGCAAGCTCTCACTCCTAATGGGCTGTGAGTCATTACAAACAAACGAGCAAACATGCAGTCAAAGGATATAGGCAGTGAGATAGACTCGTAGTATCCACAGTCGAGAACAAGTGCAGAGTTGATCCCAAGGGTGTACAAGGCCATCAGATGCGACGGAACAAACACAATGGCAGGAACCTGCAGAGTCACGAGAGTTATGTACACAAAGCGCAAGCAAGTATCAATGACAGCTAGTGCCACTCTGAACACGTCTCTCGTCAACTTCCATCCTTCTGACCTTCTTTTTTTTTTCAATTTTGCCATCCTTCTGACTTCGCTATGTACGCTCCGATTTGTACACGACAGGTGAAAAACTCAAAAGGCTGCTCCTTTCGCTGCTCGAATTTATGATGATAAAGTACAACACTATAAGTATGACATTTCAAGAATATGTCTCGCATAACTTCTCGTTAGAAAATGCATGTACAGTATTGCCTCATTAAATGGAACCTGAAGGTACGCGGAACATACCTTTTATTTAACAGGAGTTCCATTTACTGAGATGTGAACTGGGATGCAGGACTCAAATGTGAAACTAATCATAATGGAGACGTTCGTTTCATTTAAGCAGCAATTTCACTTAAGAGGTTTCCGTTTACTGTGAGTCTACTGTAATACAGGACGTTGTCTTTGAAGTGAAAATGTCAACAGGGACCTACTGCTAAAGTGTGTGCAAATTATCAATGGCAAAACATCTTTGGTAGTACAAAAAAAAAAAGACTTAAAGTCGGCCTACGAAGACCCACCTCAAAGTGCTCGAAGAGCACCTGTGCAACCGTGTTGCGAAACAGTGTTGGACACAGCACGGACTCGACGACCACCACTCGCCGGTCTTTGGGGTTCACCGAAAGATGCCTGAGATGGAGGGGAAAAAGAAAACGGAATACGAATATCAAGGTACCAATCATATGTGCTAACCGACGATGTAATGTGACACCAACAACCTCCCAAATTTGGTCAATGCGGAGGTGCATATCATTATGTCAATGATGTTAACGCAGATCGATCCAGTTAATTCAATAGGTCCAAAAAATCCGTCTGATCAATTGATTGGAGACCCTGTCTTCCTTTTAAAATAAATTTCACCCTACGCTGAGTGCAAGCGAATCAAAGTCACAACTGGTGTCGATTAGAGTCGTAGCCAAAATCCTAAAATCAGGCTATTTAACAATGACACAGAAGTTGGAATATGCTTCTCTGTGTAGAATTATGATGAATTATAGCGTACATATGTACACAGAGCAATGAGATGACGCATGTGCTTTGTCACCTCTGCAGAAATCTACACAGCAGAGAAAGCATTGTGAAACTTTGCATCGTTGTCATCAATGCAAGATTACAGACCAAAGTTACAAGGCAAAGCCATTTGATTTTCTAAAGAAAGCTTTTCAGTCACAGAAAAAAAATCTTCATCCGGGTTTCGATTCAGGACCAATTTATTTCATGAGCAGATTGCCTACCACCTGAGCTAACCACACAAGCGTTACTATAAATATCAACAAAGCATAAGATTGGTTAGTGAACATGCCACGATCTAAGTGGTACCAAACAGTTTTAAATAGGTAAGGCTGATTATTACAGGCTGGAATGTGTGATGAAATTGAAACCACAATTAAGTAATTTGACTGCAGCTAACTAGCAATGACCTAGCAGTGAAAAAGAAAAGGTAATATGACTGAGCAACATTTTCTCTGAAGTACTGCAGCAAGCGAAATAAAATCCAAATGAAAGAGGATTACGGGGGTTCATATTGCTACTTGCAGGTTGACCCATCCGTGTAAATAAACATAAGTAGTTGCTTCACGCAAATGCTGGTTTTTCAGATCATAAAAACACTTAAAAGAGTACTGACACGAATTTTAAATATTTTCGGATTGTCGCTCCAAATAAAAGCACTGGTGTCAAGAACCCTAAAAAGAGTATTGTGGTGCCTGGGAAAGCATCGAATATAGTTTTAATACCGGTACCCTAAAAAAAACACTTTCGGTTTTGATATCAAGGAAACGGCTTATCAGTGGCGTGTCATCGCAGTGTGGTGTCATGGGACAGCAACTCACGATGTGCTTGTGGCAGATACGTTATCTGCTCGTGGTGCATGTAAACAACGATAAATGAATTATCGTCCAGTGACTCCAACACTAATTTCTGCGATTTAGGCTGCATGCAGAATGCAGAGTTCACAAACTCAGTGGAACTGTCCGACTCGTCGGGATAATGTCCATCGCGGTGGGGCAGGCTTGCCGATGCTCAGCGACGAAAACCTTCAAATCAAAGTAAAATGTTTTACATGTGTTGTCTGACTCCAGTGTATCGAGAGCGTTAACACTCGATACCAAGGAAACGAAAAACGTCCCTTTTACGATGTCTCAAAATCGTGTCAGTACTCCTTAAAGCGACCTGCATTTTTGTGATACAAGAACTGGATGCACAAGTATTGCCACCGCCTAAAGATCATCACAAAACATGAGGGCGTGATAGAGAGAGATAGAACAGCCAGACAAAAACACATGTCCGTGGGTGCACTGTCCCTTGCTTCTCGAGATAAACAACTTCCTCGTTCGAGCGAAAGCACATGGCACAGTTTTCATGCAATCACCCACCAACACTTATCATGGCAGAACACAGTTGATTTGTTTAATTTGGCTACAGCTTACTTCCTGCATGTTGTTTGAGTATGACCAGCTAGCGCAACCGTCTTTCACAGGTGAAGGGCAGGCACACCGTGATTCTGTAGGCGGAGCCTACATTTTTTATTAAGTTGTAACCGAGTATAATGAGGTCTGCTGCTGCAAGGAACTGTAATGCAGGTAGCCCTCACAAGACAATCCTCCACGAAGCCATCTGTCTTGTTTTGTTCTCCGCCCCTCCCCTCCCCTTCAAAAAATGACTCAGCATGTTACCTTGCGCTTGAGTGGCTCAGTCCAGTACGCATGGTTTACGTCAATATGCACTTCCTCAGTTTCTTTCACAACCACTTCACAAACACTTTGCCTCAGCAGGCTCGTGCAGCTTCGGTCGTTCATTGGAACATACCCATCTGTTGTCTTGACCCTGACACACGAGGGCAGCATTCACACCTGTTGTTTGGGAAAGGCATGTGATTTTGTGCTGGGCTGACTTTTCTGGAGTTCAATTGCAATGCGTCATCTGACCTAGTACCTCTCCTTCCTTCACGACACCTAGCTTTCTAGTATACATTCACAATCTCTTACCCAACTCGGGCTTGAAGTCACAATGTAATTGCTTGCGAGCACTGTATATTGCTTCCGTTTTTTTTTTAGAATTTGCATTAGCAGTGACCAACCTGAAATACAAGGTGTACAGGAACTCCTTGAGCATGGTGATGAGGTCATCCTGAGCCCAGTAGTTCCAGATGGGCTGCATCTACGAAAAAAGAAAAAGAAGGCTTTTACACAGCAGATTTTCTGTCACTGGCTTTCACATTATAGCTCAATAATGGCTACCCTCGAAATGGAGAAAGCACATCAAAAAGCACTGTTCAATTCAACTGGCAAATCTGCACTCCTTAATCAGTAAACTGAAAACCCCGCCTTTCAGAGTCATCTGCAAGTTTCAGCGCGGGAGTCACATTCAATGAAGCAAGTCAGCAACCTCTTCAATGGCATTGGGACACTATAGCGCACAATATATCACCGCAACAATGGTATAATAAGGTACTAAAACTAGACAAGCCTGCATTCGAAAAGAATAACAGTAATATTGTTCTTCCCTGTACGTGCTTTGCATTTCATTGCTTGTAACAGTGTCGATACGTTTATTATTCTACAGTATTTTTATTCTTGTCTGTATCCGATTCCTTAATATCGTCTGTAGATGTAACTGCCACCCCTGACACCACTGACAGCAAGTATATTATCCAGTTCCACGCTATTTTGTTCGGCTGTTCTGTCAAATACTGCATTCGTATTATGACATGTCCCTTATGTTGTTTCTTAACCCCCTTGCCTTTATGTGATTCCCCCTATAGGTAGAATAGATGATGCTGATGATGATGAAACAGGGATGCTTGTGGTAAAGTGTCAGTGGCACCTGAAGGACTTCGGTAGCACTGATGTTTGAGATGACGTGCCTTGAAAGACGTGCATCGAACACTTCTCTCAAGTTCTTTACTATGAAGTGGATGCTTGGGATGAGTTGGTGAGACATACTAGAATTTTAAACAGTGCATGAGACAGACCAATAATAGAAGGACAGTGACAATAAGCGCTGTTGTCTGGGTCCTCCATTAACTGGTCTCCAGTCTACTGCGCTGTTTAAAAAAACCTCCCCTAAAACTAGTTGGACGGCTACGTCGGAGGCGCTCGTAAGATTATCTCGCTGCTTCGCCGTAGAATCGCAATCAAAGGTGCAACGCAAAAAATGCGCACTAAAAAAAATCAATACCTGGTTGTTCGGACCCATCGGAACGGTGCTCGGTATGATCCATCTGGGACTCGGCTCACGCGCAAAACCACACCTGGATGAATGAACGACCACTTTTCAAAAAAAAAAAGAAAGAAAGAGCTGGACGAGGCAACACGGGTAAATGTGACACACCGTGAAATGCGATGCTAATTTTTACAGAGCGTAAAGCCGATCGGTACAATGCAACACAGTCCGCAGATAATGTGAACGCAGCCGGCATTTTACTGCTCCCAGATATTGTGCCGGCAGTCGCTACAGGCAATCAGGCGATAATGCCGGCACAATATCTGGGAATGGTAAAATGCCGTCTACCGGCAATATATCCACAGTGGCCAAAAAGCTGCATTCGTTAGACAACTGGACAATAGTGCCGGCACAATAACCCCCTACGATAAACGCACACGATCGAAGTGGCGACATTGCAAAACCCCGCCGATGATTGGTGAGGACCGGCAGCAGACGCTAGCCTTTTTTTGGGCCATCACAACAGTGCAGTGATCCATATATTCACCAGCACGTTTCGCATAGATTGGGCATTTCTACCCCAAGCTTAAGCTAAATGATCTAGATCGCGCGCTTACATTCGGAACGCCCACAATGAAATTCACCACTCACTTGGTGTAGGCGCGTCCGAAGTCGAACACGACCGAGTTTTTCTCGGCCACCATGCTGCCTATTCCCTCGTAGATCGGCATCCTTGCTCGAAACTCAACGCGAACCTTCGACACTACAACGAGCAGTTTAACATGACCGCCGAGACGAAACACGGAAGCGATTCACGGGTCACACACGCCCCGAATGTGTCTACGAGAACCGAAAGAACAACATTTCGTCGTCGATAAGGAAGCGGACATATTGTAACGAACGCCTAGACGTATGTACGTTGGCATTTTTCCGTGTAGAGGTAGCCCTTCAGTCGAAGTGCCTGAATTGTAGTGTTAATTAACGTTGTAGCGCCACATTTTTGCATAGCGTCAATTGTCAGAACTACTCTGTCGTATGCAAGGCCTTCGTGATTTAGTGCACACCGTCACCGGCGTTGGTCACGGAGGTCGTGTCGGGTAATTCGTAAACATATTAAAATTTTTAAATTTGCTGCTGTATAACTAGTTAAAATCGTTTTTTTTTCTCAAATACATTTTGGAAATCTTATTTTAGCGAAATAAATTGATAGTAATATGAATATCTAGACATATGACATCATATGTTGCATACGTGCATGGAGGTACACAGTTTATTGTCCTGAAGTATAGTGTTATTTATGGTCGCTGCGCGATGTTTTCACCTAGCGCTGACAAGCAGAACTACTTTTGTCGTCTGCTTCCCAAATTTCTTCACAAAATTCTTTATTGGCGATCTCCATCCACATACGTCAAGATTTGGCTATAATGAACGAATATAACAAGTGGCACGGAGACATCACTCAGCGTCGAAAAAGGGTCAATAACGAGCTGACAAATATGACGATGTTGTCTAAATAAACGCAGTAAAAGAGCAGCTGGTCGAGCCGGTGTCGTGACGCGGCTGCAATCATGGCGGTTGAACGCGAAAGCGAGCGCGTGCCGCGTCTCATGCTGCGTTCAGTTTAAAACGCCACGCACTTTTTCTTAACCTCACTACCAAATGGCGTCGGAATCGACGAAGCTGCAGCAACTCAAAGCTGTACTAGCGAAAAGATCAGCCGCTAGTGGAGTGACTAGTGGAGGAGTAGTAAGCTTGGTAAGCTGGCCCAATCAGCACACGACCAATGCCAGCGATATCATTGGTTCGTCACTTCAGGTGAGGATCACCAATGGTCACCTGTTGCATGACATGTCGTGACGCACTCGCTGACGAAGTCATACAACATCATGTTTTGCCATGTGATGCATGCCGGGTGTTGATGTCTGATGTCATTCACCTGACCTGCGTCAACGAGTTGTCGCTTCACGCTCAGTTGTTTTTGTTCGCGAAGTGCGTTCCTCTTTGTCGTGAATAGCTCGATCGTTTTACCGACTACAAACAAACTTTGCCGATTGAGGACTTGTCGCAAACGTGACTGCCGCGCACTACTGGGTTGAGTTGCTCACAGCTCTTTTTCTATCTTTTTCAGGGTGATCGGTAAGTTATTGGATTTCATATTTCCTTGATTCGGTGATGGGTTTGTGTTCGCTGTCACTTGCACGTTTGTCATATCTTTGAACCACGTGTTACGATCGGCAATTCTCTAGATCGTTCATAATTAAACGATTGTCCATTGATGATCGATCGAGTGCTTTGTTAACGTGGTATTCTAGCGCTGAGATAAATGGTGTGTATTTTAATCTAAGTCTACCCCGCTACGTCTGTAGCTGTGCGTTGCTGTTGGAGGTTGTAGTTGAGAAAAAAAAAAAAAACTGCTCGTTGTTGTTCAGCATGTAACTCACCTAGGCGGACAGTACACCCGCGCGGACGTATGTTTTTTCTCGGTCATTTTTCTTTTGATTGTGTCACTACACAATCACTATACAATTATTGCGTCACTTCAATTCGATCGTTTAGGCCCGCTGTTGATGTGTGATCTGCATGTATTGATAGCGCGTGGTGACAGATGCAAGTGCACAACGTGGCGTTGTTTACTGCCTTACGCGACACGTCATATGGTACATGGTAATGGGCCATTGTCCGGGAATACTAGTCAAATCCAGCTGAAAGTGTGGAGACGGTAATAAAAGCACAGTGGGTCGCACGTATGGCTAGTTCATATTTATTTATCGTTGATTTACAAATACCACTGAGTTAGAAAGGAGACATGGCTAGGGGCAGGTGCAAAAAAATATGTAATGTACATGGAACATTTGCTACAAGAACACAAGGGCAGTGTACAATCAGTAACATGTAATTAGAAATCTAGTCTACAGTATGCTGTTCAACCTCTTGTGTGAGCTTTTTAGGGATGGCATGTACCTGAGAGCTGCATCCTACTTCAGTTGTACAACTTACATTAATGTTGTACAACCTCTCTCATGAGGGTAAGTATTACGACTCTTGTGTTCAGAAATGGCTTGGATTGTTACTCGGATCACGTGTCGTGAATTTCAAAATTGATTCATTGGCTTTGCTTTCGCCTTTGAGTTCTATTAACATAGCTAGCGATGGCTTTTTCAAACAGTTTTTTAATCAGCCACTGTCCCATCCATCGTGTCCATCTCCAAGAACTGTTTTTGTTGTGACCAAAGGTGGTAAGCATTGCAACAGAGTTAGCTGGCTACTTGTAGTCAATGACATAATTCCAGATAGGTGTTGCCTTTAACACTGTAGAGAACTGTACGCTTTCTCTTGGCAACATCGCACTGCACTCATGAAAGTGAAGGTTTGCTGACAAACAAAACAGCGATGAGATGGGCCGGCCAGTAACTGTTAAATGTTCTTGCACTATACGTTCCTGAAATTTCCAGCGCTTTTCCTCGCACACAGGTCTGGCAGCTTTCAAAGCTGTGAGCCAATAGGATCCAGGCTGGCACCAACAGAGAGTGGAAGCGAACACGACCAGTCGACTCAGCGAGCTGCCATGCGCCAACTCCCGAACGCCGAGCAGGGTAGCGGCCTCAGCAAGCTTGACCGGCTCAAAGCCGTGCTCGAGGAAAGCAAGAGGAAGAAGGCGGCTAGCCCGCAGAGCATACTGCCGGCTTCCTCGCTAGGCACCTCACGTAAAGAGGTAAGTTGTATATGTACTACTTTCGTTTCAGTGCAGTCGTTTTCTTGAAAATGCCTACTATAATGAAATTTCAAGGTGCTCAAAATATCCTGTACTTGTTTACAACCTAAGAGAAAATGTCGGCTCCATCCCCAGCCATCGCTGGGGATGGAGCTGGGGACGGAGAATTTGCATAAATGCTCCGTCCAATAACGCTGCAGTAAGGCTTTGACGATGGCTAGTTGGTATGGCATCGTTCTTTTGCTATGGTATACTGATACACAAGGACAAAACAAAAAGACTATAGACACACATGTGTGCACATGTGTGTCTAGCCTTTTCGAGAGCAGCATTTTGGGCAAGTTGGTAATACATAACTTCAGAACGACTGCGCAACCAAAAAACACAGACAACAAAGAAGACACGTCCAGCGCTGGGTGTGTCTTCTTTGTTCATATTTTTTCGTTGCGCAGTCGTTCTGAAGCTAGTCTTTTTGTTTTGTCCTGGAGTATCAATACACCTTTTCACAGGAGCACCCTCGCACCCATGCTCGCACCAGTGCGCTGCAGGGGTCGAGGGTATGTTTTCAGTGTTGCCATCGCGCTTTGGGCTGCGCATGTTGAACCTGTACGCTTGGTACGCTTGGATGTTGTGTGTGAATTAGGCCCTTTGCGATAAAAAGCGATTGTCATGGCCGGAAATGGTGCGTATTCAAAGAACCGATCCATCACTGTGTCGTGCACGGGTGCACGAACAATCAGCGGAAAGGGAACATTTTAGGCGTGATTGTGTGCCCGCAGCACAGCACGCCGCGCGAGGATTGCAAGTGTGACATGTTCTCGCTGTATAGCTTTCCGTCGTCGCCGGAATTGCAGAAGAAATGGGTGGCGTCGGTAAATCGGAAAAACTTCCGTGCTTTGGGCTGCGCCAGTGCTGTGTGTGTGTTGCTTCGGTACGCGTTTGTGTGACTGTGTTATGCGCCTGTGTCCGATACGAAGTGACTACCATGGCAGAACATTTACTGCATTCTCATAGCAAGTCATCTGGCCATCACTGTGTCGTGTATGGGTGAACGAACAAGCCGCGGAAGAGAAATATTTAAGGTGCAATCGTGTGTCCCCAGCGCATGTACGCCACGCGATGAGTGCAAGCGTGGCATGTTCGCGCTGCATCGTTTTCCTTCGTCGCCTGAGTTGCGGCAGCAGTGGGTGGCTTCACTAAATAGTAAGAACTTGCGCGTGTCGCCCTGGTCACGCCTCTGTTCCCGGTATTTCGTTGGCGGCAGGAAAAAAGACGAGAACAATGTTCCCAAGCAGCATCCTAGATAGGAAAGAAAGGTACGCAAGCCACTGATGACTTACCTACTAACTCGTGAGAATGTTGCGGATTCACCCTTCATATCGTCCATAACACAGCGGCCGACACGGCTGCAAACTCCGCCTTGCCCGGTTACGCATGTGCAGCCTGCGCGCGCCGTACTTCAGCGGACGGCCTCGCGGAAACCCACGCGCGATGGGGCCTACTGTTCACGGCTTGCGACGGTGTCACATTCCCCTTCACCAGCACGACTTTTTCCTTCACACCGTGCGCCAGCGACTGACCCACACAGTCAAACTGCACGTAGCTGCGCGACTCCAGTGCCTCGTAGTTGCACACCTGGCGAAGACCCCATGCATTCGCCTCAACGAGATATAAACAATGTTCGCTCGCGGTATTTCTGGCCACTCACAGGTCTCCTTGACCTAGTCTTCGACGTCGTCGGGGTGAATGTAGGTCAGCTGTATCTGTGAAGAAGGATTGTGCGGTGTTTACAGTTTACAGCTGACAAACTTACGCGCCGCCAACGAGTATGCGCGGAGGTTTGAAACTGATGGATAATCCGTAAACATTTAGTACGCCAATAAAGGAAAGCGGTAGACAGCTTCAAGAACGCTCTAGTTACCGATTATTAACACTTCACGCCGTGATCGACCTGGTACTACGCTGGCTGCTACTGCTACCGACGACGAAGCACTGCCGTTCGCTGACGCGGAGCTAATTCTTGCGTCGCACGGGCGAATGCGCGCCGCTGAACGGTTCAGACAGCCACAAATAAGTCAATGGCAGCGACGATACCAAACAAAACAGCTTAAAGAAACGAAAAATCAGCAAACACAGGCTTTAGCGGGGACCTCACACCAACAGATAGCGCGCCGGTTCGAGTACGCGCAGCCCAAGATGGCGATTTCGCCAATCTTGCACGTTAGACGGCGCGCATTTCAATATGGCGCCTCCCTGGCGTGAGAATTTGAAAAGGTGTATATAGCGCAGCAAAAGAACAACAGCGCTGACTCATTTTCGTGACATCAAGCGCTTCACAAGTGTTTCAGATAGTTGACTTGCTCCACCTCAAAAATGCGTAAATCTGTCTACTCAGGCACTGCCAAATTGTACCACACCGGTTGCTGGCAACAGCCCCAACGAAAAGGACGCACTTCGTACCTCTGGAGCAACATCGCCAGAACAGAGCTCCGAAAAAGCCAAGGTTGGTGCTCCCGTAATTGTGGCAACTGTTGTTTCCCGTTTTACACTGATGTTGACAGTTTAGTTAGACTCTTAATACATATTTACTTTCTGACTTTAATGCGGTTTGTGCATGCGTGGCATTTTCAGGGTTTACACTTGAAACTTGCCATGTCAAGAGGGTAAAGGGAATGGTAAAAAAAAAAAAGGCTTTTACCTCATGGGAAAGTTACTTTTACAATTACATAGGGAAGAGGTTTCATTGGCTGGCATACCTAATGAAATCATTCCGGAAGGATAGTGGTGTCTGTGTTTCTGCATCCTTAGATTGAGGCGAGTGACGGATGCTTCTATAGACTATTTTACGTAAGACACATGGGCACCACCTCTTTGGGGTGTTAAACGAATGTTTTGTCATATTTGTACATCGCGGCGTGAATTAATAAGGTCATGAAACGTCAAACGCACCAACCCAACTGTTTCCATGCTCAGGCGTCTACAACTGCACTGTTCGTTTGGTTGCTAAAGATAGAAAACAACAATGCTACGGTTCAATATGGCAGCACCAAAACCCATACATAAAATAGTCTATATACTGGCTGTTCTTGTAGATAATATACATGTACGTACTTCTCATTGGTGCTTGTGTTCTTGTACAATCCTGTAATACCGTTCTTCAAAACAAGTTTCGATTAAACTGTTATTTCTTTCACTATTACATGGACGTTTCATGCAACCCGCCGCATGTAGAAGCTGAAGGAGCTGCTTGAAAGGCAAGCCCGGAAGAGAGTGACCATGCAGTTGCTGAGCTCCCCAACGCCCCCTGCTCTGGACCGGGTTTCAAACCATGACGAAAAGGTAATCAATAAGAGGCAAACTGGTGACATTCTGCTTAGCACACTCCTCAGTGTTGCTGTGAACCCTAGTACAGTGGGGAGGACAGCTGTTGAACCTCGATGTATGACATAACAAATTACTGAATATAAGAGCAAAAATCTAAACTGTTTCTCGCTTATTACAAGCCTGTAAGGATTAGTGTGCTTGTAAGGAACATTTGACACAGCAAATATATTTTAACCTCCAGTGCAACTGCGTTATAACACGGTTGTATTTTGCATTCCATCTTGTACCACACTGGCATTTTGCACGCACTTTGAACTTGGTAATAATTGGTCCACGAGATACATGACATGTTTTCACAGGGCAGTGAAAACTCGTCAACGGCTCTCCCATCCTCTGAGCCCCATTTGAAGAAAGATGGTGACATTGGTGGCGGTCAGTTTCCGTGCTCAAGGCTTCCCTTGGGCATGCGAGTCCCGGTCGTTTTCCTTAGATTGGGGGAGGACAAAAAGGTGAGCTTTGCTTTTACTTTTGCTCATGCTACATTTTACTTTTCCACTCCTTTGACAGGCCTTGCCTCTCCATGCGAACCTGGCGCTTTTTTTGGGTGTGTAGTAAGTATGTTCAGTAGACTCTCATTAAACGGAACCTCAACGGACCAGTGAAATATGTTCCGTCCCGCGACGCGGCGGAGGGGCAAGGCCTCTCTGTCCCGACGTGGGAGCGGCCCGCTGCACGCTAATCGCACGCACCGAAGGACTAAAATAAAGTTGTTCATCCATCTATCCAACAGGAGTTCCATCTACTGAGAGATGAACAGGGGTGCAGAATACAAGTACGAAACCAATCATATTAGAGGCAGTTGTTCCATTTAAGCAGCAGTTCCGTTTAAGAGATTTCCATTTACTGAGAGTCTGCTGTACTAGCTTGCCTGTGAAATGTCCAGCCTTATTGGACAGTTTTATACAGAGCATGTGTTTTTTGGTCGCTACTTTCCTCGGCTCCCACGACGACCACGATAAATTTTGGTTGTGCGCAGTAATTATGTGTGTATTTTTCTATTTTCGCGACAACAAAATGTTCACGAGAACGAACAAAAAATCGCGTTCCCACCGATTTCGTTATTGTGTGGTTCGACTGTAGTATGCGTCACACAGGTCACATGACCAGAGGGGGGGATGAATAAAGAAATAAATGGAACGAAATTATGATAATGATGCTTTCCTTCAAATGAATAAAAGGAGGTGATGACGTTGATGCTTTTCTTCAAACAAATATATAGAACGAAATGATGATGAGGACCTTTTTGTACCGAAAGTCATTGTCACCATCATTACAGCTTCGCTTTACAACGATTTCACGTGGTGTGGAACCGGCTCAAGCATTTTTTTTTTTTTTTACTATTTCTCATTTGGTCACCTTTGCCCGTTAGGTAATCTACCTGCAAGAGATGTCGGCCTTACGAGACCTAGTCAAGATGGTGAAGGCACTGAACACTGTGGTATCCAGAGAGAAACAACTCGAGGAGCCTGTCCCAGGTGATCTCGTTGCCGTTCTGCACGAAAAGGACTCGACGTGGTACCGGGGACAAATTGGGCCCATTCAGCATGACGAAAAGGACGCAGACAGCAGCGACGGGTACGTTGGGCCTTCAGCATGCATTGGACGCGGGGACTGTATTCGCTGCCCATCATTTTCAAAGATACAGCCGCTTTCACAAGATTTTCTGCATGACTATACTCATTTACAACCTCAGAAAAAGAGGAAGCTCCTCCCACAGAATCAAGGCACGCCTGCCATTAAGCCGTGAAAGACAGTCATGCTAGCTGGTTTCCACTCTAATAGTAAGTGCTTTTTCTCGGCTAATGTAGATACTACACATACCAATAGAGAAATGTTCGTCATTAATACATAAAACATTATGTTTGGCTGAGCAGTGATGTCAGAAACCCTGGCGAAATTTACCAGGGCGTTTGTGTTTACAACCTAAAACCAGTGACACGAACGTGTGTCTGTATAAGGCTTGTGACATGCTTGAGGTCACGAAAATGAGTAAGCGCTATTGGATGGAGCATGTATGCAAATTCTCTGTGAGAGGGACAGGGATGGCAGTGGGCGGAGCCATAGGCGTGCACAGGGTTCTCAATCAGGGGGGGGCGAAGGTTCATCGCAGCGCCCTCCCCCCCTCTACTAAGTCAATGTATGGTGCAGATTTTGCACCCCCCTCTTAGGTGACTAGAAGGATCAGTGTACAGGGCAGATTTTGCGCCCCCCCCCTCTTAGGTGATTAGGGGGGGCAGCCGCCCCCCTTGTGCGCACGCCTATGGGCGGAGCTGACGTCTTTTTTTTAGGTTGTAATCGACTATAGTAGTATATCGGTTTTGTTTGAGCTGAAAGCCTACGCCGCACACCGCAGAGCACGTTGCCGCGGCACAGTACCAAGAACGCTTTCGTCCGTAGAACACGCCAATGCATCCGTTGCTAGTCACCCAAAATCTAGTGAATGTAATTGTACTTCTTGACATGACTGGCTGAGAATTCCATCCCAGATGATTGTTGTTAGCTCAGCTGATCAACGGAGAAATTTAGAGGGACAGCCTGCATTTGTGGCAGTGAAACAACACGGTTAATAGCTTAAAACAGCTTCGACAGTGGCTACCGTGTTTTTGGACATAACTCGTACCTGTCCACGGATGTGCCGCCAACTACAAAACCCGGCAATTTAAGCAGTAGCTGACACCAAACAAGCAACATTTGACAACATCCAATCGTAGAATGTGGCAAACACGAAGAGGCGTCAGTTTCTGTAGGCAGATAGAGTAGGCTCTCATTAAACAGAACCTGAAGGGCCCAGGAAAGTACTGTGCTCCGTTTAACAGGAGTTTCGTTTACTGATAGGTGAACAGGGGCGCAGAGTCCAAGTACGAAACCAATCACATTGGAGACAGTTGTTTCATTTAGGCAGCAATTCTGTTTAAGAGATTTCCATTTACTGAAAACCTACTGTATGTTATGGAGTGTTGTCGCTTGTCATTCAAGTAATCTCCATTTGTTGAAAGCAACGTGCTTTGAGAGATATACGTAGTTTGTGGCAGTATCTGCAGCAGGCTGTATCTTCGTGAATTTTCGTACCAAGTAAAGGTGATGACAGGCATTGTATTGTCAATGATGTCACGTCTTGTGCGCAGGTCAAAAAAGAAGGTGCGGGTGTGGTTTGTCGACTATGGGCGTTGGGACGACGTGCCTCTGGACTGCCTGCGCCATCTGCCGAGCGGCTACGAGCGGCTCCCCGGCTTTGCCATTCCGGTCACCTTGCACGGACTGAAGAAGATCAAGGTACCCAAGGACGTCAAGTTCGAAGGGAGCTTTTTCGACGCGGAGGTCGTGACCAACAGCGACCGACAGTCAGTCCGATTGCACATTCGCAACGACGACCTCTGCCTCAACGACACGCTCTCCGTGTATGCAGAGTCAACCAGCGACGCGTCTGCAGCGTGACTGTAATGAATGAGCATCACTTAAAGGCTGTTTGAACCCTGCAATTACTTCAACGTTGTGCTTAGGAGAAGAGATGGAGTACCATGAAGAGTGTTTGTCTGAACTGGAGTTCTTAGTATTTGAGTGTGGTGATCTGGTACTGTGTCTCGAACGCTCTAGTTGTTGTGGGAACACAGCATACAGGCAAAGAAGGCGTGCAAACAAACACACATGCACTGCTGCTTGCATATTTATTTGTATGCCATCTATTCTCGATGTGCCACGTTCACGCTACTACAACCAGTTCATTTTTAGTGAAGACAAGTTTCCGTGATTGCTACGCATAATACGGGTGTAAGTTTACTTTCTTTGGACACAGAAAGCGCTTGGCTAGATGGTTAGTGCACGTTGCATTAACACATCTTGCTACTTTATCTCGGAATAGGGATTTTCATACTGATTAGTTTCACTCATTTGTAAATTCTCGCGCATGTCAAAATGCAACATACGTCTTGCGTGGGCGAGTTATGACGTTTGCACATTGCCTTGTTTCATCTTGTCTGAAGCCTGTGTTGCATAGTACATCTGATCACACGAAAAACAAAGCGGGGGCACGAACATGCAGAGACGTGTGCCGAAATCTCGGTGGTAACAATTGTTTGTGCAATGCGTGCTTGATAGGCCCACAGAGGCCACAATGGCTCCACTAGGGAACAAGGTATATCTGCTGCAAAGTTTCACACATCTGCAGTAGTGTCTAATGCTCTTAGTATTAGTACTAATAGGATGTGTGTGTGTGTGTGCGTAGGAGGGGGGCGGGGTGTATACATCACACGGAGACCTAAGCACAATCATGTCCTGCAAATCGTTAGATAAGCATCATCATAAGTTTTACCTTCTGACAGGGCAGCGGGTAGACTGTTGAGCTAGAAGAAAAAGATGCCATCAAGCATTGTTCCAAATCTACAGCTGTTACTATTCCACACACTGCACTGCCTAGTAACAAATACCAGTGAGATCTTTTTTTTTTTTTAACATGCCGTCATTCATGCCTTAATATGCCTCGCATGTTTGTAACTTAAGCTTTCATCATTACATTTCACGTTTACTCTTGTGGTGTGCAACTGCTGGGTGATTGTGCTGTGTAGTTTGAACTTGTCGCTGTAATTTTTCATGTTTGCTGTCGTGCTTCTGACTACGCGTGATCGTCGAGGGATGATGTGTAATTTTGATGATGCTTGCCGAACGTCATGAATGATGGTGAATGTAGCACGTGTCCCTTTCTAACAAATGTGCACTTTCTTTTCGTTTCGATTTTAATTACGTTCACGTTATATCAAGGCACACCGCCTCTGTGATACGCTGTGAGTGCTACATGTCCATCTATGCTTGTACGATAGGTTAATCTGGTCACGTATTACCACATCCAGTGGTAAAATGGTGTTATTACATAATCACATGAAATGGAATGTGGCTGTTTCCTATTAAGTCATGTCTATGCAACCTCTTGAATTATTTGTTTACTAGGTTTTGGCTGCATGACCTTTCTATGTTTTTTTTAACCCTTTGCGGTCCGTTGTCGGGCAGCGCCCGACAACGCAACACGGCCGTAGCGGTCCGCTGTCGGGCCCCGCCCGACAAGGGTGTTCGTGGTTTAAATTTTGCTGTTTTCTCACCGCGAGTCGCGCGCATTTTTTGTATACATGAAGGGCCATCTCTTGAGGAATAAGTGAGCTTTGTTTGTTGAGGTTTTACTTTTTTGACACTAGGGTGCAGCACTATGATCAGCACGGGGCCTAGAGCATACCCACTCGCGCGCGCGGTTCGCTGAGAAGCATGGCCACGTTTTCACCGCGTGCGTTTTACGGCGGTGCTTTTAGCGAAAGCGAGGATGACTTTAGTGAGGAAGAGAATTACGTGCCTCCACCAGACAGTGATGACAGTGATTCGACAGAAGTGAGTGACGAAGACGACGACGGCGGCGGTGGAAACCTGCAGTAATAACCCTGGCCTGCACACAGGGGAATGCTTTGAGCGGTATCATACGTTGCCCAAATATCACTAAAAGAGTTGCCTGCAGAATGCAGGAGCAAAAATAAATATCCTGTGCGTTTCTCTTCCACAGCTTGTGTTTTTATTCGCGGCGCCAGAAACTGGCGAAATAGTTTCGGACCGCTAGAGCCGGAAAGTGGGTAAAGGTTTTGGACCGCAAAGGGTTAAACGTGGCCCTCATGTCTTCACTGATCATGTTGCGTACTGTGAAGACTTGCAAGACTTTAGACAGTTCATTAACTGCTGTGTGGACATCATTCACAGATTTATTGCACAATTAACAATGAACCCATCGTGTGTACATTAATCGAGTGATTCCACTGTGGGAACACCTTTGGAGAAGCCATGGTGGTGGTGGTGATTACGTGGCCTCAGAAATGTGTGACGCACGTGTGTGCAATGACAGCCTTTCTACAATGGCTGGCCTCAGAGCAACGTTCATATTGACGGGAGCATGTGAGGCTATCTTCTTCCAAATGTAATGTTTCTTATGTTGTTAACACTGTGAAACATCAATCTGTACATTCAGCATGAGCCCCTGAAAGTTATTTACAAAAGCAAATAAAAAGTTGTAAAGCATCCCTGCATACTTTCCTTCATAGAGTGTTTCCTTCATTCACGGCTATATTTGTTCGATGTAGCCATGAATTTTCCTATGCAATGTCGTGTTTAAAGTAGTTGGATAATTCGATTTAATTGCTACGTCCTAGAGACCTACAAGACCAATGCCATCGCAAGGTTTGTCTTGCCATCACCTAAAAGAGAGGTTACTCAGTTTATTCCTGGCGCTCGTCTGCTTGGCTGCTTTTATACATGCCGGTACATGCGGCTTCACATAGGCACTCTTCGCACCCTCTCCATAAGATGCTCAATTTTTAAAGGGCCCCTAAACCGCCTCCGATAATTTTTTAACATTTCAAGTAAACGCGCATCGAGTTCAGTATGCCGTCACGATCAACAATGTCAAACGCGGCAGCGCTACGAGCCGCGGGCGCGCCACAAATTACAAGGAACAATTCCTTGTCATCTCCGGTCCTTTCGGTATCCCCAGCGTTGGTAGTGACGTCACCATTCGCATCAGGTCACGTCAGCCACAAAAAGAACCTGTTTGTCTGCTCGCAGGTACGCGCGCTCGTCGATCTTCCTCCTCGCAAGGTGTGGAGGAGCACTCGGCCAGGAGGAGAGACAAGCCGACGAACGGAGCGTCGCGAAGCGAGCGAGGGCCTCTCTTGGATCATCACAAGCGCGTAACTCCGCTCTTACGGCACTGTTTCAAAAAATTCTCGCGACTAAGTGTTTGCTGAACACGCGTGCACATCCGCAACACCACAACTAAATTTCGACCTATGGGTGGTTTATGGGCCCTTTAAAGGCCAACGCCGGCGATTTTTCGAGGTCGATGGATTTCAATGAAATTCGCTGGGTAGGTTCCTTTGCACGTTTCCGTCATTTATGCCAAATTACAGGCTTGAGACATGCGCAGATTGTTTGCAAATGAATTTTAAAGATTGTCTGCAAACGCCCTCCTGGCTTCCCACAATTATTGGCAACATTGCGTCTGTGACGTCAGTATTGGGAAGGCGGCGGAAGTGACGCAGCCGAGGGCACCGCTAACTTCGGCGCTTCGGCCGCTACAGCGAGCGTCGATGTGCACAAGGCGACAGACAGCGTTGGTTTGGCCGGCGCTTCGCTGGTCGTCCCGGCTGTCACAGTTTTCATACTCCGCGCCGGCGTGACCGGCATGCCTTGCACGACTTCCGGTTCGTTCGTAACAACGTCTACGTCATATGTAGACAGTATACTCGGTTGCCATGGGTTTCGGTTTCGGTGTTGCGCTTTTTTGCTTATTTAAAATTATTCTCCAATTTGCCGAGTATTTCTGCTATCGGGCCCGTAACAGGAGCGTCTCAGGAACATAAAAGCACAATTTCCGCAGGCCCGACACTGACAGCGTATGCGACTTACGCTTGATTCAAGTGACAAGCCGTCATACTGTCAGTTTGAAATCCGTTCTGTCAATCCGCCTCTTTCACGATGCCACACTATCCTCCACTCCGGCGTTATCCTCCTCTATAGTCGGGTACAACTTTAGAAAAAAGGAGAGGCCCCGCCCATATGACCGAAGCGCGGCAGCCGATTGCCTCCGCGGCAAAGAAATAGTCCCGCTTCTTCTCCTTGAGCGGAGTCACCGGCCGTCCGGCTCGTGACGTCAGTCTAGAGCGCGCGCCCATTGGTGGAAGCGCGTGTGCATCCGCCTTTGAGGTGCAAATGCCGCTTTTTTCTAAAGTTGTACCCGACTATATATCCTCTCCCAACCGGCCTGCTAGCTCTCTCCCCGTGACGTCAAACGAGGGGGCGGATTGGTAAAAATACGGAGCGCTGTTCAACAGTGGCGCACCGACGGGGGGGGGGGGGGTTTCGGGGGTTGTAACCCCCCCCTGAGGCCGACCACCCCCCCCCCTCCCCCGTAACTGCCCCACTGTCCTTCTCACCGGTAGTCCAAGGTTCATATCCAGAGGTGTCCTGAGGTCGACTTTTCCTGACCGGCTCTGGAAATGTGTTGTATTCACTCATCTACTCCTAAATTGAGGAGTGCTCTATGGCGTGCTCTATGGCTCTGCGTTCCTAAATTTCCAGGGAAGCAGCTTTCCAATAATAATATCTGGGGTTTAACGTCCCAAAACCACGATATGATTATGAGAGACGCCGTAGTGAAGGGCTCCTGAAATTTTGAACCCCTGGGGTTCTTTAACGTGCACCTAAATCTAAATACACGGGCCTCAATCATATTTTCACCTCCATCGAAAATGCAGCTGCCGCGGCCGGGATTCGATCCCGCGACCTTCGGGTCAGCAGTCGAGCGCCATAACTTATCACTAGACCACCGTAGCGGGGCGCAGCTTTCCAAGAAAAAATATGCTTTCACGGGTTGTCAGTATGGCTCCTTTTTTATTTTCTTGCCCCTTTGATTACTACAATAGAGCATATGCCACGGCAAATATAAGAATGGAACACATCGAGGGACGAGCTCTCATTTCACTCCAGCCGCAACCAAAAATATTTCTCAGATACGTCTAAACGACTGTTTTTCGATCGTCAAGAGATCCTACGTCATAATTTTTCTCTCTCATATAAATTTCATTGAACGAGAATTCAATTCGCCCTTAAAAGATAAGACTCTCGGCCGTGTTTGGATGTTCCCGTAGCCTCAAAATAAAACTCTGCACAAACACCTACACAAGTCGATATCTTCGGTTTTCTTCAGACCCCCCCAAAAAGCGGAATATATTAGTCTTAGACATCAATACGAAGAGCCGGAACATACTGCAGCGCACAACGTGAAAAAACAAAAGAAAAACAGATGATATATTCAAGAAACTCACCAAGAACAGCTACGGAAAGTCATTTATTCAGAAAGCAGTTCACTTCCAAAAACACGATGCAAGCTGATAAATCCAGCAACACCCCCCCCCCCCCCCCCCTTTTCCAATCAACACCACCACAGAAATGCATCAGTCTCTACTATCCGAGTAGTGATCGAAACCATCGCTCCCAATGACCGGCCGCCGAAAGAGAAAATTCAAGACACCAGCTGAACCGAGAACCTGAAAGAAAGGCGGGAACCAATTTTACAAGAGATCGCAACTCATAGCCGAAGATTCCGAGGACGCGGACCGCCGAATCAATTTTCCTGAAACAACAGTTTTCGCAGTTGAAACCAACTACCGGAAATGAATCCTGACATATGCTAGCGACTCAAACAACGTGAACCGCGCTCAATGCAACCTACCCCTTGTGTACAGCACACAAAAAAAAGGAAAGAAAAAGAGAGAGAGAGAGAGGCATCTGCGTACCCACTTCGACGCGTCCGTCTAAAAAGCTCCCTACACCCTTCACTGTTCAACTCATGCCTTCCGGTCAAGCCCTTGCACTGCTCTGTTCTTTTGCCGACAAGCACCGCCGCCACCTGAAGCACCCTTCCATACCCGCCGAACAAGAAAAGAAGCCCTATTCATGTGTTTCCCTTCCTCAAACTCCGAAGAGGGAACCGTATGATTTCGGGACAATGCTCACTCAAATTTTAAAGATAAGAAGGCGTCGGCGGCATCTGATCCATCCGCCAAGCTTTGACGCACGTGTTTTCTATTTTCTTCGGGGCTGCTGGTGAATGGTACCGTCTGTCGCTTAATGGCTGCAACGGAGTTGTCCGCATTTTTTTTTTCTGAACCTCGTTGACAGCGGACGAACGAGACGTGTTAGTGCGGCGAGAAGAAAGGCCACCTCGCAAGCGGCTCGTTCATCAAAGCAACCGCGAACCCACGGAGGCTGTTTCTGAGCAAGCCTTGGAGCAACTAGTGTGTGCGTCGCCAGCCATTGTCGCAGCATCGCACGCACACAGTGACTCTAAGCATGCCCACGGCCGGTCTGGAGGCGCGCGCCGGCCGTGGCATGCCATGCGGAGTCTGGCCGTCACAAAGATGGCAGGAGCAAGAAGCCGTGGCAGAAGAAGTAAATGTTTTTAATGACGTCTGCTAAGAAAAAAAGAACCTTGGGAAAGTGCGGAAGGTCTGTTGGGGCGGCACGTTTTCTTTTTCTCAGTAAGCGTCTCTCTTTTTACCACTTCTTTTTTGCATGTACATTGGACGGAAACTACAAAGTTTGATGTGCACACATGCGTGCACGTTCAGTTTGCTTGCTAGAACTTGTTGCTGTGTTTGCTGCGTGAATCTGAAGCCCTCTCTCGAAGCGCCAGTCGAACGAGGCTATGGTCGAACACATCCTCACCTACTACCCAAAAAGGATTTCGTGTTCGTATTCAAGCGACGCAGCAACAACACCGGAATGCCCGATTACGTCCATAGAGGAACCGGTAACTCAGCAGATATCGTCGTCTCATGCGTCCATTAACCAGTCAATTTTTACTAAGGATGGTTCAGCCGCCGAACCTATATGCGCCGGAGTGACCTGGGAATCTACGCTGGAAAGTCAGTAAGTGCGGCTCTAATGCAGTTTATCCGTGAGCTGAGAATTGTACTGTACGTGTGCTGCATTGAACTGTACATGCTATTAATAATCAATACTATGTAGTTTATAAGCAATATTTATGGTGCGCTTTGAAATTTATTGTTTGGTGAGACTCCAAGGAAGCGTAGGAAATTATCAGCTGCAGCGTTTTTTAAGAGTTAAAGTTGCCATGCATGCGGGCTTGTTCGTATGGCATTTTCTTATTACACTGGTAGTGCAAATACACGGGACACAAGAAACGCACACGAAAACACACACACGGCGCTGGGTGTCTTCATGTGCCTTTCTTGCGTCCTGTTTGTATGCGCTACCTACCATAGTAATAAAGTTTTAACATCATTGCGCGACCGCCAGCCAGCCGACATGTCGGTTCAATTTGTAGTTTATTTTCTACGTGCACTGCTCCACTGAACGGTTTTTTGGCCTTGTCAAGTTATTTCAAGACCTTTCTGTAAAACGCTGAATAATCATCATCATAATTCATGTTATTATTTTTATTATTATTATTATTATACGGTTGTTCCTGGGCACATTAAATAAACGTTTGATTATTATTATTATTATTATTATTATTATTATTATTATTATTATTATTATTATTATTATTATTATTATTATTATTATTATTATTTGGTATTTTATTTGTTGTCGCATTACTCCAGCTGAAGCAAGGAAATGTCATATTATGCAATGTGCTTGCCCCCCCCCCCCCCGCACTCCTGTAATCTTGTCAGAAGTTCAACCCCCCCCTGAGAGAAATCCTGAGTGCGCTAATGCTGTTCAAGAGATGTTGTGTCGCATATGCAACGTGCAGAAACTTTGCTTTCCTGCAAGGAGCATGCACGTATTTTGAAAGGAATTTGACCGCAAGAAAATTCTAACAGCAACACACTTATTTACACAATCTTGTTTCGTTTTGTGCTTGCGCTATATCAGGATCAATACGCCTATTTGTTCTAGAGAGTTGTGGCTTTTTTTTTTTTTGTCGGACGTTTTGCTCGAGAACTTTTGTTCTCGAGCAAAACGTTCGCGCTGCACCGCACTGGATGTGTTTTAGCACCACTACGCTCGTGTGACCATTCTCACAGGCGTCGAAGTCTGGTTCCTTTTCGTTGGCCATCAATTGCAGCCAGGGGCGTAGCCACGTTAGGGCACACCGGGCCCGTGCCCCCCCCCCCCCCCCCGAAATTTTTTTTTTTTTTTGCCATAGCATACATAGCAGAAAATGACACTCGACCACGTCTGCCTGCTCGTCCCCACTACAGATCAAGGAGGTGCCCCCCCCCCCCCCCCGAAAAAAATTTCTGCCTACGCCCCTGATTGCAGCGTTAGCTTCGTGACGACCTGGCGTTGTTCGAGCATTTGTAGCAGATCTGGCTGCGTCGACGCTGCGGTTTGCGCGCGTTTCCCGGGCGACGGTCCGAGGGGCCAATCACTGCTCCGAAAAGCGCCGAGACGAGACATAGGAGAGGAGGGCGCGCGGCGCGGCGGCTCGGTTAAAACAAAGACGGCGCTTTCAAAAAAAATATTCAGGGACTTATGCCACGGCGCATGCGCCTTTCCCCTGGCGGAAAAGTCGCGTGACACCTCTTTTATCTCGGAGGCTACTGTTCTGGCAATGTCTCGGTTGTCTTGGCCCCTACCAAAATGGCAGAGGGCAGCACAGGAAAATGCAAATTGCAGATTGCTGAAGTGTTTTGTTTAGTTGTGTCCATGGCGAAAAAAAAAAAAGACGAGAGACAACCTGGGACTGCCATAAGCAGGTAATTTGTTTGCATAAAAAATTTCAACAATCTACGAGCTAATCGCACCGCGAATTATAAGCATTCTGTCTTTAGATAAGTGCTGACAAACCAGCAGGTTATCGGAAAAAAAAAATTTGTCTTCCTTTCTCCTGGCCGCGTCTTTAGCAAACGTTCATGTGTCAGGAAGCAAAGGAAGTGGGGGGGGAGGGGGGGGGGACGTAAAACCGTTTTGGACCCACTGCTACGGGCTGTGTCCATGGACTATGCGTCTCACGTCCGAAAGTCGAGTCACGGAACCGTCGTACTTTTCTTAATGCCATTTCGACCACGTTTGGGCGATCTTTCTCTAGCCGACTGGCCTTACGCGAGCACTCATAACACACATTTCATGTCGCTTGTAATTAACTCGATCATGGTCAAGGCTGTGGCGTTCTTTAGTACGACTCTTTCGCGGCAGCCCGCGCGATGCATACCATCATGCAGAAGAGCCAAGCGAGAAAAGGCAACGCGAAGGCGACCACAGGCACGATCAGCGCCAGCCGCTCTTCGACGCTGTACGGCCTAGTCCGGTGACGGTGCCTGCGATTGACGGCGCCCGCCGAGTCGTTGACGAATGTGGCTTCGATCCAAGCAACGTCCCCGTCGAACGACTGCAAGGCCACCAGTTCGGCCATGGACGCGTCGATGCTCCCGGTCTTAACAGACTCCTGCTGCTGATCGTGGTGGGACTTGTTGCCATCTACCACATCTCGACGTTGTCGATCGCTTGCGTTGCCATCGGAAGGCGACACGACCATCTGCAGGAGCCTGCCGAAGTCTATCAAGTGCGGCCGTCCCTGGTTAGGCCTAGCAGCGGCCGTCACCTCGGCGATGGTGTCGACGTCACCGCCCGCGGCGCCGACTTGGAGGGTGGTGATTGGTCGCCCGCCGCTGTCATTGTCTCCTGGCGGCCGTGCGCGCTTGAAGACACCGCGACGGATTCGAGAGCCGGCATTCACAGGCGAGCAGCACATGCAGTTGGGTAAAGCCAGCGGCAGTAGAAAGAAGACCGCGGCCAAGGTTTGCCACGACACGGTACCCATGTCCCAGCTGCACGGCTCGAAGAGTCCTTATAAAGACACAGCGCCCGCCCAAACGCGACCACGTTTCTACAGACGCTTCACGCTGGCTTCATGTTTCGGTGCGTCTCTGTCACGGCGTAAGAACTTCTTACACCGTGGTCTCTGTGTATGCCGGGGCGGTAGGCGGTTCGGTCCCTTTGGCGGGAGGCGCCGAGGGCCGCGCCGGTTGTCAGCAATGGAACCGGCCGTGGTTTCGTATGTGACCACGATGATGACGATGCTGATGGAGCGCAATTAGATTACATACCGCGAGTACGGGACGAGAACGGTATTCTTGCACCGTGGGGACGAGCGAGCCTCAACAAGTACACTTTTGGAGTAAACGTGACGTGTTGTTCTAAGTACACCTGTAGATTCCCGTGGTCCAGAAATAGAAAAAAAAATGTAAGGAAATAAAACAGGGCGTATTGGTGAAGAGAGAAACCAGCAACAAACGCCTCAAACCTTTCAGCAGGCTGTGGGTTCGAGATGTGGCTCATACCCACGACGGGGTGATTGACCATGCATGGGTTTCGCCACCTCCCTGTCACCGGTAGTTCTGGTATGTCGTAACAGAGCGGTCGCACATCATGCGCGCCGGGCGCGATCAGTTGCGATTTCACCCTTGAAATTCGATTATGAATATCTCGAACTACGCGCAACTTTTGTGATTTCTAAAAACTGGGTATGGCACAAATTATCCTGCACTACAACTTTCTAATTAATAAAAATCTAATTTTATTTTTATTTTTTTCAATTGCTGGCGCTTAACGTCCCAAAACCACGATATGATTATGGGAGACGCCGTAGTGGAGCACTCCGGTCTAAGTACACGGGCCTCAAGCGCTTTCGCCTTCATCGAAAATGCAGCCGCCGCGGCCGGGATTCGATCCCGCGACCTGCGGGTCGCGCGCCATGACCACTAAACCGTCGTGGCGGGTAACTTTCAAATTTAAACAACTGCCGTCAAGTCGATAATTTAACAGTTAATTAATGAGTTTTTGTTAATTATTCGCGTCAACGTCATCTTAGCTGCGGAAAAATTTTTCCGCCTCGGCATAGAGTTTATGTGAGAAAGCATCAGGGGCCTGACTGTCATAAAATTTCTATTAAAAATCCGTGCCCCTTACCGATAATATATAGAAAAAGTAATCGCAAGTAGTCCAGTCGCCTACTGCGGTTTCGGGACTACTGTTTATTTCGTTGCTGACTCTAGGACCAGATCTATAAGTCATCTAAAAAAATGCCGATTATTAAATTCACTCAAGGACGCATTGGTGGTGATATATTCCGTTGGTGTCAACTTTATTTTGGACGCCACAAATTATGATCATTTCTCCCGTAATTACTAATTAAACAAGAGACAGGCGCGTCGTAGGAATAGGCTCTATGCGTTGCAATTAGAGTGAAATAATTGATCGAAGCTGAACGAAATACGAGCTTGATGTTTATTACGAGCTACATGCAGGTCAAGGACAGGCCAACAATTGACTGGCTTCCGGATCCGGCGGCCGTCTTCTTGTCAGACTGTCACTCTGTCGAATTTTCTTCCTGCGTTGAAAGGAGTCATGATGGATCAATTATTACTCATTTTGAACACGCACGCCAACAAAGGTTTGCTGCGTTTTGGCGCTTTTAGGTATCTTGAGGGACGACAGTAATCATCACCGTCTATCTCGCGTACACATTTCATTTTTAACACCTTTTGTGAACGAACTTCAGTATAAGGAAATTCTCGATATAACGAAGTATTTCATTTTTCACGGCTTCATGCCCTTAGAACAGCACGTATTTTGAACTACAGTGTAACGAAGCATGTTTATTCGTAACTTCAATGTAACGGAGTTTCATTGCTGCCCCAGAGGGAGATCGAGGCGATAAATTGAAACTTCCGATGGGTCGAGTCGTCATATGGTTGAGTTGCAAGCGGTTTTTGCTAACGTTTAATTATCCTATATTACCACAGTGCGTTGGACATGCTTTTTTTTAATTTTTTCTCTCTCCCTCTTTTTTTACGCGGTAAGGCGTGACGTTTTGCCGCTGTGAAAATGACTTCTTCGCCGGCGCAGCATCAAGCCGTGGTCGGGGTACCTCAGGTTCAAGAAAACTGATTTTTTTTGTTCGCGTTATTGAAAATTAGTTTTTTGTACTGCCGTATTATTCAAACATTCTTCCGGCACTTCCCGCGCAAAAGAAAAAGAAACAGCGTTTATTGTTGCGCCGATTCTGCTCTAATCCAGCGCTAATTATCCGTTTAAGGTGGCACTAATGCAATTCTCGTGTACGTCTTGGTGTAGTTCTGAATGCCGCGCTAAATCCTGTCATGCCGTCCTTGTGCAGGTCTTTGTGTAGTTCTAAATCCTGCGCCTAATGCAGCTCCACTACCGTGAGCGTAGCACGGGAAACCGAACGATTTCCTTGGCAATCTCGCGCTTGCCGAGGCGGTGGCGCCCTCTCTTGCGCGGCGCGGGTATCAGCGGGATGTTTCAGACGCGTTTTTCGCGATTTTAGGTAAATCAATGCGAATATTTATTGGTTACTTCTGTACATGATTTATTTTATTTGAGACCTTGTGAGTTTATTCTGCACTGTTTTTGAGCATTGCTAGTTTTGTTTTAGGCCTGTATTGACCACTGCGTGGCCACGCGACATGAGACTGTAAATGGACGACACGCCGGGCCCGGTTAAGGTGCTGAAGTGCTATACGCACTTTAAAAAAAGAAGAAGAAGAAGCCTACGGCGACTATACTTTGCTTAATAAGTCGAATTTCAATTTATCGATGCTTCGAAATAACGGATTGTTGATTTCACCGACTTCGTTATATCTTCCTGGACATGCTTCGCCGACATTATGTTACGGAGTACAATAAATATTCCTAACCGAATTCGACTACCGCATTCACCTGCATGTCAGTAGCATTGTTCAGCATTGGCAAATGTTGAGTTGTGTTGGCTTACTCTAGCTGATGAGGTCACGGTAGCGCTGGCTAAACAAGGCTAAATGATTTCAATGTTGACTAATTATTGGATATTGCTGAATAGTGCGCCTGAATAATGGTCAACTGATGGCTAATGTCGGCTCTAATGTTGGCTATCAGCTGTCATAACTGTAACGTGGTCTTCATCATTAAATCCGAATCCAATTATTCAGTTGCGTACAGTTTTCTTCAACCTACGAGATGCATGGAACCTCCGGGTCACGAATGCAGGCGCGTTGTCCGCGTTTTTGCAGTAAAAAGAGCGACTGCAATGCTTTCAAGAATCGCAACGAAACTACACCCGGTTACAACCTTTATTCGGATACAACTTTAGAAGTCCGCGGCATTCCCTCCTCAAAGGCGGATGCACACAAACCTGCACCAATGGGCGCGTACTCTAGATGACGTCATGAGACGGACTGACGGTGACCCCGCCTTCGGAGAACATTGCCGAGTGCGTGAGTGGGACTATTTCTTTAGTCGCGGAGGCAATTTGCTGCCGCGCTTCGGTCGTCTGGGCAGGGCATCTGCGGACTTCATAAGCTGTATCCAACTATAAGAAAAAAAATGCCTGTCTTTCACCTGTGAAATACAGACGTGCCAGCTGGTTTCTGCAGGAACCGTAAGTATAAGTTCTCGGCTAATATAAACACTATAGTGTTTATATTACTCTGAAATTACCTTTCAAGGGTCATAGCTAGGGGTGTGCGAATATTCGAAAATTTCGAATAACGAATCGAATAGCATTCGATTCGATTGGCTACTCGAATCGAATAGTACATATTTGAAATACCGAATAGTTTTCGAAAAATCAGCACGGACGGGAGAATCACAACGAAACACAACGAAACCTTGGACCAGCCCAAGGTCATTTTTCTTCTTTTAATCACTCAATTACCAACATGCATGCAGCCCAAGCTTTTACGAGACTGTCGACGCTATACAGTAAAACCTCGGTGATACGAATCTGGCGGGGTTACCAAAAATATTCGTATCATCCGAAATTCGTATCACCAGAAAACATGAAAAAGTAGTATACGACAAAAGAAAGTTGGCATACGTTTTGATTTAGTGTTTCTCAGGGCCGCAGCGACGTCATGAACAGCTCTGAATGATTGCCAGTAAAGTTTTTAGACGTCAGCGATCATACTTGTACTCGTAAATATACAGCGCATGCGCGCGTGTGTAATTAATGAACGAGATGTGTTGTGCCCCGTGACGGCTAGTAGCCCCTTCCCAATTTTACTACGCTTTTCTGCATGACAACAGGATACTGCGGCGACAGTGACTTAAGAAGCGCTTTGCACACGATAGAGGTCAAGCTCCTTGGACAAGGCCGTCCGCTTCGTCTCTTGGGGTCTTCGTCCGCCTTTAATGCGACTTCAGGACGGACCCGCAGCCCAAGTTTCAGTCTTGTTTCATAGAACGTCTGATTGCGGGTACATGGCTTGCATCGACGTGGCAGGTACGTGTTAACACAGCACAAAGACGCTGCTGCATCGAGCACAGGAGCACGCGTCAACGCGTCGGGAAGAAAAAAGCGCGACGTCAACGTCATCTGTAACCTAAACGCGATCGAAGGCGCCTAAAGGACTCCAAGATTCGCGCGCACTATCTCGTAGGCAACGACGCGCCGCTGATGGTCGCGCAGCGCGCATGCCCGTGCCCGCGCGTGATTGCCGGGTCTTCCGCGGCAGCGCGGGCAGCACCTGTTCGTACCTGTGCGCTAGCGTACGTTCGTATCAAACGTCGCGGGGTGCAAATCGGTTCGCAACAACCGTACTCCAATACACTGCAGGCTAATGGGCCTTGGCCGGGACCACAGAAAATTTCGTATCACCCCGAAATTCGTACGAGCCGTGATCGTATCACCGAGGTTTTACTGTATGATTACTGGATGAAAGGGTTTTTTCTGAAAATTCTATTCAGTTTTTACTATGCTGCAGCTGCATCGCATTAATCAGTTTCTGTCTTCATCTGCTTTAAGCTTCATGAATAACAGACGCAAGATTTGCGTTTACGTAAACTGTTCTTGCAGATACAGCTTTCAACAGTGATGTTTACATCCTTTCGGTGCCGAGGCGCATGTTATAATGACAGGTTTATCCGTTTCGTTACATCTTTAGCTGTATATTCGTGGTGTTCGCTTCAAAATTGTTTAGTCGTTATGTCTCAATTTTATTTAAAAGCAGGCGACAAAGTATCACCTCGATAACTGTAGCCACTGATGTACTTCAACTTACACTTACGTAAGATCTCGAAGGCTTTGGTCGCTGCTGTAAACGAGCTTAGCTCAGTTCTCGTAATTGTGGTATTTTCAGTCGGTTAAAAATGACCGCAATGTTATTTTGTGGAAGCTTGTGAATATTCGTTTCAAATAAAATGTTGCGGCGTCCCAGGACTGTTTTGAAAATGGTTGTCCTACTATTCGAAAACTATTCGAAGAGTATTCGATTAGTATTCGTATTCTATTCGGTGTCATCACTATTCGATTCGTATTCGATTCGTTTCCAAAAGTCGCTATTCGCACACCCCTAGTTCACATATAGCGGATAAACGCAGTTCGCATCCGGAAAAGTCTTCATAACACCAAATGCTTGTAGGAAAGGCATCTCTGCAATTCAGTACGTCACATTCAAACCAGTAGAAACCGGTGTTCCCTCTCATATTGCTCATGACTGTACATGTGCATAAGCCCCGCCCCCCGTAGATTTCCCTTCATTGCCAAAATACCCGCGGTAGAACATACGATGCGCTTGGGGATCTTACCAATTTAGACTTTATATGGGGCATGACGGCGACGGCAAAAACCCGTCGAGACTGTCCATATAATTGCTATCGCAATAAAACGTTGTGGACGATTGTCTCCATGACGAGTGCATACCTCGCCGTGTACGGAACGTAATGGCCCGAGCCCCATCCCGGCGCTGCTGCACTGCCCGTAGGTAGGTCTTGAGAAAGGACGTCGCATGAATGTTGTAAGCCGTGAAATTATTCTGTAGCTGTATCTTGGCGTTTGAGATAAAAGACGCCGGCTGGGAATCAAATGTGTTAGGGCAGTGTTAGTTGCGTCGCAATTGTCACATTACAGTGAGGAATAACTCGGCGCGACCGCAAAACTTGGTTTGAGTAACAAATTGGCCTTCGCATGATATAGCATTTGGCCAGTATACGCTGTGCGTCGTGCCAGAGTTAGCGATCCTTTTGTCCGAGCTCCAAACAGGGTCAACGATGCGTGGGTTGCTCGCATCTGCACGAATTTCGTGTACACCATTCAGGGACAGCCTTCCGCTCTCCCATGGAAGATTTTCTAAACAAGCGCAGTCTTATATGAATGTGAATCGTGCAGGCTTGAGCGGCCTGTAGGGGGTCAGCTGCATAGATCTACACAGTATTATGAATTGTTCCCCCAATGTTTCTATGCAGATATTTGACCACTTACGCGGGGAGAGCTTACCACTCTCCCATAGTAGAGTACATAACTAGTACTCTAAATCGTCGACTATTTTTCACACCGAAGTTGCATACCTCTCCTTGGTCGGAAAATTCGTGACGTAAACTCACAACGCCAGGTTAGAGGGCCCCTAAACCGCCAACAGACGCTCGCGTGCTCCTCTGCTAGCAGATGCGCGCGCTCCTTGTGTTTCCACCTCGGGCGCTGAGGAAGGGCATTCGGAGAGGTGGACAGACGAGCCGACGAACGCGTTCGCTGTAGACTCGTGCACAACTGCAACGCCACAACTAAATTTCGACATCTGGGTGGTTTAGGGGTCCTTGAACAATTGAAGGCAAACGGCATATCTTTCTTTGCAATCAGGCATACAGCATTAAGCTCAGTATTTGTTTCAATAAAGAAAACTCCAAAACAAACATCAAAACCGCATGCTGGATGATAAGGAGCCTGTGAACAATGGGAACGCCCTCCCACGCGTTCCCGGTAAAGATTAGGTTGCAGCTGCTTTGCACTTCACACGAGGGCTTCGAATGACGTCAAACGGCCCTTCCTACTGCCAGCGTGTGTTTCCGAATTTCATATATAAAAGGGAGTCCCGTCTAGCAACTCATTCAGTTCATTTCAAGACTGCCACGGGTAGGCCACAGAAATTAATGACACCAGGAGAACAGCGTGAATACAATACCCGCGAAAAGAACAAATTCGTCTTGGTGAAAATGGTCGCGGAACCAATCACGGTTTACCACAGCAACCACAAAGCGATTTTCACGACCATTACTCTCAAGTAATAATACTCGGCGATTTTGCCTGGAAAGTGGCGTGGGAATTGCTCCCCATGTACACGAGACAGAGGGGAGCGCTGACGCGTGGTGCGCGTCTCCACGTGTCTTGACTGCACCGCTGTTGAAACCAGCCGCCGCGTGAGGGCTGAGTGCGTATACTCGCGCGTCTCTTTTGGAGCGCTGTTCATGCCGGACTTCGGGGCCAGGGCGTGAGAGAGGGAGAGAGAGAGAATAAAACACCTATTTCTCATAAGCGTGCGCAGGGTTCCCCTTCAGGGGGGGGCGAAGGTTCGTCGCAGCGCCCCCCTCCCTATTATGTCAATGTATGCGGCTGCCTTTGCGCCCCTTTCTCGCCCCCCCCTACAATGTATAGGGCTGACTTTGCGCCCCCCTTCTCGCCCCCTTGCCCCCCCCCCCCCCTGCGCGCTAGTGGTTGGACCTCCTAATCTGGAAGACCACTGCCTCTTGCCGCCGTCCGGGCGCTGTCGACCAGGGCTTTTTGCTGCACTGCATGGGTTAGAGACTCAGAGCTTGCCTCCCACTCGACTATTGTAAGATTATGTTCGGCCGATATATTGGGACTGTCTTGGCACCCCCAGTTCATACGGAATAAGGTGGCCGTCTGGGGACAGAATTTACATTGCGGATTGTACGCCGCTCGAAGGATTTTACTTGGACAAGACATAAGGATTTGGAAAGGATAACGATTGCAATCGTCTCCACGCGACCTGCGTTGCCTTATCTAATTTATGGTCAGGTTGGGGTCGAGTGCGTCTATACTCAGCCTAATGTGTTGCAGGATATAGGAAAGATGCGCTCGGGGTCGCCCTGGCCAGCGAGAAGTTGCGCTGTCGATGAAGCGGCGGAGGCCGCGTGAGAGATTTCGTGTCCAGTGGAAGGGTCCCGCGCAGACACTTTGCGGCCCTTATGATAGCCGCAGCGCTTTTCAACCTCTGCAAAGGTTAACCGCTGCGAAGTGCGTTGCTGGAAATTGTTGTCGACGCGCGATACTAGGGCGCCTGAGGCGTGAGATCCTGGCTTCCCTTATTGAGGAGCTTTTCCTCTTGGGTGAGCGCGAGTTACTATGCTACTGGTCGTGCCTTTTCATAAAAGTAAAAAACGAAATAATGCAGCTCCTCTTTCGCCCGACTTGGTGCTATCTGTATAGTCATCACAGACGGGTAATTGTTGGTCTGCTTGTACGTTCAACCTTTGTGTCCAGCGTTTGTAAACATCATACGTTCGACATGTAGATATCGCATATTTGGCAATGTACATGTGCGTCGCTTACGTATGTGTAAATCTTTACGCACGTAGGACTTGGCCTGGAGCATTTTCTACACTGTGTCACAACATATTGGTCACGTATTCCTAAATACCACCACTATTTTCACTACGAGGCGGTGATGTATTTCGTGGCACATCGTTGTGCAAATGCATATGTACTCCCGTGCACACGTATGTTCATCGTGTGATTTTTGTACATAGCGTAAATAAGCTTTTTCTAAACAGTAAGCGTAAGCCTTGTGCAAATATTAAGGGACGGCTGCAACAGCACTCCCATATCATAGTACGTATGAAATACACTAAAAATCGTCTTGTTTTAAGCGCGCAACGTGATGTGCAGCTAGTCAGGGACAGCTTATCGCTCGCACGAAGAAGAAAAGCCGCACACTCCCTTATGCGTTTGCCTAAGACACCTCGAAGGCGAAAGCCATCTTCTTTTCACCCTGATATTAAATCCGCTTCCCACCTCCGAGACCTCTCCCTATCCAACGTGATTCCGCACTGCTTCCGGGATCGGAGGCGTTGCACCTCACGCGGTTTTGCACTGCCTCCGTGATCGGCCAACCTTTGGCCAAGCGACTATGTCTTGTGATGACGTAACCATGTGTCGTCACACGGTGACATCATCGCGTGATGCTGATCTTTTTCATCGCTCGTGTTGACACCGCCACCGGTCAAGTTTCGCGTTTTTTTCGCCTTAAAAGTAGGAAATGCCATGATATGCATTGTTGCTGCCATCTAAAGAGCCAGCGGACCCACAGAGGGAGAGAGGAAGAAACGGCGAAGCCGAACTGTTAGCACGATCTTCATGGCCTCTAACTGCGTAAAATACCAGCTTTCAGTAATCCTACGGCTGCTCTACGCCATATCCCGAACATTTGGTGCCGAAACCCGGGATCGAACCGGGGACCTTTAGTTACTCCCAAACCGCCTCCACACGCGTGGCGACGACTCACGGACGTCGCAGGCGTCACGACACTCCTGTAGCGTTTCGAATCGATTCGAGTTGCCGAAGCGGCCGTTGTAGTGGAACTGCCGACACTTGCTGGAGCGCTTGTCCCAGTAGAAGCGCTTGACGCCCATCAGGCAGTAGCCCGGGTGACTCCGGAACGAGCAGTACTTAGGCACCGCATCGACGGATCCTGAAAGTGCAAGGATAAATGGTATCCTGTATAACGAGAAAGTTCATATAGGTTTGGCGAGTTTATCGTAATATTAATGGTACCAATCAATCAATCAATCAATCAATCAATCAATCAATCAATCAATCAATCAATCAAATCAATCAGTGAAATCATTTAGTCAACGTGCCCAGGAACTCTACTTAAATGTTAGTGGTGGCGCATGCAAAATAATAATAATTTAACAAAGTTCTTTGATCGGATATGAATACTACTACTACTACTACTACTACTACTACTACTAATAATAATAATAATAATAATAATAATAATAATAATAATAATAATAATAATAATAATAATAATAATAATAATAACAATAATAATAATATCAACACGGCGACATATTCACTAAGTAAAACCAATATTTTCCAGGACCAAGGCCCCCCCGAAAATCCCCCTGTGGTTTTATTTACTGCCTAATAGAACTTTTTACCTTGAACCTCGCTTGCGGGATCATCACCATATCAAGTTGCTCTACCAAACTTCTTTGAGCACGTAACGCACATTCATTTGCATTGCATACAGCCATGGGCGTCGGCGGGCGGGGGGGGGGGGCGCAAATGGGGGCATTTGCGCCCCCTCAAGCCACACCAGCACTTGCCCCCTCCCCCTCCCACAAGCTACGCCAGCGTTCTCCCCTCCCCAAGCTGTGATGCAACAGGGGTTCGCACCACCCTAGATAAAATCCTGCTGACGCCCATGCATACAGCGAAGCCCTACACGACTCGTCCGATCCCGGGATTTATTCGTCTCCGTCGACAGAAAACCATTAGACCAATTGAAGCCAGAAGTGCCATCTCCGTTGAAATTACGCTTGCAAGATTCAGCAGTTCTGCTTGGTTCTTTTAAATGCTAGGCTAATTACAAAGTTACGAAATAAAAACTGCACGTTTCCGAAGAAAAAAAAAGCGTTTAACTTTGTTTAAGTGTTGTGATTATGGACGCCCACCTGGACCTGAAAGTTTACGTTCAGAGTCGCGTTTTTTTTCTCTCTCTCTTCTCAAGGACCCTACCTTTACGAAATTGAATTCTTACAGAAACAACTGGTAGTCTTTACTTACCGAAAAATAATAATCGCTGGGGTTTGACTTCCCAAAACCACGATATGATTATCAGGGACACCGTAGTGGAGGGCTCGGGAAATTTCGACAGTCTGGGATTCTTTAACGTGCACCCAAACCGGCACGGGCCTCAAGCGCTTCGCCTCCATCGAAAACGCGGCCGCCGCGGCCGGGATTCCATCCCGCGACCTTGGGGCCAGCAGTTCGAGCACCATGACCACTTGACCACCGTGGCGGGTACACTTACCGCGAAACGCAGTGCGCTTGCGCTGAACGCAAGTGCCACGCTGCACATTTTTTTTTCTTTTTGTGCGCACCTCAAAATATTCATCAATGTGGACGTGAAAACAGATTCCTCCGTAATTAATCTGCTATAGAGAAACACACATGTAAGAGATATTTTGTTTGTTTGTTTTTTGGCTATATCACCTTGAAGCAAACAAAACAAACAAAGCTGCATTGCCGTTTTCATGACCATGCAAACGTTGACATGCGAGGCGTTTCGACGGCATCAGAAGAGAGCGTCGAGCACTTACCAATGAGCATGACAAAGAGTGTAACAACGACGGCCCGTAGAGTGGTGTTCATCGCTAACTGCACAAAATGAAACGCCTGTCGCTGGTAGTTTAAGCTAATACAGCCCAATCAGGCGACTTGGCGAGTTCGTCGGTTGCTATAGCCTACAGGCGAATTTACTCTACTGACAACCCGAGCCTTTCTACGGATGGGCTTCTTTACAAATATCGTACATTTCAATAAGGTAGCGATACAGATCCCAGTTGTTGAGAGCTAACGTCTGCATTGATGCGCGAATATAAACCGCATCCCGTCCATTCTTTCTTGCAAAGAAACTCTTCGTTGAAACGCCTCGTACGCATGAACCGTGGAACGTGTTCAGTGTAAGGCTTCGCGATTTAATGCTGCAGATTGGTTCTAAAAAAGTTGGACAAAGCGATGAATATGTAAGCCAGCTGATTTGTACCAACAGGCGGTAAAACACAACGTCGCTTCTATAACTTTTCTTAGAAGACGCGATATAAAAACCGAGAAATGTAATTCGCACGAACTGCCGTTTGCGTAATGGCCTACACTCTGAACGGTACGTGCGCGGCGTAAACATAAACATTGCGTCAGGTTCTTGCTCTGACCGGAGTGGGGGACACGTGAATGCGATGTGACATGTCGCACGGTATGCACTGATGACGAGGAGGGCTACCGCACTTAGTTTTTACCGCGTTTAGCGGAGCGTCCGTAACTCACATCTGTAATCTGTAACTCACAACAAGAGAAGCAAGCCTGAAGGAAGAGCGCAGCTGGGTGGCTTTCCTTGTTTGTCTTTATTTTTTAACACGAACGTGTTTTATGCCGGGGTCCACGAAGACTTTCATGACGTATTTCCGTCACGGAAATACGTCAGCGAAATGAATGCCATCAAATGGCAAAGGGACAAAGCCGCATAAGAAAAAGTTCCGTTGATAGGAGTCGAACCCATGACCCTTCGGTCTGCGACGATGGCTGCCGGGAGTTTAGCCCATTGAGCTACCGCCAAACACATAACGGAGGCTGCATGAACGCGCTTTTTATCTTTCACACTTTCCTCTCAGTGCTCTTGTATGGATGGATGGATGGATGGATGAATGCTATGAGCGTCCCCTTTATAACGGGACGGTGACATATGTGCCACCAGGCTCAAAAAAAAGAAAAAGAAACTAGTCGTTGCTACGATCGTCCCATTCGGCGCGTTTCCAATAAAGTGTAATTTCGTCACGCTTTACCACACCGCGAGGTGGTGGCTTTAGCCCAAGCCTCGCTCATAGTATCCATCCATATCGAAACATAGCTCTCCGACGCTCGCCTGGCCGGTCATGTAGGCTCCCTACGCCTGGCTGTCGTACCACGTTCCCCGCTCGTCCTGTGAGAATTAACGGCCAGGCTAGAGGGAAGACACGACGCGCGCGGCGTTTCTCTTCGCGTTTCACTACGCTTTGAAGGAGTGCATATCGAGTATCAGTGTTTACCATGTGCTTGTTGATGCCATATTTGCGCGGGATTCGCCATATGCGGTGTCCACATATATGTGAAGAACTTCGGCTACTGCAATGGTTAAATCATGGTAATGGGCAATAGTCGTTGGTACGGAGATGTGCCACCAGGTGTCCACGTGAGTGCGTCAAGATCAAGCGGTGCTAATTGTGCCAAACAACAGTAAACATTGTGCAAACTCTCATATAACAATGCTCTTTGAACAATCAACTGCTTCTGTGACGACACGTTTCAATTTCGTGTTTATACCGATTCCTATGACAGAGGGATCAGTCATCTTTTCCTTTCTTTCTTCGCTTTCATCCTCTTTCTCTCTGTTTCTTTCTATTTCTTTCTTTCTCTTTCTCTCTCTTTCTATCTTTATTTCTCTTTCTTCCCTCTCTTTCTTCATCTTTCTCTCTTGCTCTGTTTTTTTCGATCGCTTTTCGGGTCTGTTTCTTTCTCTCTCTTTCTCTGTCACAGAAATTTCTATCTTTTTATATTTTTATTCCTTTTATTTCTCTGTATGCTTCTCTTTTTAACGCTTTCTTTCTCTCCCTCTTTTTCTTTCTCTCTCTGTCTATGTTTTTCTGTCTTTTTTATCTTTTTTATGTCTTTACCCTTTATTTCTCCCTACTTTTCTCTTCCTCTTCCTTTCTATCCCTTTCTTTCTGTCTCTTTAACGTGTTCGTTTGACACTCGCACCTGCTGTACTCGGTAGAGGGGCGTACCCAATTCCTGTGGCGCATACCCATACCTGAGGAGTTTTTCGCGACGGAGCACAAGTTACCGATAGCTTAAACAACTTCACTGTAAAAAGAATGAAGAGAGCGCGTACCGGTTCATGATGACGATAGTTTTTTTACGACGGAGCACAAGTTACAGACAGCTTAAACAGCTACGCTGTTAAAAGAACACAGGCGCACAGGACGAGCGCTACTCGTAACAAGAGTTGCGAGTAGCGCTTGTCCTGTGCGCCTTTGTCCCCTTTTTAAAGACGATAGTCTTTCTTGGGGAACTTAAACGCAGAAATTTTGGTCGGTCTTTCTTTCTGTCTTTCTGTTTGTCGGCACGTCACTCGATTCAGCCACCCGGCCAAAGTTGAACCACTTGCCCAAGTTGCCCAAGGGCCAGCCATCTTGATCGGCTGACTAGGTTCATACTTGTGTACATTGTTGATCTAAAAGCAAACATTACGCATATCTGAGGCGCAACATCACTAGGTAAGTATTAGGTGGTGTGTTCCTTTAATTTAAAATACATAGATACGTAATTCTAGAGACCTTAGTTTCTTAAGCTGCGCTGAAAATGCGACTGCGCTGAAACTTGCCTTCCTCCGTGCCCTCTGCACGAGCTCATTGTTGTGTTTCGGTTTCGGTTCAGTATTGCACTGTACGAATGCCATGGGGCGCCGCTCTGGCATTCCTGTTTTTCCCAGGTGACGTGTAAATAAAAAAGTGTGTGGAGAGTACTCGTTGAGTGTGGACGCTTCTTCTGCTTCGGCGCTTCGCGCCAAACCGCGTGTTCGGGCTGGCTGGCGTCCCCGCCGGTCGCGTTGGTCACCGCCGGTCTTGCCTGCTGCTGCGCCGGGACTACCAGCCCGCAACACAGCAATCATGTTTCCCGACGTATTTCCAGATGGCGTCCATATCTCACGCAGCGCCTCTTCTATCGTCTTTAGACGACATTTGCAGCGAAGCACGCAGATACGCGGCCAATTTTTGTCCTGTGTCGAATCCGCGCTATTCGGTATTTAAGATTATAAATCAACTAGAGCGGCAACGAATTTCGTTATGCTTCAGTACTTCGCGCGCTTATACTTTTCCCAACCTACTATCGTCGAGTCCCCAAACAGTGGGACGCAGTCACACGAAGGCGGGAGAGAGCTCTATTAATGAAGATGAAAAGCAAGCGCAATAGTTACTCTGCGGGGAGAGGGGTGGAGAGAACAAAGTGCCGTTCACGTTCAACTCACCCAACGCACATTTCGGTCAAACAAGGGTTCGTAAGAGTGGGTGTCCGTTTCACTTCCCCAAATACCGTAAGACTTCGAGCAAACGCCCCCTTCCTCTTTTCGGGAGACTTGAAATATGCGCCAATGACCGAGCAAGCTCATCTTGTTCTTCGAGCGCCTTGATGTCTTCTTCCTCTTGTTCTTCGAGGGCCTTGATGATGATAATAACGCAGGCAAAAGCACATATATAGCATATAGCCAACTGTAGCATGCCGCGCTCGCTCCAATCCGGCAGTGCCCTTCGATACTAATACCATGAACGAAGACAAGGCGGCGGAGTGGAGGGCTTGCAAGGCAGCAGCATCGCGGGCTCGCCGCCAAGACCCTGCGGTGAGAGCTCGCGCCGCCGCAGAGAGACGTCAGCGTCGTGCGGACCCCGAGATACAAGCCCGCAAAGCCGAAGCAGCGCGGAAGCGGCGGCAAGAGAACCTCGAAGAGGTACGGGCGCGGGATGCAGCGGCCAAGCGCCGAAAGCGGCCGCTACCTGAATTTGCTGGCGCCGACGCGCGCTTCAAGCGCGACTTCCTCGACCACACGTTCGGCCACAGCTGCAAGGTCTGCGACCGATTGTAGTTCGACAACAACCTGACCACAATCGTTACTACAACAACGTGTCACATCGTTATATGACAGTAGAGGAATTGTACGGAGCATTCACGGTTTACCCGATTATCTCCGAGCCAGCTTCTCAATCATCATATCACTACGTGGATATGGCGGGATTTTTTTTCATCCTGTTCTCCGCGACAGAATCCTGCAGTAGCTCTTCCTAGGAGCCCAAGTTATGATAGTCTTTAGATAGGCGCGCGCTTTCTTGGTCATTTTACAGTGTGGTGCCCCGGGGTTGCATTCTGAGTTGTCCCAAATTGTCGGAACATTTGAAGAACTTTTTTACCCCCCCCCCCCCCTTGTCTTTCCCTTTCAAGGGGACTTGATACCATTGATACTGTGTGCTCCGCTATCGAAGAGATGAAAACCAAGGCCAGCTTGAGTTTACTCTATAGGTGGCAATATGCAAGGTGCGCCGTAAATCAACCTGCTGAGGAGGGTGAAGTTGACAGAAAAAAAACAAAAAAAAAAAACCACAGCATATCCACGGAGTGAATGATGATGAGTGGGCGAAGCTGCGGAGGTTCATCGGTAAACGGTGAATCTTCCGTGAATTCTGCCCAGTACATCATCACCGACGTGAGATCGGGCGCGTTTACACTAAAGGTTCGATGAGAGTTATGACGACTTGCAGCTCACTTTAATTTTACATGTACGCTGTGAATTTTCATTGTTTAGAAAACCATTGCTTTAGAAAACATCTGGCGTCTTTCGTTAAGCAGCTGGCGTCTTTTCGTTTTGCTTTAGAAACATCTGGCGTTCTTTCGTTTTGCTTTTAGAAAACATCTGGCGTCTTTCGTTGGTTTATTTCATCAATCAACGGCGTTTTGAACAAAATTTTTATTGTTTAATCACGTACAGGAGAAATCTCACCAGGCACTACCTTGGAGGTAAACAATGGCTGCTAATGGGAATGAGAGACAGAAGAAGTCGGCTTTTAGCTAACACTTACACTTCTACTTCTACTAACGTTTCCTACTGGAACATGCCAATGGCTGCTAATGGGGAACGAGAGACAGAAGAATTCGGTTTTTAGTTAACGCGCACGCTGCGAATTTTTTATTGTTCAACAACGCACAGGAAAAATCTCCCACCGGCACCACCTTGGAGGTCAAGATCTGGTACTAGCGTTACGACTGGTTAAGCACTACGACTACGAGGGACGAACGGGTGCCGCTTTAAGGAGCTTCGCCCCTAAAAAATGTGGAGGTGACCCGAATCCTTGATTTGGGTACCTGGGAGTGGCAATCGCCCGCCGGCGTTCGTGTGGCCTGGTGTATTCCTTGGGTAAAGTTTGTGTTTCGCGCGCTATCTGGACGCCCGCCGACGCCCGTTATAACGGTAGTTTCACTGGTTTCACCTCCTAAACATTTATTCCTCTGTCACCTGTGCTCAACAAATCAAGGTTCGAAACGCTCTACTGTGTGAGAGGAACACGTCGCTGTAACACGCCAACGGTTGCCAATGGAGCCAATATGCATTGCGTTATCGCTTAACCTTTGTTTTCCAATGCCCCAAAGCTCATCTGGTTTCCTGAAAGTTTGAGTCGGAAGTAACCTTCTAATTTCCTCTTGAAGCGGTCGCGCTTATTCAGCACTGCAAGTACACTTATACGTAGCGTGGGCCTTGTAACCTAAAACTCTGGGGGACACTTATACGTAGCGTGGGCCTTGTAACCTAAAACTCTGCAAGGTTGGTTTCGGTTTCTTTTTGTTTGCCAACCTTTGCACTGCAGGACATATCTTTGCCAATTTGTTTTTGGCTAAGAACCATGGGTGTGGCATCAGACATGGCACCAAGTTCGTTAATTGAAAAAAAAAAATGTTGTATACGATGTTTCTTTTACATGCGGAAAGCATTACATCGGTCAAATGGGCCGATGCCTAAATGTACGCCTTCGCGAACACGAAAGCTCATAAAAGGAGCACCGTTTTCGCATCTTGCAATGCACTGTGAAGAGTACACGTGCCAACCTGAGTTTGAAAAAACCGCAGTCGTTGACAAGCACACTGATCGATCGGTCAGAGAAATCGTTGAGGCCTGTGGTATCAGGAAAAGTGGCAGTGGTTGCGTTAGCCAACCATCCGTTTCGCTCTCTGAATGTGAAGTTGCTTTTTTGGAGAGAAGGTAAAAAGAAGTGTGTTTGTTCCCTTGGTGTGAGTGCATGCGTGGTTTTTATCTCTTGTTTGTTTCTTTCTTTCTTTTAGGATCACGTGTTTAATTCTGGTTTTTAACGATGAGGTACATTAATTTTATATTGTGGGGATCGAGAGCGTCCTCCTACCTGGCGCCTCGTTCCCCAGCTGCCGCGCGCGTGCCGGCCGCGTAGCCCGGGCGCACTTAGGCACCGGCAATCGCCAAGATGGCGGCCAGGGCGCCTCTTTGTCTGGGCGAGCCAAGCGTCGGCTCCGTCCCGCGCTGGCATGTCCGGGCACGCTACGCTGGCGCGCTGCGCGGGCCTACGTCACAACGCAGCGCCATTCCCCATTGGGCCGCTGGTGACATCCTCCTCTCCTATGAGCTAAGATGCGCCCGACGTTTCGCTCGCGGCGGCAGATGCTCTCAGGCTAGCACGAGAGGTTGACGCGCTGCTCTAGCAGGCGGCTTCTCGTTCGTGTGCTCGACTGCTGCCCTTTGTGTGATAGTCGTAGCACCGCTGGCAAGCGTACTCGATCGGTCTTGCGGAGTTCCCTTTACGGCCTGCAAGCCCGTGACTGTCGTACTGTGCTGCATCTTGGGTTAATAAACCCGCGTTGTTTGTTGACCTCCTGCCTCGAGTGCCTTTTCTGCGCCGTGCCGGAGAATCGACGAACCCGACCGTAGCGTCTTTGTTCGCTGCGGCAGTGGAGAACGTCGCGTCCCTTCACGGTCGCCTCGTAGGGTAAGCTTTGCGCTAAACCTATCTCCACATAACTGGCGCCCAACTTGGTTTCGGCATGGCTTCAGAGCAGACCCCCTCGAGGCGCTCGTTCCTGTTCAATGCTGTGGCGACGGACTTGATCTCGTTCGAGGCGGACGGCTGCGACAGCACGGGTTACGGCCCTCTTGGCGAGCCTTTGCTTTCGTTCACCGGGAGAGATCCCTTTTTCGGGCCCCCCTACAGTGATGTGAGCCGCTTGAACGAGGACCACAGTCCTAGCCAAGCCAGTAACGGGCTGTATCAGCTGTTCGAGGCTCACGCGCTTACGGGCCCGTCCCCGGCGCAGTCTCCGCTCGCTGGCCTTTCCCCGTCAGCAGCACGGTTGACAGCTCAAATCGCCGCACCCGATCCTTCCTACCGGGGGCACTCAGGTGTTGGCGGGAACGCGCTTCCTGACCCGCCGTGGTCGCGAGCGCAAAGGGTTGACAATGTCGTGCGCGAGCCAGCTCGCTTGGCCGATAACGTCGCCGCGTTTCCCGACGCTTGCATGCCTCAGATTCACGTTGGCGGTACTTTCGACAGACGTGGGCCACCGTGCTCCGCGGTCGATCCGCTTGCCTATCGTGTGAGGCCTCATGCGCCCGTCGGAGCGGAAACAACCCTAACCTCCTCCATGCCGTTTACTGGCCCTTTTCGGTCTGACGTGCATGCCGGAGAACAGGCGCGCGACCCTGTTACGGCCGCGCCTGCGTCGGAGCAATCGCCGCTGCACGCAACTGCGGCGCAGCTCCTAAACGTCCTGTTGGAAGCGGCGCGCTCGCAGCCTTGTGCTTTAAAGGGAGACCTCGAGTCCCCTCAGCCAAGCGCACCGAGTAGCCTACGGGCACCTCTGCCTGAGTACAGCGGTTATTCGGACCGCATGAGTGCCACAGAGTACCTCGAGGCGCTGCACTGCTATCAGCGGGCGATGGGGCTGAGCGACAGCGTTATGCTCGGTAGTGTATTGCCTGTATCGCTGACAGCCCAAGCGGCGCGGTGGTACCGACTTGTCGGCCACCAAGCTCGTTCGATGGAGGAGTTTAGGGCGCTCTTCCGTAGCGAATTCCTTCCTCCTGACTACGAGCGCCGCATGCGTCGTGAGCTAGAGCTCCGAACACAGCATCCCGACGAATCTCTCCTCGAGTACGTCCGGGCTTTGCAGGAGCTCTACCTCCTTGCCGACCCTACGGCATCCGACGCTGAGAAGGTAGAGCGAGCCATTCGCCAGGCTCATCCAACCTTCGCCGCTTACCTTCGGAGCGCCCGTTATCGTAACCTAAACGAGCTGGCCTCCGATGCGAAGCGTATTCAGGGCGACATACTGGCGGCGAGAGCCTACCGCCCGCCGCCACCGCCGTCCGCTTCTCTCGAGCCTCGTTGTGCGTGGGCTGGTGGTGACTGGTCACCCCGTAATCCCCCTAAACACGAGGTGGCCTCGGCCGTGAGAGAGCAACGAGACGCGCCGGACGTTTCGGACCGCGCTCTCGACCCGTACTCGTACGCCCGGGCGTGCCCCTTTGCACTGCAGGGCGAACGAGAACGGAACCCCCGTGCCCCAATTAGAGTGCCTCGATGCGCGCGCCCCCGCTTAGAGTGGTGTCAGCTTTTGAAAGGGCAGATGCCGCCTCCTCGGCCTTGGCGGCAGCGTGGCCGCCATTTTGAACCCCGCGCCCGGTCACTTGTGCGTGGCGCGCGCGCTGTTTTTAGGTCAGTGCTCGTTTCCCTCCAGTTTTATGCAATCGCTACCGTCACCATGACCGGGTGTTGCGTGCCGCAGTGCACCAATCATTCCTGAAACGCTGGGACCTGTATCGTTTTAGAAGATACGCGGTTTCTTTGGACAGTAAAAATCAAACGTTACAAGCGGCATCCGAAGAACACGTTATGCACTGGCAGCGTAAGTTTCCCGCCGGTATTTCGAATGCACATGCAAGGATAAATTCTGCCGGTGTTAACCTTGCGTAATAAATGGACAGACTGATATCGGCTACATGCTTAAAATGCTTTGGTTCACGTGTGCATGAATCCTGCATTTTTCTTCGCAAACATTCTTTACTGCACTTGGTTGGTCCTTATCTGCCTTCGATTTTTGCTTTCGCTATTTTTGTGATTTAAAATGTATCGTGGAATATATTATGCGTGTTTGTCTGCAGATCAGATCCTTCTTTTTTCCTAATAATTATTATTTGTGAGAATTTACGTCCCAAGAACCCCGATATTATTATGAGAGGCGCCGTATATAGTGGAAAGCTCCCGAAATTTTGACCATCTGTTGTACTTCAACGTACACCTAAATCTAAGTACGTGGGCCTCTGTCATTTCACCTCCATCGAAATGTGGCCGCTGCGGCCGGGATTCCATCCCGCAACCTTCGGGTCACCAGTCAAGCGCCATAACTAAAAGCACGCCGGGTTCTTGTTTTTTATATTCCTTTCCGTGTTTCAAGTACGCCTTCTGTGCTGCACATGTATGTATGTGTGCAGTTAAATGTTTTTTATCCTTCCCTGTTTCTGTGTTTCAAGGTTACATTTTTGCCCTGTCCTAAATAATTACGCAGTGCCTGTTTTTTTTAATCATTTACGATCACTTTGAATTGACCAGTGACAGTTGTGTTTTATTGTGTAATTTGAGTCTTATTTGTGTAATTGCTTCTGTCAGCGCAGCTTTAATGCACACAAATAAATGGCCGGTACACTGGATATTAACGCGCGCGCGCGCGCGCGCGCGCGCGCGCGCACACACACACACACACACACACACACACACACACACACACACACACACACACACACACACACACACACACACACACACACACACACACACACACACACACACACACACACACACACACACACACACACACACACACACACACACACACACACACACACATTCAGTATTTTATTTCTTTGAGCAAGCATAATTTATTTATTAATAATGTAAGCCCTGAAGGCTCATACAGGGATGCGCATACAAACAGTTCTCGCGAAGCGTCTATACAAAGAAGACGCATGAAAACAACAAGAAGACGGGGAAGCATTGTGTACAGTAGACACGCCATGTCAGTAAAAAAATACAAGAAACAAAGTCAAGTTGTACAATGAGTACGTCATGGAAAACCAGTCAATGAAATAAAAACTCACAGGCTCCCTTATGCGTTCGCTTAAGACGGCTCGAAAGCGAAAGCCATCTTCTTCTCAGTTTTTTGCGCCCAAAGCGCGGTTTTGCATTGCCTCCAAGATCGGAGGCACCTCACCTAGTTGTGCACTGCCTCCGTGATCTGCCCACTTTTGACCAAGCTACGATGTCATGTGATAACGTCATCATATGACGTCACGTCAAAATTTGTGAAGCCGTGATGACGTCATATGGTGACGTCATCACGTGACGATAATTTTTTGCATCCCTCGTCCCCGACGTCGTGGTATGCTGACGCCGTAGACGCGGGACGCCGACGGTGAAATTTCGCGTTTGATGAGGCATTTAAGGCTTTCGCCTTAAAAAAATACGTCCTCGACTACTGACCCGAAAGTCACGGGTTCGATCCCGGCCGCGGCGGTCGCATTTAGGTGGAGGCGAAATGCTAGAGGCCCGTGTACTGTGCGATGTCAGTGCAGGTTAATGAACACCAGTTGGTCAAAATTCATGCAGCCCTCCACTACGGCGTGCCTCATAATCATATCATGGTTCTGGCAAGTAAAACCCCAGATTTTATTATTAATAAAATAGACAAATAAACGACGCCGTGCATATGCCGCACAAAGTGTAAAACAGTATTGGAAACACTCAGTAATTTGGGCATGCGAGAAAACCTGAAGATACAGAGAAAGAAACTGCAGATACAAAAAGAAGAAGGAACAACGTACTGATACTGCGCGCATGCAAAGTTTTACGGCATACTCGCATACTATTTATCGTTTTGATAAGGACTCAAGGTGCAACTTGAGTGCCGATACAGTAGCGGCTACAGATTGTGAGCAAGAAATGTCAGCAATAACAATGATAAAGAAGCTTTCGTTTCATTTTAGCAGGATATTCGCACCATACTGACCCTCGGCCCTTTGTTCAATATATGTATGATGCCATTTATAATAAACGAGTAAATTGTTTGCAAACTTAGCAAAATGAGCCACCTTAATCGCGCTTAGGTAGCTTCGCAACACTTAATTGTGTGTGTTCAGATACATATACTGCTGCTGCTGACACGTATACAAATACTTTAAACGATTATTTGTGTATTTGGAATGCAGAGCTTACGAGAAAATTAAGTAAGGCTTTAGAGTTTTTCGTTTCCGGCGTAAGGAAGAGGATTCGTTTTCAACATAACAGTCTACGTCTGCATCCAACGCATAAGACATGCACAGGCCGTCAGCTTACATGAATTACATGCTTCCTTAATAAACATTTAGGCAAGAACAGCAATAAAAGCTGCCCAAGCTTCAAAAAAGAAAAGAAAAAGAGAAAGCTCACTAGCGTGCACTTATTTCCGGACGTATCCGCTCACCGCAAGCGCTTTGTGTAGCGCGTTTCGCATGCTGCCGAGCTGCGGCGGGATTCGCAATGGCGGCCGTCGTAGCAGACGACGCGCCTGTCCTCACCCTCAGCGGAGCGCGCGGGCATCAAGGCACCCTAGCCCCAATGCACGAGGAGAGATCCGATCGCGGAGCCCCCCCAGCGGCTAGCGAACGGAGGCCTCCTAGCTCAGTACGAGAGCATGGGGGTGTAACCCAACCTCTGGCACCGATGGCGTGTCGCGCGGGACATGACTTTCCAGCCACGCCGGCGCCGTTCATCGCTCTTACGATCGCTGGTCGAGAGTTTGCGGCGTTGCTGGATAGCGGGGCTTCGATCTCGCTGTTCGGCGAAGAGGTTATGGCTCATTTGCGCGACCGCTCTGTCCGCATTCGAGCTTGCGACACTGCCTTCCATCTCGCCAGCGGTACCGCCACCTCGTGCGGCGCTTTGCGGTTGGTTGTGCGCTGGGAGAATCGCGCGCGCCGACAGCGCTTCGTGCATCTCCCGGGTCTTTCCGTGCCCGTGATTCTCGGTCGCGACTTTCTCGCGCACACGGGTATCGTGATAGACGTCGCGAGCGGAGGCTACAGGGACGGCCCTTCCGGCGCCCTACGGCCATTCGCTACACCTCCCGTGGTCTCGGCTGCCCGTAAGTCGCCGGGCGCCACGAGAGAGCAGGAGGAGAGGAGACAAAGCGCGGCCCCCTCGGCCCGTGTCTCTCACTCCGGCGCCAAGACTGGCCCTTTGGCCGGCGCGGCGGAAAACGGTCCGTGCCTACCGCTTTCTCTCGAGCATAGCGCTACCGTGGTGGACGAGGTCTCGGCTACGCCGGTGACCACCTTGGTAAGCAGCAGCTCGGATCGCTCGCTGCCGCCTTTGCCGGACAGCTTGTCGACACATGAGAAGGCACGCCTGTCGTCGCTGTTGACACGTTTCAGTGACATGTTCACGGAACGCCCGGGTTGCACCTCTCTGGTGAGGCACCGGATTGACACAGGCGACGCACGACCGTGGAAATGCAATCCTCGCCCCGTCAGTGCGGCAAAGAGGAAAGCAATTGACCAGGCATTGGATGAGTTGATTGAGACCGGAGTTGTCCAACGCTCAAACAGTCCCTGGGGTTCACCGGTGGTAATGGTCCCCAAAAGAGACGGCTCTCACCGGCTCTGTGTGGACTACCGCCGGCTGAACGAGGTCACGAGGAAGGATGCTTATCCTATGCCTAACGTTGACTCAATCGTGGCTGCGCTAGGCGGTGCTTGCTACTTCAGCACCTTGGATGCTAGCCGCGGTTACCTGCAGGTTCAGATGGAGCCGGCTGACGCGGAGAAAACTGCGTTCACCTCCCACAGAGGTTTGTACGAGTTTACCCGCATGCCGTTTGGCTGTTCTGGAGCTGCAGCTACGTTCCAGAGACTGATAGACCGCGTTCTCGGGGACGCTAAATGGCAACACGCCATGGCGTACCTCGACGACATCGTCATCTTCTCTCGAACGTTCGAGGAACACCTCCGCCACTTGGAGGACGTCCTCGAGAGGTTGCGTGCCGCCGGGTTGACCTTGAACCCGAAGAAGGCTCAAATAGCTGAGACTCGCATTTCGCTATTGGGCTTTACCATCGAGAGCGGTCGCGTTCTGCCGTGCGAGGAGAAGGTACGAGCCATTGTGGAGTACCCGACGCCGGCGAACATTCAGGGCCTGAGGCGCTTTTTGGGCATGGTGAACTACTACCGACAGTTCATCCCAAACTGCGCGGACCTCCAAGCGCCCTTGACCGCACTGTTGAAAAAGTCGGCACGGTGGAGCTGGGGGCCAGAGCAAGAGCGAGCCTTCAAGGCTCTATCTCAAGCTCTAGTGGCCACAGCCGATCTGAAGCTGCCCGACCTCAACAGGGAGTTCGTTGTCCAAGCGGACGCGAGCGACCTGGGGCTCGGAGCGGTACTGCTTCAGGAGCACGACGGCGTCCTCCGGCCAGTCGCCTTTGCGAGCCGGTCACTTAACGCCGCCGAGCGCAACTACAGCGTGACTGAACGGGAATGTCTCGCTATAGTCTTTGCTCTCCGGAAGTTCGACTGCTACGTCGACGGTGTGCCATTCGTGGTGGAGACGGACCACATGGCACTCACCTGGCTTAAGCGCTTGCGCGAGCCCTCGGGCCGCCTCGCGCGCTGGGCGTTGACCTTGCAGCGGTACAACTTTGTTGTGCGCTACCGGAAAGGGAGTTCGAACGTCGTGGCTGACGCCTTGTCGCGTGCCCCCGTTTTGGCGTCCGACACTTGTGTCCGCCACTCCCATGAGCAGTTGCACCAAGTAGACTCCGGGGCCCCTGACTCCCGTGGGTCGAAAGGCGCGAACCCCGACGGCGAAGTGACTTTCGAGTCGACCGCCTCGGGTGAGGACGCATACCTGGTAGACCCTGTCACGTCCGCCGGTATTGTCTTCAGCAGAGAGGACCTACTCAAGGCACAGCAGGACGATCCGTTTTGTCAGCAAATTGTTGACGGGCTCAAAGAGCTGAGCTCCCAAGAGGAGCGGGGCGGTCAAGCCGCCGGGCGCAAACGGGCAGCTGGTATTGCTGTCGGCGCCGAGTGCCGGACGCAGACTGGTATTGCTGCGGGCACGTTGGATTCGTATCTGCTTGATGCTGATGGCGTTCTCCTGCGCTATGTCCCATCTGAAGAAGCTCCCCAGGAGTCTTTCAAGGTGGTGATACCCCGCAGTCTAAGGAAAGCCACCCTCGGCTATTTCCACGACTCGCGGTTGGCCGGACATGCGAGTGGCCTTAAGACTTTTCAAAAGTTGTGCCGCTCTGCTACCTGGCCTGGCATGAAGCGTGATGCCCTTCACTACGCCCGCTCATGCCGCGTGTGCCAATGCGTGAAGCCTCGTGGGGGCAAGCCTCCCGGGCTCATGCAGCCGATCGACAGCCAACAACCCTGGCAAGTCGCGGCCTGTGACATTATGGGACCTTTCCCAAGAAGCCGGAGAGGCCATGTTTTTCTCCTGGCTGTCACAGATCACTTCACGAAGTGGGTCGAGCTGTTTCCCCTTCGGAAGCTAACGGCACGCGCAATCTGGGACAAGTTGACCGAGGTCTTTACCCGCTTTGGCTTTCCGGCGGAGTTGATCACGGACAATGCGTCCTACTTCACGGCCAAGGTGTTTGTGGATGCGTGTGCTGCCTTTGGCATTAAGCACCGCAAAACAACCACGTATCACCCACAGGCCAACCCGACTGAGCGAATAAACCGAAACCTCAAGCCCTTGCTGACAGCCTTTGCGCAGCAACACAGGGATTGGGATGCCTATCTTAACGAGATAGGCTTCTCCTTGCGGTCCACGGTGAACCGTTCAACCGGGTACACGCCCGCTTTCCTCAACTTTGGGAGAAAGCTGCCTAACCCCATGGACCGCGTTCTGCGGGGCGGCAGCGGGGCGTCCGCCACGAAAGCCGGCCCGTCTGGCTACGCGGCGGAACTGCGCTCACGGATGGACGCAGCCCTCGACCTGGCGCGTTCCAACCTGGCAAAAGCGCGAGCTGGACAGAAGGCACAATACGACCGGTCGCATCGGGAAGTGCACTACGATGTCGGCGATCTTGTCCTCAGGCGCAATCACGTCTTGAGTGACGCCGCCAAAGGCATCTCGGCCTCCCTGTCGGCCAAGTGGTTGGGCCCATACCGTGTGCAGACCAAAGTGTCGCCTCTGGTGTACAAGCTGGCTGACTCCCAAGGGAGGCAAGTCGGCGGTCCAGTTAACGTCTCCGACCTCAAACCTTTCGTTGCCCGCAGCAACGACTTGGGAGGGGGGGAGGCGGTCATCGCACCGCAGGAAAACCGTGAGAAGGCTGGCTCCAAGCCACGCCATCGGTACAACCTGCGGAAACGCACCTAAGCAACCTTTCTCCCACTGACAGGTAGCTGGACGTTATTCCATACCATGACAGTGACTGGAGAATAACCGCTAAGGTGCGGCGGCACACGTCTGTAAGTGGTAGAAGGCCCTCTTGGCCGAAAATACCCTCTGACGTGTTGTCCAAGCCATAACCTGGCAAGCGCCCCTTTGTTGGGCAGCACGGTCAGGCAGGCACCTCTTTTCGGCAGCCGGCTATGCCGGGGGCATTTCTGTCCACTCCTGCATCGCCCTGTCGTCTCCCTGCGCCTACCTTGCCACCAGCCTGTTCCAGACCTGATGGCCTGCTGTTCCCTGGTCGTCCCAGCTGTGGCCTGCTGCCTGCCTTCTGCCCTGCGGCCACCTCCATCCTGCCTTTTCCCACCTGGCAGCTTCGGCAGCCACCCTCGGCGGCTAGTCCGCCCACCGAAGCTTCGGCCCAGTCCCGAGCGTGGTCGCTCCGGCTCCCGTTTCCTGGCTGCCTGCTGTTCCTGTGTGGCCCCCGTCCCAGCGACTTCCGGCAGTGGGCTGCCGCACGCACCTGGCAGCCACGCCTCGTACGTTCCCGGCTGCCAACCTCTCCAGTCCGGCGAACTTCAAGCGGGCTGGCTGCCCGCCCTTGTGCAGTCTTGCCCCCGTTCCTCCTGGGCTGTGGACCTTCTTCCCGGCGGTGGGATCTCCCCTTGTGGTGGAACTTTTGGTGGAACTTTTGTGTGGCCATGGCCGACTTTTGGACTTGTACCTTCAGGAAGACGACACCCCCCTGTTGGACTTTGCCCCGTTGGCCAGCCCCCTTGCGGCTGAGCTGACCTTGCCACTTGGCCTCGGACAGCCTCTTTCACAGGCTGGCCTCGGTCTTTAGGAGGGGGGAATGTGGGGATCGAGAGCGTCCTCCTACCTGGCGCCTCGTTCCCCAGCTGCCGCGCGCGTGCCGGCCGCGTAGCCCGGGCGCACTTAGGCACCGGCAATCGCCAAGATGGCGGCCAGGGCGCCTCTTTGTCTGGGCGAGCCAAGCGTCGGCTCCGTCCCGCGCTGGCATGTCCGGGCACGCTACGCTGGCGCGCTGCGCGGGCCTACGTCACAACGCAGCGCCATTCCCCATTGGGCCGCTGGTGACATCCTCCTCTCCTATGAGCTAAGATGCGCCCGACGTTTCGCTCGCGGCGGCAGATGCTCTCAGGCTAGCACGAGAGGTTGACGCGCTGCTCTAGCAGGCGGCTTCTCGTTCGTGTGCTCGACTGCTGCCCTTTGTGTGATAGTCGTAGCACCGCTGGCAAGCGTACTCGATCGGTCTTGCGGAGTTCCCTTTACGGCCTGCAAGCCCGTGACTGTCGTACTGTGCTGCATCTTGGGTTAATAAACCCGCGTTGTTTGTTGACCTCCTGCCTCGAGTGCCTTTTCTGCGCCGTGCCGGAGAATCGACGAACCCGACCGTAGCGTCTTTGTTCGCTGCGGCAGTGGAGAACGTCGCGTCCCTTCACGGTCGCCTCGTAGGGTAAGCTTTGCGCTAAACCTATCTCCACAATATATATGCGGGCATTGTTTCAAAATAAAACTTTCAGTTGCTAGTAGCGCCTTGTCCTGTGTTCTCCAAAAGTCTCCGTTCTCTTTAACGCTCCACCATCATGGATTCACGCGACAGACCAATCCGCGGGCAACTCAGTCACGTAACAGGAGGACCGCGAGTGGCCGAACCGCCTGCCCCGTACACACAAGAGGGCCGGAATGAGAGAGAGAAAACTCACAGGGTCCCTTATGCATTCGCCTAAGATGACTCGAAGGCGAAAGCCATCTTCTTTTTCTTCTCAGTCGACGTATTCATCCTTCCTCGACCCCCCTCCGAAAGCTTTCTGCACCCAACGTGATTTTTCACTGCCGCCGGGATCAGAGGCATTACAAGCCTTCTGCGCCTTTGGTGATCTTGCAGTGACTCCGCGATCAGCTCACCCATAGGCGTGCGCAGAGTTCCCCTTCAGGGGGGGGGGGGGGGGCAAAGGTTCGTAGCAGCGCCCCCCCTCCCAATTATGTCAATGTATAGCGCAGACATTGCGCCCCCCCTCTTGTCGCAGCGCCCCCCCCTACATATTATGTCAATGCGTGGGACGTACTTTGCGCCCCCCCTCGTAGGTGAATAGGGGGGGCGGCCCTATTCACCTACGAGGGGGGGGGGGGAGGGCGCACGCCTGTGGGCCCACCCTTCGCCAAGCGACGATGTCATGCGATGACGGCATCATGTCCCTTCATGTGACGTAATACGGACGCCATGATGACGTCACAAAGTTTGCGATTTGTGACGCCATTACGACGTCATATGGTGACGTAAAAAAATATCCTCACAAGATGACCTTATATATGATGACGTCATCACGTGATGATGATTTTTTACATCACTCGTGACGACCCCGCCGATGCCGATGGTGAATATCCGCGTTTTACAAGGCAAATAAGGCATTCGCCTTTATAAATGTTGGAGTTTCACTTCCCAAAACCATGACACAATCATGAGAGACGCCCTCATGATTGGAAGGCTCCGGAAACTTCGACGGCTCCTGCGGGTGCGCGGCGCGCAGCCGAGTACGGGGACGTGTGGCCCGCGAAGATGTTTTCGGCATAAACCGGAAGTTGAGGGTCACGTGACTGTAAGTCCGCGGGCCAAAGGAACGTAGTAACGTGAAAACTTAGGCGAGTTGGTGATGAACGGTGAACCACAGCGCATCTATACCGAGACGGGGACGACATGAAGGACGAACAAGGCGCTGACTAGCAAATGGTTTATCTTCTTGAGAAAGGCGCACATAGAAACGCGCATATATGCAGGAGACCGTCCTACCAAGTTCTAGTAAGACGGCCTCCTGTCGTATCCTTTTTGCAGCCTGCTCTACTACCGCAGAGACGGCCGGTCTCCACCTGGCCGTGGACCTCCTGGTGGCAGACCCCCCAAGGTGCCCCGAGGCTGTCGCATGCGACTCAAGAGCCTCGCTGCTGGCTGTGGCGAAACCAGAGTGGGCAGGTTTCAGAGCCCAAATTCTCATCGCCAGGCTGCATGCTCTCCTTGCCAGCGACGTTGATGTCTCCCTGCACTGGGTCTCATCTCTTGTGGGAATCCAGGGAAATGAGCAGGCAGACGCACTGGCAAAAGAAGCGCATCACTTCACCGCCGCTGTCTGCCGGGCTGTGGTCGCCTCAGTGGCACACTTGCGCGGCCGTCCCCTTGAGCCGCAAGGGCATGCACGCTCCATCGCTCGCCTCCTCGCCGCTGACTAGCGCCGCCCTCAACAGCCACCACCGCAGACTCTGCAGCTAGGTTGACGTAAACGCGCAGTGCGCGAGTGCCCACTTTTGTGCGCAGCGACACCTGTTGCTCTGGTTAGTAATGTCGACAGGAGGCGCCGGCTGCGCTTGAAGCAACAACACAGAAAAGTTTTACTCCGGTGTACCGCGAACATTGCAGACCGAGAAATTGGTCTAAAGTACACCTGACGAGGGCCCAACTTCCCTTCGGTAGTTCAGGCACATGTCGCAGCGTAAAATTTATGCAAGTGTTACTGATTGATTGTACAGTATTACACAATTTCATTCAATGTGCCAGCTATACAATGTTATGAAAGTCATTTCATCGAATGAAAAAGCAATAATAACAAATACAAAACAAAGTACACCTCACCACTCAAATATACGTAACAGTGTAGTAGAGATTTGCTATTAATATATATCTGTTAAGTATTCATTATATATGAAAGGTCATAACAAGATTACCCGTAACTCCGCTCGTTCTGGGTGGATCTGCAAAACTTTTGCGGCAATCGATTCGTGAGGCGATTAAACCCAATTACTGAGGTCGTTCGATGATTACTGGGAAAACTGGTTCACGACCCCTTTAAGCTTGTTCTGTACCGCCCGAAGAAGCTGCCGTGTGGCCTTATAATTAAATCATTACGTCTACATTCTGGAGGCTCTAGTGCAAGATTTTTATATTTATTAGTGGCATGAGCACCGAGCAAAACTCTGATTTCTCTTCTAAGCACTTCCGGTTATCCGAATATTCAGAAACTGGTACGAAATGGATGGTTCCGGTTCACATTAAGAGTTGTATTGGATACGTGTGATATGGGAGCGTAAGCTTACTTAAGATAACGGCCACTTAACTCTCACAATAATTGATGAAAATTAATTAAATTAGCTCATTAAAAGAGCAGGCGGTTTTCTTGTGAGCAGCTGAGATCGTTGCGGCACCTGGCGGCGCAGATCTCAACCACCCGCACCTTTCTACGTGGCCTCCGAGATCCGCTTCGGACCTCAGAGGCCACGTTAACTCGAGAAATACGCCAGGACACACGAAGCGCATACCATGTGCATAACTAATAATTGCTTGCGCTCCGTGAGCTTCGTTCCATTTCGCGCGTTGGGTGTTGCAGTCGTCGCCATTAGACACTTTTAGTTGGGCGTACGCAGAAGTTGCGTACGCTGCGCACAATACGTTGCGTACGCTGCAAGCGAAGCGTGCTACAACAGTTTTAGTTTAACGTACCCTGATGCGTTTCACTCATATAGATTAGTCGTACGCGAGATGTGAGTGTTTTCGCATGCTTATCAGCGCCACCGACGTCAGAAGAATGCTAGGTCCCAGGAGTAACGTGGCCTCTGTGATCTGCACGCAGGACCTCCCGATGGCCTGGGTAATGGCCACTGGCATACATGTGAGGCGGCGGCGTTCGCTGTGTGCATTTTTGGCGTCGTCCCTGGCTGCATTGGTTGCGCGCGTTGACCTTTGCCGTAAACGTTGAACATTACTATGTGCACACAGCTTTGAAGCTGGGTACACTATGGAAGAATGGCGTTTGATGGACTACGGCCGCACTGGATCGAACACAGCGTTCTATCTAGCGCGGCTGTGTATGAGGCTTAGCGTATACCTTACAGCAACTGGTCGTATTGCAGGCATTCTTGACTTTCCGATCTACTAGCAGTACTTTCAAGGAATCAAAGCTCGCACAACGCTCAATGTGCGTTATGTTGCGGCATGAATAAAAGTAAGAGCCAAGCTCACGTTCTTTTTTTTTTACGGCGTCATTCGCCTAGATGCCTGATAGAAATAGATAGCGCGTTCGCGCACACAACCTGTCCGAAGACGGTTGCTTGAGGATTTCTGGGAGACGCCAGGCTATGTCTTCCCACTGGTCAGGACGCCGGAACGTGCCGCTTGATTGTACCTTGTCTGGCATGGAAACATGGCCTTTCAATGTGGAGTACACACGACTTGCATCGGGTTCACTATTGCTGTCTGCGTCGAACGCCACTGCAGCCGCCATGGGCTCTCGTTTCTGGTTTGTTCGAGATCTCGCGAGAACGCAACGTAGTAAGCGTTGCGTTACGTACGCAGCGTCTTGCTACGGGCGTACGCGCGCATCCCTGGAATAGATTACCAGTACCGTGAGTGATGCGACCTTCACAATCAGGAGCTTCGTATACTCCTTACGTCTCTGCTCGCCTCTGTGGTGTGTGAATAATAAATCCGTCGAACGCCCTCATGCAGGCGCGTTTACGTACGTTCTTGCTTAAGACCTTCGCGCTCTAGCGCTTCTCAGGAACAACAATGCCGTATAGACGCGCATGAGTTACTGCGGCGCCCTCTGGGCACCGATTGAGCCTTCCATAAACTGCTATAGAATAGCATATATCGCTTTTACGCATATCGCGCACGACCGACCTCAGTATGGAATGCGTGCCCGTATGAAGCACTCCCGTTCGTCACCGTAGATCACATTGTTCGAAAGCCGATCGATTGTCTGAAGTGGTGCAGCAGGACACTCGGGCGCGCGGTCGGTAAGGTTTGCGTTTTGCGTATCGCCCGCAAGAAGAAGCGACAAGAAAAAAATCTTCAAGAGACGCTTCACGAAAGCTCGCGGGAACCGAACCCTTGAAGTGACGCAGCCTTTCACAGCCTGTTGTACCACGCCGTCCGAGCCTTGCTTGCGTAAACGTACGTATCACTGATGCAGAGGTAATGAGCTTAATAGAACTTGTTGTTGGGCTAGTTGGTCATTTGTCATATTCAAGATAATCGGCGCAACTTGGCATTCACTCGAAAAATACACACATTCACACACGCTTCCACTCAAGAACACATCCCACACACAGCGCTGTGTGTGGGTGTTCTTGAGTGGAAGCGTGTGTGAATGTGAGTGCGTTTTTCGAGCGAATGCCAAGTTGCGCCGAATATCGTCAATATGAGAGGTAATGAGAAACAGTTGAACCGGAAATGTTGAAACAGGAAACAGTTGAACAGGAAACGTTGCCAGCTATAGCTGCCAACATTTCGACAAGTCTTCTTGTCGAAACGTTCGCTCCAGCAACATTCCCAACCATAGGCCTGCGCAGGGTTCTCGATTAGGGTGGGGGGGGGGGGAAAGGGCAAGTCTTACCGCAGCCTACCCCCCCCCCCGCCTCCGTTGTTAGAGTCCAAAAGAAAACGCGCTCCGCGATGGACGTAAAAAATGAAAATGAAGCGGTGACGTGCTTGTTACAAAGGCCTGACATTGGTCCCCGGCATTGTGGAGTAAAGGTGAAAAAAAAAAATTCTTTGAAAGCAGCACTAGGGGTCCTCGTTCGCGATTTTCCAAAAAACCTACGTAGCCGTATAATCCTGAGCATTAAAATTGACGCGAAAGGTCTGACTTCGTAAACGCATGGGGCAGAATTGCGCCCCCCTCTATAGACCCTTTTCATAAATACGCCACCTGACGGTGGGCTTTTCGTCAGTTTCGCTTCGCAAAGGAGCGTGGGATAGCCCGCGCCATCGTGAGGGCATGGAAAGCGAGCCGTCAAATGCGTGAGTGCTGTGATGTTTGTGTTGGCGGCTAGTTCTCCGTGTCATCCGCTGAAATCTCACCGTTTGCGTGCTTGAACGAGCTCTTAGTACTCTCCGTTGGTCTTTCTGAGGTGCTTCCGATGCACAATGAGCAACATTTTGTACCCTTCAACGGGTTGGACGAGCAGATTGGCTCGACTGCCGCGGTTGCGGGACCGTGACCACAGCCATCTCGCGTGCGCGCCCGGACCGGGAAAAAAAGGCTCGCCGAAGCTACAAACTTCTCGCCGAAAGCTACAAGCTACAAACTTCTCACCGAAGGAAAGAAAGGACGTCACTGTTGCGGAACTATGCGACCGCCGCTACCGGTGAAAATCCTGTCCGCCGCAAGCCACACCACGCAACTATTTTCCGGACGCCACGCGTTGGGTATATTTGTATGCAGTGGCGTAGCCAGGGAGGGGGGGGGGGGCACACCGGGCCCGTGCCCCCCTCCGAAAGTTTGTTTTTTTTTGCCATGGCACACAGAGCACAAAATGACACTCTACCACATCTGCCTGCCCGGCCCTCACTTCAGATCAAGTTGCCCCCCCCCTCCCGAAAAAAGTTTCTGCCTACGCCCCTGCTTGTATGTACTAAATGAACGGTACGCAACTTCATTTTTTATTTTTATGGCTGGCCTTACGAACCCTCGCAGTATTTCTGCACAAACAATCTATCGCAATGCACCGCATGCAGACACTCGGGAGAAGACTATTCATTCGTAAAAGCAAGGCTACACATGGCGCTGTGAAATAAGCACGTCCGTTTCTGTAGCGCGTTTACAAAACGGCGCCCTTCCGCACGTTCGTTTGACATCACGTACGGAGAGAGAGCACGTGAGTTTGTTGTTCAAGTTATATCGTGTACCTTATCGCTGTTCTCGTCGCGATATCCTCGATGGTGGCACATGGGAACGCAGCACGTCTGCAGCATTGCAGCACGCCGTCTCTACGAAAAACGTTGATGGCAGTTCACGGTTCGGCGGTGCTGAAATGTCACGCACTGGCACGTTGCCGAAGCCTGCGTCGTCTGCTGCGGTGCCCTCACAATGGCGGCAGACTGTAGTTTGCGTGCGCGGCGCTAGGGGCGCCCTTTTTCGAAAAGGGTCTATAGATGGTTCGCGGGCTTTTGTTCTTTATCGAGAAGAAGAAAAAAACCGAGGCAAATTTCAGCACGAAATAATTACGCTTGATTCCGAGGTAATTTGAGGCGGCCTACGACATAAGGTTAATATTTTACCGACTCAAACAATAATGAAAAAAGTTGCTTAACTAAACAACTATTTACTATACAGTAATAGAAAAAATACAGGTTGTATGAACACGCGACTACCACCGATATACAGCAGGTACAACTATCTCACAGTCGGTAACAACCTAATACTAAATACAAGCTCCGCCCCGCCCCCTGAACTGCGGCACTCCTGCCATTCATATGTGCGAGAGAGACGTGCTACAAAGTTTCCGTTCACATCTTAAGTACATTTTGGCCGCTAATATAAATTACCACGCATACTAACCAAGTTTGTCGTCCCTACCTAAAATATTATGTTTGGCTGAGACGTTGGTGTCGGAATCTTTGCTGAAATTTGCCATAAAGTTCAATACTTTTGACCGTAAACCAGAGACACGAACGCGTGTCTCTATGGGAAAAATCAGATACCCGAAATACGCTATAGGTGCATGACGCCACGGAAATGAGCAGATGCAATTGGATCGGGGACCTACGCAATTTTTCTCTTGTGTCGGACAGCGGCGACCGGAGCTTACATTTACTCTTGTTGTAACCAGCTATAAATTGTTTTACTTCTTTCTACCACAAGAGCCCCCAAAACTCAGGTTGAAAAACTTGGCTTACATAGTCAATGACAGTGACGCTGTAAATATTAATAATAATAATTATTGGGGTTTAACGTCCTGAAACCACGATATGATTATGAGAGACGCCGCAGTGGAGGGCTCCGGAAATTTTGACCACCTGAGGTTCTTTAACCTAAGTCTAAGTACACGGGTCTCAAGCATTTCCACCTCCATCGAAAATGAGGCCGCCGCAGCCGGGATTAGATCCCGCGACCTTCGGGTCAGCAGTCGAGCACCATAACCACTAGACTTGCGTGGCGGGGAGTGATGCTGTAAAATTACACCATTTCCCGCTAAAGGGGACCATGAGGCGATGCGAAGCCGGAGCACTTGCACGATCGCGTTCCGTTGGCGTTCGTTGGGCATGCTACCGACCTCGCGTCGTGGAACGCGAAGAGGAACGCTACGCGCGTCTTGTCTTCCCTCTAGCCTTGCCGTTAATTCTCACAGGGCGAGCGGGGAACGCTGTCGGCAGGCGTGCGAGAGGGGGGCAGCGTAGGAGAGGAGAGAGAGGGGGAGGGGGCGCGCGTGCGCTGGTGCTCATCGCGGCGTTGCGCATGGAGAGAATTTCGGCATGTCTAGCCCGCGTTTCAGAGGAAGAGTGGAAAGGGGGAGGGAAGAGGGGAAGTGGAGAGGGAAAGTGGAGAGGCGAAATGGGAGAGGGGAGGAGGAGAAGGGGAGTGGAGAGGGTATGCGCATGCGCAGTAAGGGTGGTCATGCCGCACACCACCACCACCACCACCGGATTGAACTCCGCCATAAGATACTTCGCATCTAAAAGTAAATATGACGTGTGACGCACGCGCCTAACGAAAACGTGCGCAACGGCCGCGTGACAAATGGTCGATCGACGCGCTGCATGCATATGAAATCAGACACTGAAAATTAATCAGGCCCTGTGCCTCTTGCAGCGCTCCGCTTCCCGTCGGCTGACACGAGCCAACACCCTCTCACGAGCACTCCACAAGATGACGACGACAAACCTGATGACGCCGCCCGGGCTGACCATATGGCAGCGCTACAGATTGATGCAGATAAGAAATGAATACGGCATCCACTACATGTTCTCCGTAAGTTGTCGTGCACAACAACTTTCTAACATAAACAACTGCCCTCAAGTGAATAATTTGAAAGTTAATTAAGGAGCTTTTTTGCCAATTAGCCGTAGCAGTGCGATTTCATCTGTGGCAAGGTATTTTCCGCTTCGACGCAAAGTTCGTGTGCGAAAACGACAGGAGCCTCACTGCCATAGGACTTTTATCAAAAAAATGTTTATTGTCTGAAAAAAAAAAGAGCGTCCTGTTTATAGCGCATTGCGTGATGATGATGATGATGATGATGATGATGATGATGATGATGATGCAAACTTTATTGGGGTTCAGAGAAGACGCAGGGGAGATGTTGCGTGATGTCGAAATGTCTCATCTCTACTTCAATCTCAGTTCAGCGCAATCAGTGGCAAATACCAGGTTTTTTTTTCTTTTTCTTTTTGCAGACACCGCACGACGTCCTAACACAGAAACTAAGCTTCGAGTTCGCCACGGGGTTCCTCAAGAACAGCAGCCTCACCGTAGTCGTGGAAGTGCAAGCGAGCAAGGCGTAAGCATATGGCCACGCTGATCATTCCCCGTCAAGACACGTTGACGCCACGGGAAAATAACGAAGCGTCACTTGGGCGACACAGCAGGCTATGCGAAAAAGTGTTTTACATCAACCAATCAGAAATTATAATTCGCAAAAAAAATTTGCGAAGCTTGCATTAAGTCGCGAAAGGCTTGAAAGAGGGAAGCTGGACAATTGTAAGGTCAAATCTGATGGCGTCTAGGTCTTTCCTGGGCTACAGCTAGGTGTTGCTATAGGTTGCTTCTAGGTTGTTGCTATGGGCTTTATTTAGCGAGGTTATGCTAAACTGTTTGTAGGTTGCTTCTCAGCGCAGAGAGGTTCGAGTTAAACCACAGACAGTTACAGACACGACACGGATGTCCAAACTCTACAGACAGAAGCTCGCGCTGAAACCGAGCGTTCGCGCCTCCCATAGATACACGGGCACGTCGTCGTCCATCGCTTCGGGGTCTGCTCGCAACCGCCGTTGCCTTTCCCGTTCCCTAGCATTCTCTCGTTGTATACGTACCGCTGGAGCACTGCGTACAGATGCTTCAGCGAAGCTGAAATGTGCGGTCACACTGTTTGTCACTATATGTTAATCCCTACGGTTTATTTGAGCTTTTCTCAATTACTGTCTGTCTCTTACGTGGTGTTCGCCGCCCGTCTGTTCGCTTCTTCATTTTTAGTGGAGTAGCGGCAAGTAATGGTGTTTGCGCAATTTCTGTGGCACATACCCGTTCATGATAATGATGAGACGACAAAATTTCCGCAATAATGTTTTTTAACGGGATACAATTAAATAGCTCGTTTCGCAGAAATTCCGGTGTCGGCGTCGTTGGTCTTGAGCGAAAAAATCGGCGTTGTTAATGAGCGAAAATTCGAGATAGATGCAAATAGTAATCTTCGTTTTGGGTGAGAATCGAACCGAGGCCTGCGTGGCAAGCAAGTGCTCTACCATGGAGCCACGCCAGTGCTTCAAACTGCTTCGTAAAAAAAGAAAAAGAAGAAAATAAACGCTGTAAGAATGTCAGGTATACCAACACAATATAACACATAACTGCGTGTCAGAATCCTAGGATCGCACCAGGTGTCAAAACATCTGAATTGCGCAACGAGTGGCAGGTTTAAAGCTGCCCACCATTTCAAAGCGTGCAACTGCGCAGATGCGCGTGGCACCTTACGGACGCGTAGTGGGTACTTCGCCATTTTGCAAAAAGGAAGAATTACGGCGTAGTGGGTACTTCGCAACTGTACTCGCAGTAGGCATTCTAGGATAGTTTCAAACGGCAAACGTTACGCACACAAACGTCCCTGTCCTAGCGGCACGGTTGAATTGGCGATGCGCACGAGGCCCGATTATGCTACCGCGTTCTATACTCTTGAAGGCGAAGGTCAAGCGTCCTCCAAGTTTTTATTCATTCAACAGCAGTAGCTGAATCAATGCAATTATGAAATATTGATAAAATAATACGAAATCATCAGCAAGCATAAAGAAGCGAAAATATGGTTTGAAAACAATCTATAGGTACTAACCGCAATGAAGTCACCCGCCACGGTGATCTAGTAACTATGGCATATAGGTCGGCAAACTCACTCATGAGTCGACTCACTCAGACTCACTCAGTCTCAGATCGATCCGTGAGTCTGAGTCAGTCAGGCTGGGTAATATGTTCGTGAGTCTGAGTCCAAGTGAGTCCGGTTGAGAAAAATTTCAGTGAGTCTGAGTCCGAGTGAGCCCGAACGAAGAAAAAACGCCAGGCCTGCGCGGAAAGCGCAGCACAGTCATAGCGAAAGCTGGAAGAGCGGCATTTCTAGAGCCCGTTATAAACTCTCCTGTGGCTACTAATACAGGTACATTAGCAACGTACCCACTACGCCACAAAGCGTAATTTTTGGGAAGTTGGGAAGCACCCAGCACGACATTATTCGTTGTTCTGCGGAGAAGCGATCGAGGTACCATATGTAAGCGATTATGTGCAGTTTGTTGATGCGGCGGTTGATGACGATGAATAATCATGGTTGCGCCCTTTGTAATGGGTTGGAAGCTTTAAACGACCCACTAGTTACGTAATGCATATTGTGTGACGCCTGGTCGTTATTTAACTGTCCCACCACGCTTTATAACACACTTAAACCGGAGAAACGTAGAGCGAGAGAGAGAGAGAATTGACTTTATTGAGACCCTGAGGAAATGGATCATGGGAGCGTTATGGGCTTCCTTGGCAACCAACAGAAGTGCACTTGCGAGGAACCCACTACGCTATAAATCATTGTAATTTTTGAGAAGTAGGGCAGTAGGCACTGTGCCATTTTTCGTCATTCTACAGACAGCCGTGGTACCTGCTAAACGCATGTAAGGCATTATGCGCACTTTGTTGATGCTGTGCGTGATGACGATGAAGAATTATGGCAGAGCTCTTTGTAATGGGTTGGAAGCATTCAACAACCTACTCGTTGCGCAATTCGCATTGTGTGACGCCTGGTTACAGAATTCGCGTTGTGCGACGCTTGGTGCTTATTCTACTCTTTTACCACGCTATATATCATATGCTAATGTGGTTCCTTCCCGACATGAAGCCTGTATAGGACCTTTTTGCAAAGCAGTTTCAAGCACCGGCATGGCTCAGAGGTTGTATACTGGGCTCCCACGCAGAGGGCCCAGGTTCGAACCTCGTTCCATCCTGGAATTTTTTTCTTATTTAGTTTTTTTTCCTATTTCGAGCGATACTGGTTACGGACACCGGCGGCGGCGGCGGCAGCGGCGGCGGCGGCGGCGGCGGCGGACAACTACGGCACCAAAAACGGCCGGTGAAATGATCTCATAACAGCTTTCGCTGTAAAAGTTTTGGTGAGTATGCGTCCGAGTGAGCCCTAAGGGCAAAATGTATTTCATGAGTGAGTCTGAATGAGCTCCACAATTTTTGCTGACCTATGGACTATGGTGCTCGGCTGCTGACCCGAAAGTCGCGAGATCGAATCCGGACGCGGCGGCCGCATTTTCGGGGTAGGCGAAAATGCTTGAGGCCCGTGTACTTTGCTTGCCATGCACGTTAAAGAACACCAGATTGTCAAAATTTCCGGAGCCCTCCACTATACGGCGTCTTTCATAATCATATCGCGGTTTTGGGACGTAAAACCCCAACAATTATTAGTAACCGCAATAAAGTCAAACCAGCAGAAAATATAAGAAATAAAAAAAGATTAGCGCAGATTCTAAGTCGCGTAAGGCTAGGCCACAGCAGAGCTGGTGGGCACCTAGCTGGTCCTGGCTTGGCTTGGCTAGGCTTTTACCCTCTAACCTGTCTCTTTGCCCCTCCTTGATATACTAAACTATACATTTCTATGCTTGCTCTCTTTTTTTATCTTTTTTTTAGTCTGTGTCGTCCTATCTCTTTCTCTATACACTCAAACCTCGATATAACGAACACAGATATAACGAATTATCGGTTATAACGAAGTAAGTTAATAGTCTTGTAATAGACACAGTGTTACAAATAAACGCTTATAACGAATATTCGGATATAACGAAGTTATTTTCGTGGCAGATGTGACTTTGTTATAATGAGGTTTGAGTTTATTGTCTGTCTGTTTGTTTATCTGTCTTTCTATCTTTTTTCGCTTATATTCCCGTATCATGCGTTGTAGTGTTGCTGGCTCTGGGCTCACGGGGCAATCCTGCCCGTACTGGCTCGGGTACATTCTGTGAAGTATTCGGGGGTGCGGTAATGTTTCTCCCTGTATCTGTCTGTATGTTGTCTCTTGCTCACTCGTCAACTTTGGATGTGGCTCGGGGAAGCTTTGTCGCTCGTTGCGGTAAGACTCCACTATATGTCTTTGTATGTGACAAGAGGCTGCCTCTTTTGTCATTCTCATCCCCACATTCCGCATGTGTGACTCAGTTAACCCAAGGAATACACCAGGGCACACGAAGGTCGATGTGCGAATGCCACTAACAGACACTTAAGTCAGGGATTAGGGTCGCCTTGATTTTCTTTTTTTTATCAGCCACCACCATAATTTATTCGCCGAAGCTGCGTCAGTGCTTCTCATTGGCGTCCCTTTATGCATAGGCGTGCGCACGAAGAGAGGGGGGTGAGTGGGGGGTGAAGGCACTTGATGTTGCATTCCAAGAACTGTTTACTTGGCATGTGTACTAGCGCAACGCAAGGGACAAAAGGCAGGTCATTATGCGAAGCACGTCATCGCTTCATTTTCATTTTGTTCGTCCATTGTGAACCATGTTGTCTTTTGCACTCGACGAAACAAAGAGGGGAGGGCGCTGCGATCAAACATCGACCCCCCACCAATAAGGAAACCCGCGCACGCATATGGTTTTATGCATCGATGCACGAATGTTGTAGCACACGGTATGTATATACACGCGCACTTACGCTCAGTTAAACTTAATTGACGTGCAGCATGGAGATCCAGTACGAAAGCACGGCGTACCAGAACCGCTACCTGTACTTCAGGCGGGAAGCTGACGAATCGGTGTCAGTGGGCACGAAGGGCCTTATTCACGACGTGCATCACCGCTACGACATCCAGCTGAAGGACAACACTACACTGAAGGCCGGCGTTCGCTTCATCAGATTCGTACACGACAGTTCCGGTAATCTAAACGTGAGTATGGCGTCGCAAATTTATCCCCACCAGGGACGTTTAAACAAAAAAACTCACGGGGTCCTTTATGCATTCGCCTAAGATGACTGGAAGGCCAAAGCCATCATGTTTTTCTTCTCAGTCGATGTATTGATCCTCTCCCGCGCCCCTCCTAAGGTTTTCTGCACCTAACGTGCTTTCGCACTGCCTCCAGGATCGGAGGCATTGCAAGCTTTCTGCACCTCAACTGGTTTTGCACTGCCTCCGTGATCGGCCCACCATTGACCGAGCGACGATATCATGTGATGACGCGATCATGTGACGTCACGTCATGTAACGTCACTTTATGTGACGTAATGATGTCACAAATCTGGCGATCTGTCACGTCATCACGTGATGATGTTCTTTTTGCGTCACTCGTGTTGACGCCGCCGACGCGGGACGCCTACGCGACGGTCAATTTTCCTGTTTGATGAGGCATCTAAGGCTTTCGCCTTGAAAGAATGCTGGAGTGGCAATTATGTCGCGATAGTGAAGCCAGGCATCCGCCATCTTATTCCAGGGCACGGTAGAACGCTAGCGTACTGCGATGAAAGAGCAGCGTTCTACTCACAGGCCCTTACTCTAGTGTCGTTAATTTCACCACCACAGGTCTATTAAAAAATTAGAGTGTCCGAAGTTTCACCCTTAAATCTCGCGCCCAAATCTCTGATGGTGACTTCGCGGATTTCGAAGTGTTTTTTTTTTTTTGTATTCTGGCCATACTGGCTCAACTAAATTCCTTGAATCTTGTTATGTTAAGTCTTGGTCCCCTCAGAACACAATGTACTTCATTTGTACCGATTAGGGCCTCCGTATACACCAGAGCACGCCTGTCTCGCACCCAGGCTGCTGGCGAGCCAAGCGCATACTCTCGCACCCAGACGCCGGGCTGACCGGGGCTGCCAAGGCGCGCGCGGGCTGCACCAAGTAAACAGGGCAAGCTGCAGTTCTAAAGCTTTAAAGTGCGAAAAAGTACCAGGGTTACCAGATTGGGCTATTAATAGCCAAATTGGGCTACTTTTTGTTCGAGTTGGCGTCGAATTTTTCTCTTTGGCTATGTGGCTATTTTTGGGCTACATTGCTATCGACTAGCCAAGAATTCCAAAAAGCTACAAAATGTAGATAATTTTAGTATCGGGGACCCCAAACGGTTTACGCACGCACGCTCTTGCGTTCGTTTGTACCTCCAGCCTAACAAGTGCCGGGGACCCCCAGCAGCTGCACCCGCGGCGAATACAAAGGAAAGCAGGAGCGTGCGTACGCGAGCGTGTTTGGGGTTCCCCGGCGCTAAAACTCTCCAGTAACTCTAATGCACCTTGTCAACGAAGGCCCCATGGCCGCCGCCATAAGCCCCCTTTGGGCTCTTGTTAACATGCCTGACCCCCCCCCCCCCCCAAAAAAATGCAGTACCGAGGCGCGATGTCAGCTTTTGTACTCCCGTGCAGAAGCCAAGAAAGGTGGTGATCGTTCTCTCTGTTAAAAAGCTCTATACAAAAAATGCCAAGGCTTATATGCGCATGCCGCTAATAGGTCCCGCCATCAAGACATTCTAGTGTGTTGAACGATCCCAGCACCTATAAAAAAAACGTCGAGAGGGAGGGGGGCGAGGGGGGGTGGCGCTTGGTCAGTCATTGGTGCATATTTTCAAGTCTCCCGAAAAGGGGAAGGGGGCACATGATTGTGAAAGCTAGCAGTTCGCGTGACACGTGGGGAGCGCCCATCCGAAGGTTGCAGGTTCAATGACCCTGGCGCGCGTGGCAGTTTGCCATTCGTTCACTTAAATTTACTTAAATTTCGGCCACTTTCGTCCACTTAAATTTAATTGCGTTTCGGGTCTGAGGCTCTGAGGGGGCGAATGGAACCCCCCCCCCCCCCCGCCACCTTGGATACACCACTGAATGCGGGGCTTGTTTTCTTTGCAGTGCCTTGGCCATAGAGAAAGCCTCGGCCTCCAAATCGTGATCATGTCTAAGTTGTTCTTTCGCTTCTCCACTTTCATCTCTTTTGTTGTTTTCTCTATTTCATTTGAGTTTTTGTATATCTCTACTTTTTGTAAACCCTACCTATTTCTACTTTTTGTAAATATGCTTCTATATTTCTTTGTGATTGCATTCATTTGTATGTTATCATGTGGCTATAAACTTTTTTCTAGATTCTGCAGCCATCGCTCAATCATTGTGGATTGAATAGCAAAAAAATATTACGCAATGCAACGGATTCACGCATACATTTGCTGATTTTGGCTATTTTTGGGCTACTTCAAATTTTCGCGTTGGGCTATGTTTGGGCTACCTTGGCGTCCAATTTGGCGGTTTGAGGCTCGCACCATCTGGTAATCCTGAAAAGTACCCGTTCACGCCGCTTCAGCGTATAAGAGCTCGTCTGGGCACTACTGCGTCGTCTTTGGATGCCAAAACAAACTGCGCAACCAGAAGATATTAGCGTTATCTGCGACGATTACGACGCGCCACGGGAATAGTGCCGGTGCGGTGTTTTCAGCTTCGCTGCGAGTGGATAACTGTGATTCAAGCAAAAAAAACTAGGAGCCGAGTGAAAATGCGCGAGTAAGTTCACTAACAACGTGTATTCTGCAGTGTGATGCCCACCTATTTCATTTTGCGAACCTAATTTGGGTGACACGCAGCTGGGTTGAAGGCAGGCGTGAGCTTTGTGTGGGGGTGCACTTCATACCTTTGAGCGTTTCCTTTGACGAAAATCTAGTGCTCCTCAACAGCTGGCCAGAATTTCGTGCTTTCATTTCAGTGTTTGATGTCCCCAAATTTATTTGGACACGAGGCATCCAGCTGCACATAATACATATACTGGCACGTAAGTAAACAGTACTCGCGCGATTGTCCTTTACGTCGCAGGCGTAGCTAACCGGCTTAACTAAGAGTAGCACAGTTTCGCTTGTAAAGCACCATCGTTACAAGAATAAAATAGCGCAGGTAGCTTCCAAAAGGGATCGCTGAACGATACTTCAGTTTATACTCTCTGATAGCACGCTTTTGTGAGCAAGACGCATTATTGTAAGAGCGCCCGTTAAACAAAAATTACGTTCCGCGATACTACCCGTAAAGCGTACTCTAATTATTACGCGATGCATGCTGAAATAATGAGCTTTCACAAAACTTTGTGCACAACTTGTAATATGGGGCAACAAAACATCGTTTCACTCTTTCGCGAGCTGCACTGCAATTACGATTCACGCGTACTACAGCGAGAACGTTTTTTTTTTACAAATGTAACAGCGTACGTATCTGACAAGGTTGCTTCCGCAGCCCACTCAGCACGTACTGTATACATTGTGGACTTGCATGAGGAAGATGTTCTTGATGTTCCAATAAAATCAGCGAAAATGTCCAGGCTAGAAAAGACGCGAAACACGCTCTCCGACGGGCTGAGTTTCGGAAGTTTCACGTTTGTTCTGTGTAGCGTCTGCTGGCGTGGCCGGCGTGGCAGCCCGCGCGTGTTGTTTCGTCGCGTGTGCGATAGATGGCGCGATGCAAATATGGCGATGCGCATGGAATTCGCTGTGTTCTGGTCTATAGGCCCTAGTAGACGTCGTCAAAATCTATGACGTCACGGCGTTCGGTGCGGGAATTTCAAGGTGGTGTCGCCACCCGCATTTTCTTTTTTGTGTGTTTTCTCGCTTACCATGCGTCTTCTCGAGTCTAGCGTGGAGGTTTTGGAATTGTGAAAGAGTACTTTACTAATATCATAAAAATTGTTCGTCTCTTTAAAGGGCCCCTAAACAATCCAGAGGTCGAAATTTATTCGTGGTGTTGCAGTTGTGTACGAGTCTTCAGCAAGCATGCAGCCGCGCGAATTTTCGGAAACGGTGCCGTAATAGCGGAGTTACGCGCTTGTGATGATCCAAGAGAGGCCCTCGCTCGCTTCGCTCCTTCCTTCACCACGCTCCGTTCATCGGCTCATCTCTCCCCCTGGCCGAGCGCTCCTCTTCACCGCGCGAGGAGGAAGAACGGGTAATCGCGCGTACCTGCGAGCAGACAAACAGGTTCTTTTTGTGGATGACATGACCAGACGCGAATGTTGACGTCACGGGCGACGCTGGGGATACCGAAAAGCACGGAGAGGGCAATAGATTTCTGTTAATCATTATTTTGTGGTGCGCCCACGATTCGCAGCGCTGCTGCGTTTGTCATTGTATCGTGACGGCATTCTGAACTCGATGCGCGCGTTTACTTCAAATGAAAAAAAAATTATCGGAGGTGCTTTAGGGGTCCATTAAGCTCGTCCCCGAATGCTGCGCGTATAGAACGTTTTTTCTTTATCCGTTTAACTGGCACGGTTATCGCACGTCGTAGCACATCTTACACAATCATCGCAGGTGACCATAGACGGTGGCTCGAATATTTTATCAGAGACGGTCGCTGCCGATAAACTGGTCACGTGCTCCCGTGTCAAGCACGGCGTGCCCTACTTCGATCAACAAGACTCAACCGATTTGATGAACTTCAAGGTATACGAGCTACATCACGCCTCCTCAGATCCCAAGGTTCTGTTTGAACAGATCAGCAAAAACAAGGTAAGCAAGTTCGCTGCAGGATAAGAAGGTAGGTGGGAAAGTTGGCTTGGGTCCATAATGATGGAAAGGCAATGCTAGAACGAAAAAAATCGGCAGATCTCACGTATCGTGGGAAGCATGCGCAGGAAGGTGACTGTGTCGCAATTTCTCACATTGAGCGACACGTTACGGAATGACGTTAGAGAAATGTGCAAATGGTATACGCACACACATATTTTGAAGAGTCGCACATGTATCATATAACCAGTTGTTTGCGGTAACAGGCCGTCTGTGTGGCAAGCAGGTGTTCTACCACAGAGCTATGCTATTGCTTGAAACTATTTCGAAAAAAAAAAAAACATTATATGATTGTCATGTAGTGGAAGGAGTCTCATGCATAATTGCGCGGCAGAAGCATGGAATCGCGCCAGGCGTCAAAACATGTGAAATGCGCAACGAGTGGGTGTTTTAAATGCCCACCCAATAAAAAATCACAGCATATCCACGGAGTGAATGATGATGAGTGGGCGAAGCTGCGGAGGTTCATCGGTAAACCGTGAATCTTCCGTGAATTCTGCCCAGTACATCATCACCGACGTGAGATCGGGCGCGTTTATACTAAAGGTTCGATGAGAGTTATGACGACTTGCAGCTCACTTTAATTTTACATGTACGCTGTGAATTTTTATTGTTTAGAAAACCATTGCTTTAGAAAACATCTGGCGTCTTTCGTTAAGCAGCTGGCGTCTTTTCGTTTTGCTTTAGAAACATCTGGCGTTCTTTCGTTTTGCTTTTAGAAAACATCTGGCGTCTTTCGTTGGTTTATTTCATCAATCAACAGCGTTTTGAACAAAAATTTTATTGTTTAATCACGCACAGGAGAAATCTCACCAGGCACTACCTTGGAGGTAAACAATGGCTGCTAATGGGAATGAGAGACAGAAGAAGTCGGCTTTTAGCTAACACTTACACTTCTACTTCTACTAACGTTTCCTACTGGAACATGCCAATGGCTGCTAATGGGGAATGAGAGACAGAAGAATTCGGCTTTTAGTTAAGGCGCACGCTGCGAATTTTTTATTGTTCAACAACGCACAGGAAAAATCTCCCACCGGCACCACCTTGGAGGTCAAAGCGTAAGACTTGTTACGGACTACGACTACTACTACTGCTACGACGACGACGACGACGACGACTACGAGGGACGAACGGGTGCCGCCTTAAGGAGCTTCGCCCCTAAAAGCGCTCATACATATTTAATCATCATCGTCAACAAACGCATCAACAAAGTGAGCAGCTGTGTAGGTTCGCGCGTTGCCTTACGGACGCGTAGTGGGCCCTTCGCTGATTCGCAAAAGGAATAATTATGACGTAGTGGGCACTTAACAACAGTACTTTCAGTAGGTATTCTAGGATGGTTTGAAACGGCCAATGTTACGCGCACAGTCGTTCGTTTCCTTACGGCACGGTTGAGGCATGCACCGAGAACCGAAGCTAGGCTAGCGATTGAGAAGGTGATGCGCACGGGGCCCGATTACGCGTTCGCGTTCTACTCTTGAAGGCGAAGCTCAAGGCGTCCTCCAAGTTTTTTCGTTCTAGCGCTGCGCTGCCATCAATATGCAAGCAAGAACCGGAAATAGGAACACTAATTTGTACCATAGGCTGGCGCAGGTTCTTCATTAAGGGGAGCGAAGCTACAACGCCCCCTCCCCACCCCCCCCCCCCCCACCCCCGGGGGCGTTTGCCGATTCCGAAAGGAAACAAGGTTTGCAACGAATGCGAAAATGAAATGACAACGTGCTTCTTACAACGGCCCGCTTTTGGTCCCCGGTTTTCTGATGGTCAAGGTGGGAAGCATAGCCACGGCCGCTGCCGTGGTACAGCACTTCTTGGAATGCAATATCAGGGGTCCCCGGCTGCCATTACCGTTAAGACTTACCTGCGGGGCCATAAAGCCTGCACTTTAAATAATGACGGGACAGTTCCACCTGAGTAAAGTCATGGGGCAGACTAGAACCCCCCCCCCCCCTTCAGTTAGATGATTAGGGGGGAACGGGCGCCCCCTCCCTCCTTCCCCTTCCCCCTTTGCGCACGCCTATGATTTGTACGCAAACTTCTTAAAGGGACACTAAAGTGAAACGATGAATCAGTTTAGATTGATAAACTGTCTTCTGAAAACACTAATGTCGTTAATTTTTTAATGGAGGAGAAAATCAAGATGAAAGTTTCTCTTTTAGATTTCGCGCCGAAATCTCGGCGCGTGACGTCACGGATTTCAGAGTGAGTTTTTCGTATTTTGGCTTACTGGCTCAACGAAACTGCATGCATGCACATAATTTTTACAGATCAGGAAGTACGCAAGCCCTAGTATACGCCGTCAAAATATGTGACGTCACGGCAATTGGTGCGCGAATTTCAAGGTGGCTTCGCCACCCGCATTTTGTTTCGGCGGGGCTTTTTTTTTTTTTTTTTACCGATCGTCTTCTCGAGGCAAGCGTGGTGATGTTGCTATTGTGAAAGAGTAATTTTTAGTAATACGAGAAAAATCGTTTTTCTCTTTAGTGTCCCTTTAGTGTCTTTAGTTTCTCTTTAGGTGATGCCATTGGCAGGGCCGAGACGAACCAGGCGAGCGCAGAATTGTCACTGCAGAAACCTATAGCGCATACTACTTCTGCTGGTGTAAATTCTTGGGCGGCAGCGGCCTCATACCGAATGATCGAGTTGCATATTTAAACTTGTTTTCCTCAAGGACATTAGGCAAAAACAAACAAACGCGTCTCTAATCGTGGTTCCAAGCGTCAAAAGATGGCGGTGCCGTCGTCCGCAAATTGCGGTTTTCCGTAAACACTTTGTGTATTCCATATTTACAGCGCGAGACTTCACCACAGAGAAGAAGGCACACGATGCACGCATTGCTCCGTGTGTCTTGTGTGCCTTCTGTGTGGTGTCGTCTCGCGCTGTAAATATGGAAGCTATAGAAACCAACTCGCCCAACATATCGCCTTGTGGAACTTTGTGAATATACCAGAATACCAGACAAGCTAGAAACCTCTATTTTTTCGGAAGAAGAACGGGCTTATCGTGCGTGAAAGTGCGATGTGCAGAGTTCTATTGTCGTATATAATCGATCGGCGTATCACTGCAGAGTTAGTTTGCGGACGTGAACGTGTACGAATAATGTTCCTTTTGTTTGTTTGCTTGCTTTCCTCTACCAACAGGGTGACGGCTACACACTGCCGCCATTCGTGTTCGTTGAGACGGGAGGAAAGATCGTGTTCAGTGGAAAGTTCCACGGTCGCACACTTCCCACCAATAAGTGAGCAGTTCCGTTTCTTCTACGAAAAGGGACACGCATAGCGCGTGATACCCTACATTCTTACCTTCTAAAAAGTCACACAGATCCCGTATGCATTTGCCTATAACGACTCGAAGGCGAAAGCCATTTTTTTAAGGCAAAATCATTATATGCCTCACTAAACACGAAATTTGACCGGCGACGTCTCGCGGTGTTTTGATGATCTTTTGGTACCAAAATATCATCACGTGATGACGTCATAGACAGCAAGAATTTGTGACATCACCATGACGTCAACAATTCTGGTCACTGAATGTGGCCTGAGAAAAGGACGACAAAGCGAGAATCCTTGTCAGCTTCTAAAATTACTGAGTTCTCGTCTTTGCAAAAGTCCACAATCTTACGCATCGCTAACATTGCTCGGCTCGTTCTTGAAAGTAAAAAACTGTTTCGAAGACAGTCAACTCCGTCGAGCAGACACCTCTCTTGGTCCTCCTGGGCCGCCTTTCTTGACACTTGCCGGTTCAACGCCACCATTTCGTGAACGGGAACGCGGGGCTCAACACTGTACTTCGGTCCTTTAGCAAGTAGAGCAGACATTTCTTCAGGGATGTTGGTGTCTGTCAACACCAACGCTTCGTTTACAGCTTTTCTTCCTTTTTTTTATCTTCTTGCGGTCCTTCAGAAGTAAGCCAAGGTTAAGACGCCACCAGTACTCCGTCATTTGCTGGGCCAACCGTCTGGAACATTTCAACTTACGTTTCGCTACCCAAGGAGGATCCTTTGCGTGGTGGACTACCCGTAGCCAGTCATTGAGCAGACGAACTTGCCACCACAGTTCAGAGCGGAGTATTTTGTAGATACGTTTAGAATGGCGAATCAAGGGGGCCACATGGCCAAAAAGCGAGGTAACTTCGGGAAGAATAAGACCCTCCTTGAGGCAGAAACCAACATACCTTGCCTGACACGAAGCGACACTATAAGTGCTTCGCAGTGGCACGTGAAGCCACGGCTCGTGTTCCCTGATGGCGTCCATTCTGGTTCAGTCGTCCCGTTCCTTCGCTCCAGTGGCATAAGCCTACACCGTCATCACATGGCATCGTAGCTTTGTCAAAGGTGGGCGGATCACGGAGGCAGTGCAAAACCAGGTGAGGTGTTTCCGATCCTGCCTGGAGGCAGTGCGAAACCACGCTAAGTGCACATAGCTTTCAGAGGGTGGCGGGGCAGGATAAATCATCTAGGGAGCCTACATGACCGGCTGTTCATGTAGGCTCCCTAATACATCGACTGAAAAGAAAAAGAATATGGCTTTCGCCTTCGAGTCGTCTTAGGTGAATGCACAAAAGACCCTGCGATTTTTTTCTCCTCAGTTGATTGTTGAATGTATTGATCCTTCCACCCCTCCTTTCGTATTTTGGCTGGAAGGCCAAGGTGTAGGCCAAAATACGAAAGGAAAAAAAAATTTGAAATACGTGACCTCCCGCTGACATTCAGGTGTGGAGGTTTTTGGCGCGAAATTTAACAATGCGCACGGGACACGATATGTACGCTAGCGGGTTCTACTCTTGGAGGTGAAGCTCAAGCATCAAAGTTTTTAGATGCGAAGTATCTTATGGCGGAGTTCAATCCGGTGGTGATGTGCGGCGTGACCACCCTTACTGCGCATGCGCATACCCTCTTCCCCTCTCCACTTTCTCCTCTCCCCTCCCCCTTTCCACTCTTCCTCTGAAACGCGGGCAAGACATGCCGAAATTCTCCTGCGCAACGCCGCGATGAGCACCAGGCAT